>NW_027185850.1:35263846-35292362 GCF_028583685.1 Petaurus breviceps papuanus | reverse complement strand
CCCTTCTAACTCTAATCCATCACATCATGGTCACATGTTTTCATATGGTAAATTACAGTTTGCATTTTTCTTTTGAAGACTGTTGATTCATATCCTTAGATCACTTACCTATTTGGAAAATTGCTATCATTTACAAGCAGAAAGTGTTTTTGCATTCCTCTCTTGTGAATTTATTTCCAATACAGGTTTTCCTCACTGGAATGACATATCTTGAGGTCTTCTCCTTATTTGCTGAAATCTAGGCCAGTATCTGACAGTTTATTCAAAGGTAAGAATGTCTTTGAGTTGAATAAGGATGAATTCTCCACATTATTTTTGAACACAAATTATCCAGGAGTCTCTTCTCGGCCTTATGGCTGGAACAGGATGAGAAGGAAAATTGATCCCATTTCTTCTGTTCCTTGTCAGTGACTGTGTGAGTGGTTTGGTGAGGAAGAAGGCTGAAACTAATCACTCCAATGAAGGTTTTGGATTACATGCAGATTTCAGCAATCCATATAATTCATGGCTGCATATAGCTGCAAATAACAGGAACAACTGAATAGCAACTGAATGACCATGAGAATAGAAGCCAAAATATTTATAGCAGCCCTCTTTGTGGTAGCAAAGAATGAGAAGCAAAGTAGATGCCCATCGATTGGGGAAGGGCAAGCAAGTTGTGGTACTGAATGTAATGGAATAGTATCATGTTGCAAGAAATGACAAACACAATAAATACATGGAAGCAATTGCAAAGTGACATTAGTGGAATGAGGGAAACGATGCACACAATGACTAACCAACGATGGAAATGGAAAGAAAAGCAATTGAAATAATGCTGCAAAATTATAATGACCAAGGTTAGTCCCAAGAAAAAGATGTGAGAAAATACCTCCCCAATTTCTTTGCAGAGATAGGGGACCACAGATATGGAACACCACATATAAAATCAAGCTTTTCAATATTTTGGTTAGTTTTATGGAACTTTTTTCCTTCTTTATAATAAGAAATGGTTCCTGGGAGATGTTGGAGACAGAATCAGTGAAAAATGGAGGTTTTGAAAAACAGAAGATATCAGTAGAAATATATTTTTATAAAAACGAGGGAAAGCAATATAGCAAAATGTAAAGAACAATTAATTTAGATCCTTTAGTTCATTATGCCATTTATGGTCTGTGTGACCTTCAGCAAATCACTGAACCTCTCTGGGCTTCATTTGTGTCATCTGTTAAAATCAGAGCGTTAGACTCAGTGATGTCTAATGTCCCTGTCAGCTATGAATCTGAACTGGTCCTCGTATGGGGTGGATTCAAGGCCCTTTACCATATTGTTTGTCCTTCTCTGGACACTTTCCAACTTATCAATATCTTTCCTAAATGATGACACCCAAACTAATCACAGAACTCCTGATTCGGTCTAACCAGGGCAGAGTATGTTTCAATTATCACCTTCATTTTCCTAGAAACCATGTCTCTCTTAATAAAACTTGAGGTTATATTAGCCTCTTTTTTTTAGCTTGCAGATCATACTATGCACTCATATTGAGTTTGCCATCCACTAAAACACCCAAACTGTTGTCTAACCGTGCCTTTACCATATTGTGCTTATGAGAATGATTTTTTTTTTTTAAGCAATCGGGGTTAAGTAACTTGCTCAAGGTTACACGGCCAGTTATTTCTAGGTGAGGTGCTGAGTATCTGAGCCCGGATTTGATCCAGGTCATCCCGACACTGGAGCCAGTGCTCTTACTTGCTGAGCCACCTGGCCTCCCCTAAGCAACTGGGGTTAAGTAACTTGCTCAAGGTTACATGGCCAGGTGTTTCTGGGTGGGTGCTAAGTGTCTGAGCCTGGGATTCGATCTCCAGGTCATCCTGACACTGGAGCGGTGCTCTTACTCGCTGTGCTATCTGGCCGCCCCGTGAATGATTTTTTAATCCAAATATAAGGCTTTACTTTTATATCTACTGCATTTCATTGGATAAGATTCAGTCCATCAAGATTATTTTGATTCCTGACTTTTCCTCCCAGCTATGGGTCATCAGCAAATTTGATAAGTGTACCATCTAAGCCTTTATCCAAGTCATTGACATAAAGGTTGAACAGAATAGTGCTGCTTAGATTGCTGGGATATTCTGCTGTACAATTCCTGTTAACCTGACATGGAACCATTAACCACAGCTCTTTGAGTTCAATCATTCAGCTAGAGCTGAATCCTTCTAACTGCAGAGCATCTAATCCATATTCATAAAAATAGCATGAAAATACTTTATTAAAATGCTTCATTAAAATATAGTAAAGTCACATACTATTCTCCCTATCATTTAGTTTAGTAAACTTATCAAAAATATGATTTAATGGAGTTAAATACAAAGTCCCACCATTAAGTTAAAAAAAAATCAAGCAAATCTATAAACATTTACTAAGTTTCTACTATATGTCAGGCAGTGTGGTAAACACTGTGATACAATGAAAGGCAAAAAGAATCATTGGTCTCAAGAAGTGTACAATCTAATAGGAAAGATAACATGCAAACAACTATGTACAAGCAAGATATAGAGTGTATAGATTGAAGATAATCAAAAAAAGGGAAAGTACTAGCAATCAGGGGATCTGAAAAAGCTCCCTCTAAAAGGTAGAATTTTAATCAGGACTTGAATGAGGCCAGTGAAACCATGTGGTGGTGATAAGAAGGGAGATAATTCCAGGCGTGGAGGACAGGCAGTGAAAACGCCTGGAGCCAGGAGATGGTGTGTCTTGTTGCAGGAAGACATGTGTCTGTACAAGGGCAGAAAATGGGAGTTATAGAGAGATAACGCTTCAAGTGTAGAAGATCGAGAATATTAGTATTTACAAGCCTCATATGAGTTCATAATATGCTACAGTAACCAAAAAAGAAAAGTTTATAAGTTTGGCTGCATTGAGAGTCAGAGTATCTATAAGGAGAGACATGATAACCCTCCATGGACAGACCACAACTGGAAAACTGAGTTACATTATAGACAACACATTGACATTGGACATTGGACACAGCAAAGTGTGTGTGTCTAGAGGAGGGTGACTAAACTAAGCTACATTATATGGAAGAGAATAAACCAAGCTACATTATATGGAAGAGAGATCAGTCTTGATCTTCCCTAAGAAGTGAAGGTCAGAAGTTAACAAAGAAGAAAATTTTGTTTGAATATGTGACATAGAAAAAAGTTCAAGAGACATAATTTCTGTGCAATTGATTCTTTTATTAATCATGCTAGCAATAATTAATAAAAAGGGTCAGTGATATTCTCCAATGCCAAAGACCCCTCATGGAACCCACTCAGTGCTTATATGCCCTTGGAAGAGTGAGTGTTCCTGAGGGTGGCAACCGACTCTGATTAGTTAACAAGTAATGAGAGAGAATGAATATTATAATGACAGGTGCACCCATTCAAATGAGGGGCTGGGAGATCTGACTTTGATCATATCATTAACTTCCAAACCACCCTCAGCTTTGGGTGGTCTAGACAAGGTCTAGACAAGACTCCCAAACTGGAGTAGAACACAATGGGTTTCCCCACCTGGGTGGGGTTTGAACAAGATTGAGGAGAAAGTTAATCCATACTCATTATCAACAATGTGTTTCAGATGCTGGCTAGTAGAGAATAAGGTTTCAGAGAGGGATAACTCCTGTTTCTCCCCAATATCAATAATTAGTTGCTTAATAATCATTTCCCTCAAATATATGGAAAAAAACTGATTATGTGAGACATGTATAAATAGACTCGGCTCCAAATAGGAACCAGAAAACTATTTGTCAAGGATGTTGTAGGGGAGATTACTGTTGTGTCAGTTGACCCTATTGGCTAAAACACGCTATAATTCTGAAATCAGAGGTTTTAGATTATTATACAGCATCCTCTACTCCTTTACCCTACCTTCATCCTGGATATACTGTTCTCATCCTTTAATTGCATCATATCAATGTAGGGAGATGTTTAGATTGCTTTGTGTGTTGCTTTTTAAATGTTCTGAAATCTTCAAAGCACAATGCTTTGTACACAGTGTTTAATAAAAGCTTTTTTCATTCATTCATTTATTTTTCATGCATGAGTCCTGAAACCCCAAAACCTGATTAACAGGTAATCACTATAAGCCATTGGGATTTCCCTGCCCTTCTCTTCCTGCTAGCAGCTTGTAAAGGTGAAATCCCTTCTTTCTCACCTTGTCCCAACACCAGCAAAGCCTGGGATGGGATCAGAGATGGTAAGAATGGTCCTGGAAAGAGAACAGAGGAGGAGAAAATCCTCAAGCATTTTGCTACTCCCTTACTCTGACCTGCTCTTCCAAATACGATTGTTAACTCCCCCAGCACTGGCTTCCTTAGAAGTGTTTTCAACCTGCCTCCAATGTCCTCACCCCATCCATTTTGTTTCCTTCCCACATAAATGACTAGAGCTGCCGACCTGCCCAGTTTCTGTGATGTAATGCCCAGGGCAGCTGTTTTATTGGCATTCCTCTGAGAAGTGAGACATTGATTTTCTTATTCTTTGTGTACTCCATTCAGCACCTATGTGTGAGACTTGCTTTTCACTACTGGGTTGGAATAGAATTCAGTCTTTGCTCTCAAATATTTTCAATTCAATTTCAGAAATATTTGTTAATTATCTACTACATGCTATGCTGTGCTAAGCTCTGGGGGAAAAAAGTTGATGAAACAGCAGTGTTCCTCAAAGTAACTTAAACTGAGTGTGCAAAAGGGGGCTGGCCAATGAGCCCGGTCCTTAGGAGCATATGTGGAGTGCTCAGCTAATTCAGTCCCCACATGGACTTTGCAGTATCCCCAGATGTTTATAGTGTGTATACCACATGATGAAGATATGGACAATTGATTGGTTGTATAGCCAGAAGTAGAGACATTCAAAAGGTACTGGTCAGTTGTGGCCTTCCCCTTGGTCTTTTTCCTGCTTGGCTTTGTGTGGCAATGGAATGAGGCAAGAAGTCTTAGGCCCTCCCTATCTGAAGCTAACTTCTAGCTTGTGAATAGTTTCTTTGTGTTTATTCTTTCCTGTTCAGGTGAAATAGACTGGAGATGGCTGTGACCTTGTGAGCTTCAAAAAGTCAGGAGAGTGAGTCACCAGAGTCCAGAAGGTAAATACCACATTGGGATTTTCTGGAAGCCAGAGGGGAAGGAGTAAAGTCTCTCTCTTTTTTTTAGGGGGGGAAGGAGTGAAAGGGGGAGGCTAAATGACTTACCCAAGGTCACACAGCTAGTAAGTGTCTGAGGCTGGATTTGAACTCAGTTCTTCCTGACTCCAGGGCTGGTGTTTCATCTAATGTCCTACATAGCTGCCCTGAGTGAAGTCTTTTTTTTTTTTTATGGAATAGGGACAGCTAGGTGATACAGTGAATAAAGCACGGAATAGAGGACCTGAGTTCAAATATGACCTCAGATACTTAGCACTTACTAGCCATGTGAATTTGGGCAAGTCACTTAACCCCAATTGCCTTGCCTTCCCCCCTCCAAAAAGCAAAAAAAAAAAAATCATGGAATAAAACAGGCATTTCCATAACAAAGTATGATAAAAAAGGATGATTGCACAAAGAATTGCAGATCTACTATGCACAATTTGTTATTCTTTTCAAATATACAACAAAATTATTGTGTAAATTTCTTTTTGTTTCTTCCCTCCCCCACCTGCCCTAGAGATGACTGCCATTAGACATAAATAGGTGTGTGTATGTATGTATATATATACATACATACACACACTTCTATTTATCAGTTCTTTCTCTGGATGCAGATAGCATCCTTCTCCATATGTCCTTTATAGTTATTTTGGGTATTTATAATAGACAAAATTACTTATTTTATCAAAGTCATTCTTTTTTTTTTTTTAAGCAATCGGGGTTAAGTAACTTGCTCAAGGTTACTCGGCCAGCTGTTTCTGGGTGGGTGCTAAGTGTCTGAGCCTGGATTCTATCCCCAGGTCATCCTGACATTGGAGCCTGTGCTCTTACTCGCTGCACTACCTGGCCGTCCCCAAAGTCATTCTTAAGATAAGACATTGCTGTTACTGTATACAATGATGTCTTGGTTCTGCTAATTTAGCTCTTCATTATTTCCTGCAAGCCTTTCCATTTTTTTTCTAAAATCATTGAGCTCATCATTTCTTATAGCATAGCACTATTTCATCACAATCATATACCACAACTTGTTCACCCATTCTCCAGGTGCTGGGCATCTTTCAGTTTCCAATTCTTTGCCACCACAAAGAGAGCTGCTATAAATATTTTAGAACATATAGGTTCTTTTCCTTTTTCCCTAATTGTCTTCAGAAAGAACTTGTTGGGCTTAATTCCAGATTGCTCTCCAAAATGATTGGATCAGTTCACAATTCCACCAACAATGAATTAAGCCCCCAATTTCCCCACATCCCCTCCAATATTTGTCATTCTACCTTTCTATAATTTTAGCCATTCTGGTAGGTGAAAAATGATATCTCAAGGTTATTTTAATTTATATTTCTCTAATCAATAATGGTTTAGAGTATTTTTTTTCCTATGACCATAGATTATTTTGATTTCTTCATCAGAAAACTGCTTGTTCATATCTTTCAACCATTTATCAATTGAAGAATGACTTGCGTTCTTATAGATTTGACAAAGTTCTTTATATATTTGAGAGGTTTGTGAGTAAATATTGATCTTATATTGGTTTGTGGGAAGGCTGAAGGATGCTGTGGCTCTCAGTGTTATTATGGCTTCTGAATATCTTTGGTACTATGATGGTTTGGGGGTTGGGTTTTTTGGTGTCTAAATAAATGCTTCAATTCTATCCTCTAGCTGGAGAGTTTGGTATATTTTGTGATTGAACATCATGCAATACTTATAGTCACAGTCTTTATTGTGATTGTGAGTGCTGTAAATATTGCATTGGTGCTACAGCAAGTCACTTCACTCTGTTTGCCTCAGTTTCCTCATCTATAAAATGAGCCGGAGAAGGAAATGGCAAATCACTCAAGGATCTTTGCCAAGAAAATCCCAAATGGGATCACAAAGAGTTGGATATGACTGAACAACAGCTTCCTAGAAAAAGAGGTGGAAGAGGCAAGTATGGTAAAGGAAGACAAAGATTCTAAGAGTTAGAAATTAGATTGTGAACTACTTGAGGATAGCAATTAGATTTTGCCTCTTTTTAAATCTTCAGTGTACATAGCAGGCATTTAATAAATGCTTGTTGGACTGATTGATTGAAATGAGGAAGGGAGAAGGAGTATTTTAGGCAAATGATATCTTAGTATTATTATGAAAATAGTTGGATCTCACAGAGACCCCAGGGACCCATAGACCATTTTTTGAATAGTGATGACCTATAAGAATGAGCTATGAACAAATTTTCTGTTGGCTTTTTCTTATTTGGATTTGTTTGGGGGGAAGGAAGGAGGGAGGGAGAATGGACTTAGGGAGGCCCTTCTGGAAGGGGATGGGGAAAGGAGATCCCTGAAGGAGAAACACATGGCCAACAGCCTGTGCTTCCCCTTGAGAGCCTGAGAGGGAAATACTTAGACCTCAAACTTCTGGCAGACTTCTATCTCTCTGTTTCCTGTTCTGAGCAGAGGTCAGAGATTAGCAATCCTGAGAATGACTGCTTCTAGCCTTGGGAGTTACTTTGTGGTAATCCTAAACTTCAGAGCTTCCAAGTTCAAGAGTCAGACTCCAAAGCAGGCTCCCAGAGGGAGACTTCCTTAAGCAGCTGTCTTCTCAGGGAAGGACAGAGAACCCTTCACAGCCAAAGGACAAGGGAGGTCTGGATCTGGCCAATCCTCCATGATATCACTGGGAATTGTTCAGTAGGTGCAGATCCACGGAAACCATGAGTGAAGAATATCTGTTTAGGCAGTCCTACTGTGCCATCATCTGCCAACAGGGAAGCTGGTTTGGCTAATTGAGTTTTTGGCATTTGTTCAGATACATAGAAGCTTTCCCATACCTGATACTCATGTTGAGTCGTTGGTGGAAGGGGAACCTGTTTTCCATTTGAGGGAAGCCCTAGACATAAGGCCTACCTAAGGTTTGTGTTAGAGATTTTCTTCGAGTTTTACTCTGGGTTGGGAGCATAATAAGCCAAAGAGAAACTTCATCCTCTTTATGGTCAGCCCCAGGGTTGAAACTGCTCCAAGTGAACCTATAGTTTTTCCAGGTCCCTGGGCCACAGGTGATGCTAGAATGTTTAAAGTAACAACAAAGTCTTCAGTAACCTCATGCTGGCTTTGCTCCACATGGTGTGGAAAAGGAAGCAGGCAGACCAATCTTTGGGATCCCAGGAAGGAAAAAAAAACAAATCACCAAATCTCCAGCTAGAAACTATCTACTCCAACTGATAAAAGAGATAAATGCCCCCTCCCATCTTATCATTTCCCTCCACCAACAAACCCAATATACTTATTTACTTTCTTCCTAAGTATTTCCAGGGCTGGAGAGCTCAATACCTGTGGGAAGGGAGGTAGAGGAAGGGAAGCAGAGATGTCCACAGAATCAATAAAAAATCTGCCAAAGTTTTTGAGAGGAATCTAGTCAAATCAAAACCTGAAAAAGATTACTACCCTTACAACTTCCCTGAGAAGTAGTTATCCAGGGACTGCTTAATTAGCTCCAGTGATGGAGAGCTCATTACTTTATGGGGCCGACATGTCCACAGAATCAAAAAATCTGTTAGAATGAATTGCAGAGGACATCTAATTCAATATCCCCAACCAGTGGTTGTCTAGTTTCCTTGAAGACTTCTTGTGAGTAGGAGTTTGCTACCAAACAGGTAGCATCCCATTCCATTTAGGGACAGCTTTTTATTGTTAGGAAGTTTTATTTTAAACCAAGCTTAAATCTGCCTCATTGTACTTTCCACCATGTTTCTTCATTCTGCCCACTGGGGTCAGGCAGGATACTTTTCATCCCACTCCCACCTGACAGCCCTTCAGATTCTTAAACACAGTTATCATGTCCCCTCTCTCCCCTCTCCCCACCCCAATCTTCTCTGCAGGGGCTGGGTTTTGTGCCTTTCTTTGCATACTCAACATTTAGCACAATGCCAAGCACATAGTAGATACTTAATAAATGCCAGTTGACTTGAATCCATGGCATATTCTCAGAGTTCTTCACCATATTGGTTTCCTTCCTCTGGACTCTCTCTGGTTTATCAATGTCTTTTGTAAAGTGGGAGGCCTACTAATTTCCAAAATATACAGAGAACTGAGTCAAATATATAAGAATACAAGTCATTCCCCAATTGATAAATGGTCAAAGGATATGAACAGACAGTTTTTAGAGGAAGAAATTAAAGATATCTATAATCATTTGAAAAAATGCCCTAAATCTCTATTGATTAAAGAAATGCAAATTAAAACAACTCTGAGGTACCACATCTCACTGGTCAGATTGGCTAACATGACAAAACAGGAAAATGATAAATGCTGGAGAAGATGTGGGAAAATTGGAACACTAACGCATTGTTTGTGTAGTTGTGAACTGATCCAACCATTCTGGAGTGCAATTTGGAACTATGTCTGGACTCCAAACAACTCATTTTATTGAAGTATATAAAAATACTGAGGTGTCGGGTTTAGGGGTGCATGAGACCCCAAAATACCAACACGCCAGGTCCTGCCAAATGAAATTGACTCAAGTCTTCTTTCAGTCAAAGAAAAGCAAAGTTTATTAAAGATTCGCCATGATGGGTAGACTCCTAAGGAGCCTTGGTATCTATGACACTTGTACTAGACAAGGTCAGAATAATCTGACAGCATGAGTCTGCACTAGAAAATTCTGAGCCTTTTCTCGTGGACACAAGATGGATCTTATATACAGAAAGGTTGCGGGAAGAATCTAGGGGTGGTCTAGAGGAGGATTTTGGGGAGGGTCTTCAGGAGGAGTCAAATGAGGTCAGACTCCAGTGATTAAGGGTGGGAAGTAGCTAGAGGCTACCTGGAGATTAGACTATGGAGGGGAAGGCTAGTTTAAGGGTGTATAGATATTTTGGGAGGATCACAGGTAAGGACTAGCTGGACAAAGGAGGGCTAGGCTAGTAACAGAGATTTGGGCCACAATGAAAAGCTTATGGCCTCAGGAAAATGCCAGATGGGAAGACAATCAGTGTTCCAGGGCAGTCCCAGAGCCTGTATCTCATCAATTTTACAGATGAGGAAACTCATGCTAAAAGAGCTTGAATGAATTCTCTAAGATCAGTAAGCATCAGAAATTGAGATTCAAACCCAGGTCTTTCTGGTTCTGAGTCTAGTACTCTATCCATATCCTATTTGTAAATTGGAACAGTATGCTTATGCTTCCAGGATCTTGATCCTGGGGGAGGGGAGGGGAGATGGGGAAAAGAAAAAGCATTTATTTGGCACTTATTGTATGCCAAATACAAATATTTTCTCATTTGATCCTAATAATAGCTCTGGGTGGTAGGTGCTGTTGTTATCCTCATTATCTATAGTTGAGGACATTGAGGTTAAGTGACTTACTCAGGGTCACACAATTAGTGTCTGAGGTCAAATTTGAATTTGGGTCTTCAGGTCACACTATATCTGCTGAGCCACCTAGCTACTTTATATTGTATTTACTACTTCAAAGCTTTGTACTGAGACTGGGAAGAATCAATTAGTTAACTGATTGACTGAGAATCCAAAGGAAAAGAAGGGAGTTCTGAATACTCTGATATCTCCTATCTCTCTAGGGGCTAAATCCCAAGATAGTACATGACCATTCAGTAGAACTGAAAGCTTATGACCTAGTGAGAACACCAAGAGATTGCTTTGCTAGGGTGGGGAACTTCCCCTGGGATCTGGCTCTAATTAGCTTTAAGAGGTGACATATCACTTTAGCCAAAACAACTCAGAGAATGGCCAGTGAGCCAGAGCCCATACGAAAAGACTTTGAAAGTTTGAAGAAAAAAAGATATTTCCAAGAACTAAAAACAATGGTGTGTCAACAAAAAGGGAACTGATAACAGATATGAGGAAATCTTTTGCATAGTAACTGTTTCTAAACCATTTTGTTGCTTATATTTATAATGTGATGCTGATCTTTCAGTAGAGAAAAGGTTTGATTAAAAGGGCTACTCAAAAACAGGAGGGGAGGAGAGGTTGACTAAGCAGAGTTCAACTAAGTTGATCCTTAGAGCAGAAGGAACTATATGCTTTAAAGTGGAGGTTCCCAAACTTACTTGACTTACTGCTTGCTTTAAAAAAAAAAAATTACTCAGCACCTTCCCTGGAAATCTGCTTTCTTTAATGGTTATTTTGAAATTTGCATCATTTCAAAAAATATAATTTTTTAAATGATGTGCCTTAAATTTAATAATTTATTGCAAATTTATGTTTTTTCCCTACATTGAAATTTTGATGGAGCAATATTGTATCATGTCACCATACAGTATCACATTGTAAACAAGTCATTACACACACATATTCCTGCCAAATGCATGCTGGACTTCCTGACAATGTGCAATATGCTTGCCTGCCAACACTTGCTTGTAAAGACTTGTCAGTGGACTTGACCACAGATCAGTTATAGCTTGCATTTTGTGTGCTTATATGGAAAATGATGCAATCACTTCCACTTTAACTCTGTTACACAATAGATGAAAAATGTATGAATGATTTTTCAAAATTTCCTTATCTTATGTTCTTTCCTTATGCTTCCACCATATTATTTTTATTCAACATCCTCCCCATTTACACCCAAAGTTACTACTACCCCCCTGGATCATTCCAACACCCCCCTCCCCAGGAGTGATATTGCCCATCTTGGGAACCTCTGCTTTAAAGGAAAGAGAACGGGGCCATAAAAGGATTATTTTCTAGAGCTAGAAAAAAAATAGCAAAACTCATATGGAAAAACAAAGGATCCAGGATTTCAATGGAATTTAAATTAAAAATGAAATAAAGAAAATGGGAAAGAAGGGGGCCTACCTGGCTACAAACTATCAAACAAAGCCCCAGTCATCAAAACCTCTTGGTACTTGTTAAAAAAAATGAGAAGTCAAAGGGCAGCTAGTGGCGCAGTGAATAGAGCACTGGCCCTGGAGTCAGGAAGATCTGAGTTCAAAGCTGGACTCAGACACTTAACATAAAAACTATCCATGTGACCTTGGGCAAGTCACTTAACCCCAATTGCCCTCCAACAAAAAAAAATGAGAGTTCCATGGGAGGAAGTGATAAGGCAGGCATCATAATAGTAGCCCTGTGTTCAAAACCCAAAGACCCCATTACTGAAGTAAGTATTCACTCACTATTTGACAAAAACACCTGCAGGAAAAGTGATAAGCAGTTTGGCAGAAATCTGATATAAAGAATACCTGAAATCATATGCCAAGTTAAAGTTGCAAATAGATACAGATATTAAAAATCACATCACAAAAAAATTGAGGAGCAAAGAAGAAAATATCTTTCAGATCTATGAAAAGGGGAAAGATTCAATAACAGACAAGAGAAGGAGGATCAAAGAAAACAATATGGATGATTTTAATTATATACAATCGAAAAGTTTTAACACAAACAAGATCATAGTTAAAATTAGAAGGCAAACAGGTAACTGGGAAAAATCTCTGCAGCAAGTTTCTCTGACAAAGGCCTCAGATCAAGATGCATAAGGAACTGATTAAAATTTATAAGAACAAGAGCCTTTTTCCAAAAGATAAATGGTCAGAGGATATGAGCAGGTGGTTTTTGAAATAAGAAATCTAAGCTATCAATGCTCAGTTAAAGCCTCCCTGGCCAGGTGTCTGGCCATAATAGAACCCTGGCAATGGGCTTTCCTTGCTGAGCCCATGGTGCCTGCTTCTGCTCTTCTCCACAGGATCCTGCTCCTGATGTCTTCATGTTACACCACCCTAGGTGCGGTATCTCTGCTGGGCAGATTGCTCAGCTGGACTCCTTGGATCTACTCTCCACAGCTCAACTATCAACTGCCAGGACTAGCTCTATCTTGAATTCATCTTTGAATATCTTCTCTGTTGCCAAAGGTCATAATCCTTGAAATTGCTTACCTCAGAGACATAATTTCTCTGTCTCTGTCTCTGTCTGTCTCTGTCTCTCTCTCTGTCTCTCTCTCTGTCTCTGTCTCTCTCTCTGTCTCTCTCTCTGTCTCTCTCTCCCCTTTCTTTGTCTCTGTCTCTCTGTGTCTGTGTCTGTTTTTCTCTCCTTTCCTCCCTCCCTCCCTCCCTCCCTCTCAGTTTTGAAGAGACCTGAGTATGTTCCTAGGCAAATGGGAAGAGGCTCTCACTGCCCTCCTATTTTTCTAGTCATTCATCCTACTTGCTTCCACTTAACTGCAAGCGTTCCCTAAAGTTTTGTCCAGAAGTCTCCTCTCTTCTTTCTCTAAACTCCCATCTTTGATCACCTCATCTATCTCTCCTTAAAAGGAGGGACTGGTTTGTTTGTGTCTTTGCATCATCACTTATCATAAATCATTATCATTATCATAAATAAATACATTTATACAAGTTAAGCTTCTGCATTCCCATGTCCATAGCAAGAAACTCAAGTCCAGAAGCAGCTTAATATAGGCATGAATGAAAAAGTTAGTTTCATCAGGAAAACTTCCTCCCCACCCCCCCAATTTTCAGTCTTCTTCTACATGAACAAAATCAATGCAGCTAAGACAAGAAAAGAAACCATCAACTGAGGGAAAATATTGGCATCAAATATCTCTAAGGGTCTAGTATCCTATATATGTGCACACACATATAGGCAATTATTATGAGAAAGTAATACTATATCTGCATACATACATGTGATTATGCACACACATGTGCACATGCATATTGTTTATCCTTTGTTTTTTAAGAGGACCAATGATATCATGGAGTGATGTCTTGACTTGTGGATGAAGTGAATTTAAATGAGAGATGCACATAGTCACTAGCCTCACTCTCTCTTCCAGAGTCATTTAAGTCCAATGACAAAAGTCAAGATGACTGGTGATGACCTGGGATACAGTGGATGAACTTGGGATCTTTGATGTCTGATCAAGCTCTAAGCACTCCACTATGCCTACTTCAGCTGTCTTCATGAAAGTCATTGGAACAACATGTCCTCATCTGCCCATTCCGCTGGGGAAAGTTTTCACATGCTTGGAGTAGACACCACCCTAACTCATCAATGGGTTTCAGGCTTGTTGATTGCCCTCAACCTGGTTTAGTCTGCCTGCTGAGACAGAGTATGATCACTACACATGCTATAGCTTCTTGGAACCACAGGTGAGACTTGAATGCCAGGTGGACACCAAGGTGGATAAGAAGCCCTTAAAAGGGCTCAGCAAGCCCTCACATTAGAAGTATTAGTCCTTCTTGAACACCCAATACACTCTCTGTGTATATGTGTGTGCTTATGTGTGTGTGTGTGTGTGTGTGTGTGTGTGTATACACACACAGAAAGAGAAAGAGAGAGATTCTAAACAATTCAGATTAGAGCCATTTCCCCAATGGGAAAATAGTCAAAGGATATGGACAAACGCTTCTCTAAAGAATGCCTATTAAGGAGAGTTCCAAACCTTATGGAAAATTGTTCCAAATCAGCAATATGAGAAATTCAAACTAAAGCAACTTAGCTAATACCCCAAAATAACTTAGTGCCTCCAAATTTGCAAAAGATAACAAAAGATGGAAATAATCAATGTTGAAGAAGTTGTAGAAAGACAAGCAGAATATGTTGTTGTTAGTGGAGCTGAAAAGTGGTTCAATCATTCTGGGAAGTCACTTGAAATCATGCTAAGAAAGTGATCATGGTCATACCCTTTGACCTTGATATCCTACTACTAGGTAGTAAAATCTTTGACCCAGAGAGGTCAAAGACATAGGGATGAGTCCCATATATGCCCAAATGTTGATAAGAGAACTTCTTTCATAGAAAAGAACTAGAAACAAAGTAGATGTAATAGGTTGGGGGATAGTTAAATAAAATACAGTATATGAAAATAATGCAACGTTACTACACTGTAAGAGATGAGTATGAAGAATTCAAGAAGCCATAGGAAGATTTATATTAACTGATGCAGAATTAAGTAAGCAGAACTAGAAAAAACAATATACATAATGACTACAGCAATGCAAACAGATTAAAAAAAACCCAAAGCTGAATGTTGTGTAGTAATAATAACCAAACATATTCCCAAAGGAGGGTTAAGCAACTGCACTCCCCCGTTGGTGGAGCTGTGAACTGATCCAATCATTCTTTTTTTTGAGGGGCAGTGGGGGTTAAGTGACTTGCCCAAGGTCACATGGCTAGTAAGTGTAAAGTGTCTGAGGAAGGATTTGAACTCAGGTCCTCCTGACTCCAGGGCCAGCATTCTATTTATTCACTATGCCACCTAGCTGCCTGATCCAATTATTCTGGAGAGCAATTTGGAACTATGCCCAAAGGGTAATAACACTGTGCATACCCTTTGATCCAGTAATACTCCTGCTAGGTCTATATCCTAAAGACATCAAAAAAAAGGGAAAAGGACCTATTTGTACAAAAAAATATTTATAGCAGCT
Organism: Petaurus breviceps papuanus; assembly: GCF_028583685.1. Lineage (NCBI taxonomy): Eukaryota > Metazoa > Chordata > Mammalia > Diprotodontia > Petauridae > Petaurus > Petaurus breviceps. Next base: position 35,276,872 of record NW_027185850.1, on the reverse strand, counting down.
CTTTTTGTGGTGGTTAAAATTGGACATTGAGAATCTTCTCAATGTGTGAGCACATCAATTGGGGAATGGCTTAACAAACTGTGGTATATGGTTGTGATAGAATATTATTGTGCTATAAGAAATGACAAGTAAGATGATTTCAGAAAAACCTGGAAAGATCTACATAAACTGATGCAAAATGAAGCAGAACCAGGAGAGCATTGTACACAGTAACAACAATATTGTACAATTAGGAACTATGAATGACTTACCTATTCTAAGCAAAACCATGATTCTGAGGAAGGAAGAAAGAGCAAAGGGTACAGATGAGGAAAACATTTAATGTTAATAGCTAATATTTACATAGTGCTTTAAGGTTGGCAAGTTACTTTATGAATATTATCCATTTTATCCCCACAACCACCCTGGGAGGAAAGTGCTATTATTATCACCATTTTATAGATAAAGAAACTGAGATAGCAGTGGTTAAATGACTTACCCAGAGGCACACATTGCAAATAAGTGTGAAGCCAATTTAAACTGAGGTTTCCTGATTCCAGGCCCAGGAGTCTATCCACTGTGCTACCTAGCTGCCCACTGGAAAAGTCTGACACCTGGAGGGGCAGATGAGAGATAACACATCTGGAACATCTTGAGGCAGATGCTGGGGAAAGAAGTGAAAGAGGTAGAATATTTCCCTAAATTGTGTGTGTGTGTGTGTGTGTGTGTGTGTGTGTGTATAGGAACCACCTGAAGCTTCCTTTTTTTTTTCATTTACAAGGTGCTAAATTTAATTGTTTCTCCAGTGCTGAAAGATTCCAAGTACTATAAATGCCTTCTGAATTTTAGTGCCGTGGGGCAAAGTGATTGGCTCATCCCAGTTACAAGCCCTGAGCAAGATAACCATGCCAAGTACAAAATGACTTTCATTTCATTGAAACATCATTAATTTGTCCTTGAGACTTGCCATATTTCAGCTCTCACTTGTCTGAGTAATCATCTTAATTGAATGTTTTTTTTTTTTTAGCATTCTTTCTCTTTCTCAAATGACCACTAATGCTGAATGTTGACACTTTCAATGGAGGTGAGTAACTGAAAGCTACATGTTGGATTATATAGAGAAGCCACAATATGAGAAACTCACAATTCACACAGCTTGAGTGAGTGAGCCCATGCCTGACGAGGGGAATGGATTGGATGGAAGTTTGTTGCCTTCCCTATTTACACAGTAACCTAGTTCTTGATAAGTTGTCTCTCCTGTTAGACTCTATGCTCCTTAAGGGGCAGGAGCCATATTTCAGCTTCTTTTATCCACAGTCCTTTGCACAGTGCCTGACACATAGTAAATGATTCACTAGTACTGGTTGTCTGATTGATTGAAGGGCTAGCACATTGATCTGGCTCCAGTTTCTTGGTGTCCCAGAGCTCCATCCTAGCAGCTTAGATGCTGTCAGGACACTCAGGAGCCCCAGGTCAAATCAGTTGACCCTGCTTAAAGGTTTTCTTGATGAGAATAAAGTCAGGAAAGCCAGACAAACAAAAATTGGGAACTAATTTTATTCGGAGACCTCTTTTGCTCCAAAGGTAAAATGAATGTGTATTTGCATATTCATGGCAAGCCTACAAAAATAAACTTTGCATCAAAATGTTCTTTCAGGGAGTAGTAACTGGGGATCTTGTATCAAGCTGAAGTTTTCTTCACCAGCATTTCTGTTTATCTCTCTTCATGCTAATATTATTTTTAGAACCTGAAACTAGTCTGGAAACTCAGAAGGAGGAAAGAAAAAGGACAGTGCCTTGGAGAGCCCAAAGTGCTGTGATGTGGGATGTTATTCTTGAGTCTGCTTTGATAAGTGATTCAGTTCTCTGGCAAATAATGAAGTGTTATTACAATTCAAGCTAAATGAAGTCTTTTGTCTGAGCCCCAGTGATTTCTAATCAGACTGGGCAGTTTCTCGGAACAGCACAGGATGGGAAACTGGGTTCTTTCTGAAGACCCAACAGTCAAGTCTGAAAGCTTCTCCCTCCAGCAGGATCCCTCTGTGATCCCAAGGCATGACAAGTGCTAGGGTAAAGGGCCAGTTCCGTCTCCTGCCTCCCTTTCTCCTGCCCCCACCCCAGGCCCCCCAGCTGTGTTTCAGACATGCTTCCCTGGCCTGGTGGAGACACTCCTGTTTCCAGCTGAAAGGGGCGGCTCAAGTTGAAGGATGGGCCAAGTCCCTTGTTTTTCTTCTGGGATTGTTTTTCCTCAAAGAGGTTTCTTTGTCATGGTTGGGGTTAAGCAATGTCACCAATGCAGGGAAGAACAGGCAGACTTGGGAATGTCCTTTCTATTCACTTCTGAACTCTCCTGACCTATCCCATGAGAAACCCTGAGAGGAGGGGAATTTTAAGAAAAATCATTTGGGGAGTGTTTCCTTTTGTTGTTGGGTTGGAGCAGTAATACAGATGATACTTTGTGGTTCTGGTTGGTCTAAGGCCAAAGGTGGGTCTGAACCTTTTCTGATTCATGAAACCCTTGGGTAGTCTGGGCAAGCCTATAGACTCCTTCTCAGATTGAGGTTTTTAAATGCATAAAATAAAATACATAGGCTTACAAAGAAAACCGATTAGATCAGTGTAGTTATCAAAATATTTTTTTAAAGAACAAATTTATGGATTCCACATTAAGAAAACCTCTGTTCTACAATGTTATTTTTTTAAATGGAGTCTTGGAAATTGGTATGAATTGACGCAGATTGAAATAAACAGACCCAAAGAATAATACACATGGTGACAATGATGTATATGAAAAAAATCAAAAAAAGGAAGCCTGAATAATTTAAAAGCTAATAATGCTTCTGGAGAATAGATGCAACACTTCCCTCTTCTAATAGAGAGCTGTGGAACTAGTAGGGCAGAGTGTTGAACACGTCTCCAAACTCAGGCACTGCATCAGACGTCTTTTGCTTAACTGTTTTTCAATTACAAGGGGATTCGTTTTCAAAGAGCTGGAAGTAGGGAGGAAGATGATTTCTATTAATGTCAATGATGCAAAAATAAAAGTCATCAATGAAAGATTTTAGAAGCAAAAGATAAAAAGAAATCTTAAGATTCCTCTTCAAAGAGGGTTTTCCAGAAATTCTACAATTTCCTGAATTTGGTTCATTTCATCTTCCTGACTTTGGAGAGGAGGATCAAGCCAGGTGGGAGAAAGGTAAGCATGCCTCATCAGCAGTCCTTGTTACCAAGTTTCATTTTTAACTTATAAATTGAAGACTATATAAGTTGCTAACCAAAATTCTGAATCCCTAGGATCTTAGTATCACAGAGCTAGAGACAGAAAGGGCCCCAGAGGACATACAGTCCAACCCCCTCTTTTTATTGATTCCAAGTGCCTAGCACATAGTAGGTGCCTAATAGAAGCAATGGGATTTAAGAATTCTTCAAAAGACCAAACTGTATCTGCTGGCCCAGTGCCTTTTTTCTCTCCATAAATCAAAGAAAATAGAGTTGGTAGAATAAACATTTTTATTTTAAATTTTATTTTAATTTCATTTTAAAAATTGAATTACCCAATTTATTTTAAATGTAAAAACATTATAAATTTTATTTTAAATCAAGTTAAAATTTTAACATCTGCTTTTCATTATTTGTTTTCAAAATGTATTCACAAAGATAGAAGAAATTATAATAAATTATGGTAAATTAGTTTAAAAAATTTACATCCACTGATGTTCCCAGAATATTTTAGAAGGGGATAGAATTAGCAACAGGGGAAGGGGAGAAGTAAGGGTGTGGAGAGGGGGACTGGATTGGGAAATGCTTGAAGCATAAGTGTTGTTTGAGCAGAGTTTTAAAGAAAACAAAGGATTCTAAGAAGCAGAAGTGAGTTGGGGTCCATCCTAGACAAGAGGGACAGCCAGTGCAAAGGCTTGGAGATGGGAGATAGAGAGAGTCCTGTGTGTAATAGAAGGGTAGTTTGTCTGGACTGTGCAGTGTGGATAAAGGAATTATATATAATACAAATGGGAAGGCAAGTTGAGACCAGGTTTTAAAGGGCTTTGAAAGCTAAACAGTGGATCTTATGTTTGATCCCAGAGGCAAGAAGGAGCCATTAGACATTAATGAGTCAAGCAATGACATGGTTCATGTGCATTTTAGGCAAACGTTTGGATGATGTTGAGAAATCTAAGTCAGGAAGACCGATTAAGAGGTAATAGTACAGGTGGGAGGTATAAGGGTCTAAAGTAAAGTAGTAGCTATGTGAGCAGAAAGAAGGAGATGGATAAAAGAGATATTATGGGGGTAAAAATGATGTGATTTAGCAATTGATTGAATATATGGGGTAAGAAAGAGGGAGGAATCAGGGATAAGGCCAAGGTTGAGAATCTGGGTAATTGGAAGGATGGTGGGGCCATCGGCAGTAATAGAGAATTTTAGAAGGGGAATGTAGAAAGTTCTTGCCATGATGATAAAAATAGCAGGCAAAATCTGCATTTATCAAGTATTTTGTAGTTTCTATCAGATTGCAAAGAAGATAGACTTCTAGCCTCATTTTTCAAGCTCCCCTTTTCCTTCACTTTAAGAAGTTATTGACATGTCTTGGCATTGCATCCTCCTTCCATTACTACTTCAACAAATGGACAAATGCCACTTTACAGAGTAAACAACTAAGTACCTTCACCATGAAGTCTGGAGTCCTTTATCTTTTTGGAATGAGGAGGTAAAGCTATTCCTTTTTCAGAGAACCCAGGCCTCTGGGTTAAAAGCTAATGCACACTCAGGGCTATATACCCACAAGTTTTGTCATAAAGGTGAGAGCCTCTGTGACTTTTTATTCCCATTCACTTCTGCCCACAGCAGTTAAAAATGACTGTATCAATATGAGATCATAGCATCATAGATTAAAACTAGCAGGGACCTTAGAAACCATTGAGTTAAACCCTTCCCCTTCCCTGCTCCCCCCAATGAGAATGGGAATCTGGAGATCTTCCCTGCCCCTTAATAGACCTAGGGGGGAGTTTGAAGAGCTTCCCTGCTGTAAATATAAACTCTGCCACCTGATACACTGAATGTAGTCACTTGGAGCCTGTGGTGGGAGGAGTTTGCTGAAGGGATGCAGAGCCCACAGGAAACTGTTATTCAGAGCTAGTGGCTAGCAAGATGGTAGGGGAGAGAGGAGGACCTCAGGCAAGGAATCAGATAGACTTGTGAGTAAAAATTGATCTTGTATTGGTTTGTGGGAAGGCTGAAGGATGCTATGGCTCTCAGTGTTATTATGGCTTCTGAGTATCTTTGGTACTATGATGGGATTGGCTTACTGATTTTGGGATTCGGTTTTCTGGTGTCTAAATAAATGTTTCAGTTCTGTCCTCTACCTGGAGAATCTGGTATATTTTGTGACCGAATGTCATGTGATACTTATAGTCATTGTCTTTATCGTGATTGTGGGCACCGTAAATATTGCATTGGCGCTACACCCACCCATTTTAAAGATGAGGCAACTGAGGTATAGAGAGGTTAAGTGGTTTATCCAGGGTCACATAACTGATAAGTGTTTAAGGAAGAATTTGAACTCAAGTCTTCCTAAGTTCCATATTCCAAGGCCAACGTACTATGCAAGATGGTACTTCACTGCCTGCATACTTGGTCTCCTACTCTTCCTTTCCAATTATTGTGACACCCCTCATTTTATTTTATTTTTTGTGGGGGTATACTGTTTAATAAACTAGGGTAAAGAGGTAGAATTAATTAATAAATGAGATATTTATACAACTTTAGCAATTTATGAGAAAATATCAAAATATATTCACTGATTTTGTAGAAGCCAGGATTTCAGAATGAGAATTGACAAGGCAACAAGTGACACCCTTTATTTTAAAAACAACAGCTGTATTCTGAACATTTTGACTGTCGACTTCAAGTGCACAGTCTTCTGTCCACTTGATTCCAGGTCCACAAGCTTCTCATGAAGCCCAAAGTAATGCTTTTGTTGGGATGTCCCCCTGCTCTGCCCTCCCCCTCATCAAACCTGGCTCAGCCTAAAGATGGACTCTTTTAGTCCTAAGGGTTCCATCTTGGCTATGGAGATAACCTCCTGGTGTCTATACTCCTCTGCCTACAATGAGTCTTCCCCAGATTTCCTCCTCCCCTCAAGCAAAGTTATCTTTCAAGGGTATTTTGAGAGCCCATGTTACCTGTCTAGCCCACTTTCATGAAGCTTGCCACAATCAACAAATTCTCAAACAATTATTAAGCTTCTACCTTATGTCGGGCACTCTGTTCAGTACTGGAGTTACAAGAAAAAAAGTGAAAGTAGTCTCTACTTTCACGGAGTTTATATTCTAATGGAAAAAACCACACATGTACATATCTATGTGTAGACACATAATACATGTATACATATTACATATGTATATATTATTTTATTATATTATTAAGTTCAGTGCAAAGTAATATTAGAAGGTGAGACATGAGTAGCTGGGAGCACTGAGAAAGGCCTCCTTTGGAAGGTGGAATTTGGGCTGAGTCTTGAAAAAGCCAAGGATTCTAGAAAGTAGAGGTGATGAGGGAAAGCATTGTAGGCATGGGAGGCAGCCAATGCAAATACATGGAGATGGGAGATGGATTTGGGTTTGAGGAATAGTAAATAGTCCAGGATGGACAGGATGCAGAGGATATGGAGAAGAATATGAGAGAAAATCTCCAAGAAAAACAGAGGCCAGATTGTAATGAGCTATAGATGCCAGAGGCATTTTTATCTTCTAAGATCAGGGACCCAGGGGAGTCTAGTGAGTAAGGATGTCACCTTTGTGCTTTAGAAAAATCTTCTGGCTTCAACCAAGAGGATGAATTGGAGAGTTCAGAGACTCGAGGAAGGGAGACCAGTTGGTTGGCTATTACTATAGTCTAGAGACTACTAGTCTAGCCTAGAGGAGAGATGATGAGGGTTTGAACTAGGGTGATGCCTTATCTGAGCAGAGGGGAAGTGTGTGACATATGTTATAGAAATAGAAAGTACAGAATTTGGGTGAAAAAACGCTACCCACATCCAGAGAGAGAACTGATGGAGTCTGAATGCAGATCAAAGCATACTATTTTCACTTTATTTTTTATGGGCTTTTTTTCTTTTGGTCTATTTCTTCTTTCACAATGTGACTAATATGGAAATATGTTTAACATGGTTGCACATATATATATATTAAAAACCTATATAAAATCACTTATCATCTCAAGGCGGGAGGAGGTGAGGGAGGGAGAAAATTTGGAACATAGATTATTTAAAATTAATATTAAAAACTACCTTAACATATAATTGGAAAAAAATACTAAAAAATAAAAGAAAGTACAAAATTTGGCAACTCATTCTATATGTGGGTAGGATTGAGAAGTGAAGTATACTATGGGAGATATATCTCCTCTTTAAGTCCCTGCTGCCTATATAAATCTACCACAACACAGAAAATATAGAGGTAAAAACCTAGATTTTATTATGCTTAAGTGCAGATTCAGGGGGTTAAAAAAAATAACCTTGAACAAAGATTAGGATCCTAAAGAGGTTTTTATAGACAAAATTACATCAGAGTGACAGAGAAATAAATTCTTTTACATATTATAATCTCAAAAAATCTTTTAGGATATAAAAGTTTTTTTTAAAAAAAAGATTCATAATCCCACAATTTCTTTAAAAAGTCATAAAAGTTGAACAAACTTAGTTAAGCAGAATCATGATCTCATACATTCCCTAAAGAAACAAAGTTAGCTAAACAGACTTGATAGGTAAACTGAATCAAGTTATAGATTAAATTACTTTTAGAAAGTTCAGAGTGAGCTGGTTGAGAGGGGAGATTCACTTGCTTACAGAGCCCATATCAGGAGAATCTTTCTAAATACATTACTTCAAGAAGTCTTGCCTCTCTTTTTTTACTGTTTATTATTTCTTTTTTTAATAATTGATGTATTTTTATTTATTTTTAGTTTACAACATTCAGTTCCACAATCTCTTAAGTTTCAAATTTTCTCCCCGTCCTTGTCCTCTCCCTTCCCCCCATAGTGGCATGTAATCAAACATAGATAGGTTCTACAAATACTTTCATGTTGAACATCAGTCATGTTGTAAAGGATTATAACCAGGGGCTGAACAATGAAAAAGAAAGGATAAAACAAAACAAAACACAAACGAGAGAGAGAGCAAATAGCTTGCTTCAGCCTGCAGACTCTGTAGTTTTTTCCCTGGATGTGGATATCCCTTTCTATCCAGAGTCTTTTGTAGTTGGCTTCTAACCTTGTATTGCTGAGATCTGAGGAAAGCTTGAGGCCTCGAGTAAATTTTAACATCCTATGGAATAGGTTTCAGACAGTTCAGTAACCTCCTAACTAGAAGAAATGACTCTGACTCCTCCCCCCAATAATAAAAGTTAATAAAAAGAAATAAAAAATGAAAAATGATTATTGCAAGGATGAAACCAAGATTGTAAGACTAGGTAATTCAGCGGTGATAAGAGAGATGTTCAGTATTTTGCCCAAGTTCGCACAGATATTAAGCAGCAGCGCCAGGATTCAAACCCAGGTCTTCTGACTACAACATCAAGAGCTCTTTCCCCACTGCTTCCACTGGGATGTGCCCTGGAAAGCTCTTATGAAAGAGGTCCCCGTACGTCAGAGCCCAGAGACAGGCCTAGCTCTTGAACCAAGCATGCATTTTTCACCTCCCAAAGTTTAATCTTGGAACAACTGGCACGTACAGATTGTGGGATTTAAATCCAGGTCCTCTGACTCCTCTGAGCAGTTCATTTTTTACATAATACTCACTTTTTCTAGTGATCAAAGTATTTGACTACATATGATCTCATTTGATTTATTTTGAATTTGAAGACATCTTGCTAAGTGAGAAATACAGAAAGAACAAAAGGGGAGAGGAACTGGTTTGCAAGTTCCATTCTAAAGTCAACGTAAAAGCACAAACATCAGTCAAAACCATCCAATCTAGATTTGGAGCAAGAAAGGGATTTCAGGGCCCAATTCATTTTAAACCTGTGTAATTTGGTAGGCTAAAGCCAACTAGTTCCAAGAGGAAAACCAGGAGTAGTCGGGGTAATAGAGATTTGGTCCATGTCCAGATCACCTAGGATGGAGATAGTAGCCACATGGGAGAAACCAAGGACCTGTTTCTGGGAGATGGGAGGTGGGGTACCTCTGTGGACATTTTGCATTGTCCTACCCAGGGGCTGGGAGCAGCCTTTTTCCACTAGGTGCACTCAGAACTGGCTGCATCTTTAAAACCACCTAACAGGGAAAGTCTCTTTCTCCTTTTTCCATTGGTGTCCAGAGGTGAAGGACTGGATGAATCACTGTAGGTAACACAAAGCAGGAGAGGAGGGGAAACACAAAAGACTTGGTTCTCAGTCAGTGGGGCCAGAGCTCACCCATATGATAGGATCAAAGTAGGAGACTCTGGGGAAAGTGTCCCAGTGGATACCCTTATTACAGACAGCATGGATAAATTTAAAAAGCCCGTATTCGTAGGACAGTTTAAAGAACAAATTTACCCTAGGCAAAGTGAAATTCCAGCTGGACGGTCACCTAAATACTTTCCCCACTTCAATTGGTGTAATGTGGATAGACACTCTGTATTCCTAAAATATACAGGCTATGCCCTTGTCCCCTCAGGTGATATGATATATCTTCCTGGAATGAGCCACACAGTGACATTATCCCTTTCACATGTACCATTTTTAATGAGTTTTCCTTTGAGGCAGTTTTCTCTCTGATCTTGCTTTCCTTCCTGGTTGGCATTTGATCTGGCCTTGATATGATTATCCTAGGGAAGAAGGAGAAGCTTGAAGGAGGCAGCAATCCTTACCCACCCCATTGAGTTTGGGAAGGCTATTTGCAGAGGCTAAATCTGAGATGCATATGATTTTCTGCTCACTCCTGTCCCTGTAGATCACATGGTGTTTTTGTTGTTGATGATGAAGTCATTTCAGTTGAGTTTGACTCTTCATGACCCCATTTGGAGTTTTGTCAACAGAGATACTGGAGTAGTTTGCCATATACTTTTCCAGCTCATTTTACAGATGAGGAAACTGAGGCAAATAGGGTGAAGTGACTTGCCCAGTGTCATACAACCATCTGAGGCCAGATTTGAACTGAGGTCTTCCTGACTGCAGGCCTGGTGCTCTATCCACAGCACCACATTGCTGCCCTGGCAAGTTGGGAAGACCGATGGATAATAAGGCAAGGTCATCTCCAGCTACTTCTCTCTCTGGTGATCCAGAGCTCTGCTATGAGAGGGAGTAAGTCTTAGTTAAGAACTCCTCAAGATAGACTACTACTCCCTTCTTCAGTGGCTGACAGAAGGCCCTCTCTTCTCTGCTGTCTGGTGCTACCCAGATCATCAGGCTGTCTTTTTCCTTAGAGGAGAGTGATGCATATCACTGAGGAGACAGACCCCAAGCTGATTTTGAGGGCCTCCCTCTCCCCTCATACTAGCATATTTGACCTTCCATAGAACTAAAGAGAGGACTTATTTTTACCAGGGTCAAAAACAAGTGGATGAGGGGACACTAGGTGGCACAGTGGCACCAGCCCTGGAGTCAGGAGGACCTGAGTTTAAATATAGCCTCAGACACTTGACACACTAGCTGTGTGACTTTGGGCAAGTCACTTAACCCCAATTGCCTTCCCCCTCCAAAAAAAAAACTGTGACTCCTCACAGTGGGGGTAAGGCCACAATATAGGGGATATTCCTTTTGTAGGGGCAGTTGTGCATGGCAAGGGCAGCACTCTCAAAGTGGTTTTGGGGATGGGAGGTGGGGAATTGGTGCCCTCTCTGGATAGGAACTCATCAGTATTGGGAGTTGGGGTCATAAACTGGAGGTGGTTGTTTGCATAGCAGCTTCAGTCTGGTGGAAGACTCAGAGGCTAGTGACAAATACATCCTAGGAAAATCATATCCTCCTGAGTGTGGTCACCCTGAGGGCAAAGCCCTGTTGGCTTCATGCTAGTTACTGCTCTGATCCTACTATAATAACCTTCTACATCTGTGTGTGTGGCGTGCACATGCAGACCTCAGTTTGTCTCAGTTTCCTCAACTGAAAAATGGGAACAATAATAGCAGCTGCCTCTCAGGGTTGTCATGATCAGATGAGATTATATTCACAAAGCACATAGCACAGCATCTTGCCCAGAGTAGGAGCTTAATGAATACTTGCTTTCTTCCGCTTTGGCAGTATGGCCAAACTCCACAGCTCTGCCATCATGGCATCCCTGTGCCTGGCTTTCCATATCCCCTCCAACACTGATTATTCCTAACTTTTTTGTGATCTTTGAAAATTTGCTCATTACAAAGTGAAACTTCAGTGTTCTTTGAATTTGTATTTCTTTTATAATTAGTGATTTGGAGCATCCTTTCATACAGTTATTAATAGTTTGCAATTCTTTTGAAAACTATTTGTTCATTTCTTTTGATCCTTCTTGGAATTAAAAAAAAATTCTGATCCAAGACAACTCTGAAGGACTTAGGATGAAAAATACTATCCATCCCCATAGGAAGAACCGATGACATTTGAATACAGATTGAAGCATACTTTGTTTTTACTTTATTTTTCTGAAGGTTTTTTTTTGTTAGTTTCCTTTTACAACATGACTAATATGGAAATGTTTTGCACGACTACACATGTATAACCTATATTGAATTGCTTGCCTTCTCAAAGCGGGGGCAGGAGAGGGAGGGAGGAAGGGGGAGAATTGGGAATTCATAATCGAAGGAAATGCTAAATTTTAGTTGAAGTTTATTGAAAAAAAAGATTTATTTTTCCCATCCAAGTTCACAGCCCCCTGAAATCTATCTGTGGATCCCAAATTTAGAACCCCCATTCAACATGATGATAATGATATAAGTATGTGCCATTCTCTGTTCTTAACTTGAAACTGGCTATCTTTGGCATTCACAAATCTTTGCTAATTTTTAATAGCTGTAGAGTCAACCTGCATGTAGAACACACCTCTTCCTGACAGCATCCCTACTTTCCTTCAAGGCTCAGCTGCTCTGCTGATCCCCGCCTCAGGTGCCAGTCTTATGCCCACTCCCCATCACTTTGTATTCCCTTACTATATATATGTTCAAATCTAGAATAGAATAGAAGCTCCTTTAGGTCAGAGACATTTCATTTTTACCTTTTTTTCCTATGCCTAGTTGAGAAACTTATGGCCTCAAGGTCATATGTGACCCTTTAGGTTCTTGGGTGCGGCCCTTTGACTGAATCCAAACTACAAAGAATAAATCCCCTTAATAAAAGGATTTGTTATGTAAAACTTTGACTCAGTCAAAAAGCCACACCCAAAGACTTAGAAGTTCTCTCCTGTCCAGGAGGCTGCAGTTTTCCCAACCCTGGTAGGTACTTAAAAAGTGCTTGCTGAATGTATAAATGAATGAAAGGAGGATCTATTCTGTTGGCTAGAAAAGTTTTGCCCCCAGAAAATCCCTTTTTCGGTCCTGTCTCTTAACCTTTACCCCATACCCTGCTCATCTATAGAAAGGATGGTTTATATTTCCTGTTCTTCCAACCCAACCTAGCCTTAAGGTTTATCTGAATTCTCCGATCCTTCCCTTATTCATTAGTGCTCCCCCTAGCCCCTTATCCCACTGCTGTCCTCTTCCTATTGATTGTATGAGATATACTCCATACCATGCCAGACCCACAGTATACTTTCACTATACTATATTGAATCTGGAGTTCCCTGTACATACACATTTTCTACCTCTCACCCCAAGCACAGTCATCAAATCAATGTTGCATTGCTTCTGGAAAGGGCTTGTCAATTGACTACCATATGGACCATTCCATTCTTCCTCTGACTTATCAAACAGCAATTCCCTTCCATGGCTACCATTTCCATGTATGTATGTGTGTATGTGTGCATGTATAGGTGTGAATATATTCATTTGTATATAGATATATATAATATAGCTATTATATATGTACACACACATAGATAGATAGATATAGATAGATAGATAGATAGATAGATAGATAGATAGATAGATAGATAGATAGATAGATA
>NW_027185850.1:35250720-35263836 GCF_028583685.1 Petaurus breviceps papuanus | reverse complement strand
ATAGATAGATAGATAGATAGATAGATAGATAGATAGATAGATAGATATAGCTTTAGTCTATTCTCCTATTAGAACATAACCTCCATAAGGGCAGAGATTGTTTACTTTTTTGTTTGTATTGTCAGAATATAGCACAGAGTCTAACATACAGTATGCACTTAACAAATACCTTTAGAATTTCATTCATTCATCCATTCATTAATTCACCTCTCTTCTATATGAGAAGGGAGAATCCAACTAGGAAATGTATTTGCAGTCAAACTGAGGCAACTGTTTTTCCAATGTTCTCTGGGACTGATGATGACAGTGCTTCATGTGTTTCCTTCACCAGACTTTGGAGATTTGGGAACATACTTGAAAGAAGTCCAATGGAGAGACAGTGTTGTTATATCAGTAGGTGATTTCTTGTGCCTCAGAACTTCCTCCACTCAAAGAGGCGCAACCTTATTTAAGGTAGCTAAGTTTGAGCTGCATGAAGCCCAGGGAAGTCAATTTCCCCATTTACTTGTGTGCCCTTGGGCACTTACTCCCTCTGGACCTCAGCCTTCTCATCCATGAGATGATCTCCACCTTTAAGTGTAAGGTCTTTATGAGCTGTTTAAGCTCATGTCACTTTATTACCTAGATGAGGCAGTTAGTTGGTGCAGTACTGCACATAGAGACAAAAAGACCTGAGTTCAGATACAGCCTCAGGCACTGACTAGATATGGGACCCTGGACAATTCATGTAACCTCGGCATGCCTCTGTTTTAATTGTGGTTAAGTTGTTTTTCAGTCATATCTGACTTTTTGTGACCCCATCTGGGGTTTTCTTGACTGAGATACTGGAATGGTTTGTCATTTCCTTCTCCAGTTCATTTTACAGATGAGGAACTGAGGCAAACAGAGTTAAATGACTTGCCAAGGGTCACCTAGCTATCAAGTGTCTAAGGCCAGATCTGAACACATGATGAGTCCACTGTGCACCTAGCTCCACATGCCCCAGTTTCCTCATCTGTAAAATGGGAATAATAATAGTATTTACCTCCCAGGGTAAATTTGCTTCTCAGGGTTGTCAGAATAAAGTTAAGTAATATTTATAAAGTACTTTGTAAACTCAAAGAACTATATAGTTCTATCTATTGAGGGGAGGGGAAGAATGAAACAAGAATTTATTAAGGATCTACTATGTGTCAGGCATTGTGCTAAGGGCTTTACAAATATTATCTCCTTTGATCCTCACAATAGCTCTGGGAGGTAGGTGCTGTTATTACCACATTTATCATTATTTTGACTAGCATAAGTATTTATTATCATTATTAATAAGCTTCATAGGAGAAAAAAAGGTAAAGCTTCTTCCTTTGGGAAGGGAGACTACATAGAAAAATTAGGTCTGTTTGGAGCAGGGTGGACCCTAAAAGAAGAGAAAGGCCATCTCCGTCACAGCTATGCAGAAGGTATACCTTTCAAGAAATGATGCCCAGTGTAAAATCACAGCTAAGTAAATATATTTGCTAGCCAGTAATTTTAATCAAGGAGAGACATCATTTCCTTGGTGATTTGCCAGTTACGGATATGTTAATCTGTGGCGAGCTCTTCCCCTGGGAAGAAACATAATTAAATATTTCTGATGTCTATGCTCTCAGACTGACCCCACAAATCATGCTGAAAGGTTACTCAATAACCCAATAGACCTTTTAGTGGTGGGGCTCATAAAAAAGTGGTTTAGTGCACATCAGTAAATTAGTACTGTGTTAGTTGTACTGAGCAAACACAGGCAATCCAACTGGCCACTGGGACCAGATCAACTGGGTCACTTTGATACCAAGGGCATATTACTATTGCAGAGCTGTTAGGAAATTTTTTTTTTAAAGCAATCGGGGTTAAGTAACTTGCTCAAGATTACACGGCCAGTTATTTCTGGGTGTGGTGCTGAGTATCTGAGCCCGGATTTGATCCAGGTCATCCCGACACTGGAGCCGGTGCTCTTACTCGCTGAGCCACCTGGCCGCCCCACTGTTAGGAAATTCTAAAAATTGATTAATAAACCCTCTCCCATCCCTTAAAATAATGAACAACAATAAAGAATAACAACAAACCACTCCCTTCTGGAAAAGGGAATCCAGAGGAGCACTTCTATCCTCTTCCCGGTCCAGATCACATCTGGAATACGGTGTGCAGTTGTGGCCACCACAGTTTAGAAAGGATGTGGATAAGCTGGAGATTATCCACAAGAAGACAGATAGGTTGGTAGAGGGCCTTGAATCCATGATAAATGAAGAGTAGTTGAAGGAAATGGACATGTTTCACCTGGAATAGAGAAGGCTTTAGGGGGTAGGAGAGGGGAGCAGGGACAGACAAAATAGCTGTCATCAAGGACTTGGAAGGTCAGATGGAAGATGGAGGATGCTTGTTCTAGTTGGCTTCAAAAGAAAGAACTAGGAGCAATGGGTACAAATTGTAGAGACAAATATAAGTGGCTGATATTAGTCAAACTCCTTTTGGATGTCCTGTCCACCAAGACTCCAGATACCGTTGCTATAGCTTTTTTTTTTTTAAGCAATCGGGGTTAAGTAACTTGCTCAAGGTTACACGGCCAGTTATTTCTGGGTGTGGTGCTGAGTATCTGAGCCCGGGATTCGGGCTCCAGGTCATCCCGACACTGGAGCCGGTGCTCTTACTTGCTGTGCTACCTGGCCGCCCCTGCTATAGCTTTAAAAGCCAAAGAAAATGTTGGGACCAAAGCAGTTTTCTGCTGGCAATTTCCAAAGTCAGTTGAGGAACATCTTACTACAGAGCCAGTTAAAAAAAAAAAAGCATAATAGGAAGTTCCTCGATGATGACTCTATGGAGAACACAGAAAGAAGGTGAGGATGGACCTCTTTCTCAGGAGAACTATCTTAAGTATTATTTTATAAGGAAATCTTTTAGAGACAAATTTATGAAAGAGAATTCTGTAAAGACCTTGGGAAAAGCTAAAAAAATAAAACAAACCAAAACAACTATTTGCTGTGATTATCCAAGAGAAAACAAAAAAAGGAAAAAGTAGAAATATTAAGATCTTTGAAAAAAAACCACTAATTACTACTTGGAGAGATTTGAGGCAACACGAACATATATATGTAGTTCCTGCCCCCAAGTAGGCTTGGCAGTCTCCCTGTAATGCTGTATGCTGTCTATGTGAAGAGAGATATGATTCCTGAACAGATGAAAGATTTCTGGGGTAAAGTAGAGAGAGATGGGCTGCTAGGAGCTGCCTGATTTGAGAAATAGATTTGCTTACTAACTGTGATTGTCTTTTGTATAATTAGCACGTTGTGGGAGGTAAAGCTAAGCTGGAAAAAATTAAGCAAAGTATATGACCTTGGACAAGTCAATTCTTTGTTTCATTTGTAAGATAAAAACACTAGACTTAATGATATCTAGCTTTTCTTCTAACACTGATATTCTGTGATCCTATGCTTCTATTTTTTTTATCAAATGTGTAAGCATGGTCAAATCAACATAACCTCTCAACCTCAGTTTCCTTACTTGTAGAATGGCAATATGAATACATGTAACCTTACTGGGTTATTAGGGGAAGAGAATATTAGTATAGGGAACTCTCTTGGGAGGAGGTGAGCATTTTCTCTGTTCCCAAAGCACTGAGAGGTTCAGGAATTTGCCCAGCATCAGCCAGTATGTGTCAGAGGTAAGGCTTGAACCCAGATTCTCGTGGCTTTGAGGTCAGCTTTCTATCCATTATGCCAAGCTGTCTCAGGGTTATTATAAGGATTAAATGAGGTAATGTCTGCAGAGAATTTTACAAACCTTAAGGAGTTATATAAATGTCAGCCACTGGAACCCTTATGAACTTTTATACAACAATGACAGAACTGTGTTTTAGAATGAGAAAGAGCAAAAGAAGGAGGTGTCTTTTTATATATATATATAAATTTTGTTTATTTTTAGTTTACAACATTCATTTCCACAAGATTTTGAGTTACAAATTTTCTCCCCATCTGTCCCCTACCCCTCACCCCAGAACAGGGATCTCACTGAATACCCCCTCGCCCAATCTGCTCTCTCCTATACCTTCCTCCATGCCCCCTCCGACTTTCCAGTAGGGCAAGATGGATCTCCATACCCCAGTGCCTATATAGCTTATTTTCCAGTGCATGTAAAATAATAATGGTTTTTTTAAACATTTGATTTTAAAACTTTGAATTCTAGATCCTTTCCCCTCTTCCCTTATCACCCACCCTCACTGGGAAGATAAGCAATTCAATATAGGTTGTACATGTGTAGTTACACAAAACATTTCCATAGTGGATATATTGTGAAAGACTGACTATATTTCCCTCATTCCTATCCCGACCCCCACTTATTCTATTCTCTACTTTGACCCTGTCCCTTTTCAAAATGTATGCTTCTAACTACCCTCCCCCCAATCTGCCCTCCCTTCTATCATCCCCCCTCTTATCCCCTTCCCCCCTACTTTCCTGTAGGGTAAGATACCCAATTGAGTGTGTATGCTATTCTCTCCTGAAGCCAAATTCAATGAGAGTAAGGTTGACCCATTCCCTTTTGCCTTCCTACCCTTCCCCTCCATTGTAACAGTTTTCCCTTGCTTCTTTTATATGAGATAATTTAACCTATTCTGTCTCTCCCTATCTCCTCTCATTATATTCCTTTCTCCCCTCTTAATTTTATTTTTTAAATATCATCCCTTCCTATTCAATTGATCCTGTGCCCTCTGTCTAGGTATACCTGTACACATATATACACACACTCACATATGTATTCATATGCACATATACCCTCCTATATAGACATATATATGTATGTATACATATATATACACAAATTTATATTCCCTTCAACTATACTCATACTGAGAAAAATTTCATAAGTTACAATTATTGTTTTTCCATGTAGGAATGTAAATAGTTCAGCTTTGATAAGTTCCTTATGATTTCTTTTCCCTGTTTACCTTCTCATGTTTCTCTTTCTTTTTGTATTTGAATGTCAAATTTTCTATTCAACTATGTCTTTTTTATCAAGAATGTTTGAAAGTCCTCTATTTCATTGAATGACCATATTTTCCCCTGAAACATTATACTCAGTTTTGCTGGGTGGGTGATTCTTGGTTTTAATCCTAGCTCCTTTGACCTCCGGTATATCATAATTCCAAGCCCTTCGATCCCTTAATATAGATACTGCTAGATCTTTTGTTATCCTGATTGTGTCTCCACAATACTCAAATTGTTTCTTCTTGGCTGCTTGTAACATTTTTTCCTTGATCTGCGGACTCTGGAACCTGGCTATAATATTCCTAGGAGTTTTCTGTTCAGGATCTTTTTCAAGAAGTGATCAGTGAATTCTTTCAATTTCTATTTTGCCCTCTGATTCTAAAATATCTGGGAAATTTTCCTTGAGAATTTCTTGAAGGATGATTTCTAGGTTCTTTTTTGGATCATGGCTTTCAGGTAGTCCAATAATTTTTAAATTATCTCTCCTGGATCTATTTTCCAGGTCAGTGGTTTTTCCAGTGAGATATTTCACATTGCCTTCTATTTTTTCATTTGTTTGGATCTGTTTAATAGTATCTTGATTTCTCATAAAGTCATTAGCTTCCATTTGCTCCAATCTAATTCTGAAGGAATTATTCTCTTCAGTGATCTTTTGAGATTCTTTTTCCATCTGGCAAATTTGACTTTTTAAGGCATTCTCCTCCTCATTGGCTTTTTGAACCTCTTTTGCCATTTGTTTTAGTCTATTTTTTTAAGGTGTTATTTTCTTCAGTCAGGTTGTTGACTTGCTTTTCATGATTTTCTTGCATCATTCTCATTTCTCTTCCCAATTTTTCCTCCACTTCTCTTACTTGATTTTCAAAATCCTTCTTGTGGTCCTCCATGGCCTGTAACCAATTCATATTTTTCTTGGAAGCTTTTGGTGCAGGAGTTCTGACTTTGTTGTCTTCCTCCTGTTCCATGCTTTGATCCTTTTTGTCCCCAAAAAAGGAATCTAAGGTTTGACCGCTGTGCTTGCTTTGCTTCCTTTGCTTGTTCATATGCTTTCAGAGAGGAGAGCTTTGTCCTAAATCTCTGGGTTTTTTTTGCAGCTGCCGGAGTTATTAGTTGGGTACCCTCTCTACAACACCCACAAATTCTGGCTCACTGGTCACACACAACAGAACCTTCACCCAAGACAGCAACCAGGATCCAAGTAGGTTAAAGCAAGAATGCTTAGCCTCTGAATGGTTGCTTGGTCCCCCTACAATATGCAGGCCAGGAGCTCTGAATCAGCCACATGGAGGCAGCTGCATGGCCCCAGCGCCTCCTCTGCTTCTTGCCTTCTCACCCCTGGGGCAGTGGCCAGACCACACTCTTGGTCCCCCTGTTCCCAGAAAGTTCCACACTGACCTTTTACTTTGTCTTTGGCGTTTATGGGTTGATAATTCTGGAAACCACCACAGCTGCTGGTGATCCAGTCTCCCAAAGTCTGCTCCAGCTGCTACTTGTCAGCGCCACCCTGGGGCTAAAACCACCGGCTCATGCAGGGCTGGGCTTGGTTCCCAGAGCCCTGCAATGAACCCTTCCTGTCTGCCTTCCAGGCTGCCTTCAGCAGGAGATTTGTTTCTCTTTGTCACTTTGTGGGTTCTGTAGCTCTAAAATTTGTTTAGAGTCATATTTTATAGGTATTTGAGGTGGTTATGGGGGGAGCACATGGAGTTTTCCTGCTTCTACACTGCCATCTTGGCTCTGCCTGGTGAGTCTTCTTTATAGCAGATGAGTGGGGCTCTGGGGACTTGCTGGCTTTCCCAGGGTGTCTGTGTCTCACATATCTTTGGGAACAAGTCAGGCTGAGCTACAATCTCCTAGAGCCTCTGGCACCAGGGGCCTCCGAAGAGTGAGGGTGGCTTGGTGTCCAAAGGCCAGGAAGTGACAGCTTCATATTATTATCACAGGTATTTCAGTGTCAAAGATCAAGGTGCTTGAATTTCAGCTTCTCAAAGGTTCGTCAGGTGATATAATAATAATAATTAACAATAATAACAGCTACCATTTATATAGTGCCTTCTGTGTTCCGGGTACTGTGCTAAGTACTTTACAGATATTAGCTCATTTGATTCTCGTGACCACCTTGGGAAGCAGATGTTATCATTATCTCTATTTTACAGGCAGAGAAACTGAAGCATACAGAAGTTAAGTGACTTGCCCAGGGTCATTCAGCTAGTAAGTGAATTCAGGTCCTCCAGACTCAGTACTCTATCTACTATGTCACCTAACTGCCTCTCAGGTCATTTCTTTGACCTGAAAAATGGAGTTAATGCCACTTATATATACCTACCTCGTAGCTGTGGTGTAAAGAACATGCTGACATTTCTTTTTTTTTTGGAGGGGGGAAGGCAAGGTTATTGGGATTAAGTGACTTGCCCAAGGTCACACAGCTAGTGAGTGTCAAGTGTCTGAGGCCAGATTTGAACTCAGGTCCTCTTGACTCCAGGGCTAATGCTGCATTTACTCAGCCACCAAGCCACCTCCATGCTAATGTTTCATAGCCATAAAAGGGTGAGTTGTTATTGTTAAGTTTTGAGAGCAGCCGCTAGTCCCACATGTCCCTCTTGTGAGATGGAGGGGAAAGGGGAAAAAAGTCATTGGTTTAATGGCTTTAGAATAAGAGAATTATTTCAATTCTGGCAAAGGCCTTGGTGCAGTTGCGTGTTATATTAATTGTTTAGTCAAGGCTGGGGTAATACTGTGGCAATCAGATTATTTCAAGGTCCAAGAAAGACTCTGATTCTCAACTCAATTTTCCTCGTAACAAAGATATTTCAATAGTCTGCATTTTTCCTGGCTTAGCCGAGGCATTGTTACTGCTCAGTCCACAAAGGTGGAATTGAGCCATAGATCTGCAAACAGGTTTCACAACAATGTTCTCCAAACAAGCAGAGTGTGCCTGCTCAATTTATAGTCTTACAACTGGGTTAAGGAGCCAAAGAATAAATCAGAGATGATATAGAGTGAAACAATGAATTGAGGGAAAGGAGTACAATACTAGAAGAGGGCATACAAAGTTAGGAGCCCAGTGAAATCACACAATGGTCAGGTTGTGATTGGAATGGTCTAGGAACTAGGAACTAGTCTAAAAATAGTCTAGGTCCAAGTACTACAAGTTGATCAGTTGATCAGGTTTTCTATTGTCCTGACTTGGGACAGCAGTCTTTCCTATGGGAACACATTTCCCCATAGTTCTTTGTGTTAGCAATATCTAATCCACCCCGGGCCATTTGCAGTGATGAAACAGCACTATGAAATTACAGAGGCCTCCTTAGTTAGGAAAATCACCCATAAGATAGAATAAACCCTGTATCCTTATCTCTTTCAGGATTCATCATTTTGTATCACCCCTAGAGTATTCTGGGAAAGGGGAACTAGATCTTGCATTGTGATTCCCACAATGCTGAGAAGAAGGTAGAACTAATGGACTTTTCTTATGTAGAGTAGAAATTGTGGCAGAGGTCAGATAAAGCTCAATGCTTCTACTATCAGAATTTTGGGTGAAGGGTGTCCCTGATTGGATCTTCTGAACCCACTGACTTAACCTCAGGGCATAATCCTAGGGGGTACCCTTGCTTTCCCAGTTCCTATAAACTTCTTGGTCTGATAACAATAAATCACATGTCTATAATGCTTTTAGGTTTGCTTTCTGCACAATGCTATGAGGTAATTCTAGAACTATCTGGCACTCTAAAAGATAAAATAAATAAGAGAGATATTTATAAGCTGAGGGAGCCCTTTCTAGTTCCTTTTGTCTACACTGACTCACTCACCTGCCTAAACTTGGTATTGACTTCTGAAAGGCTACTGACTCTATTATAGTCTGTTCCAGGTTGAAGTAATCCTGAGTGGAAGGCTCTGTGCATTTGGAGATGTTAGGGATGCATTAGGGTTCCCTGGTCAACCCTTTGCTTGAAATGGCTCTCCTTGTGATACTCTAGGTAGCCTTTTAAATGTTTCTTAATTTAGGTGCCTTCTGTTTCTGAGTTTCAGTAATTTCTAGTAGCTTTTTGTTAAACTAGATAAAATGGCAAAAGAAAAATGACTGTGGTCAAAGTTTAAGCACTTTAAAAATGGATAGAGATTAAATTTTAGGCAGCTAGGTGGCATCATAGTGCATAGAGTGCTGGGCCTGGAGTCAGGAAGACTCATCTTCCTAAATTCAAATCTAGCCTCAGATACTTATTAGCTGTGTGACCCTGGGCAAGTCACTTATTCCTGTTTGTCTGTTTCTTCTTCTGTGAAATGAGCTGGTGAAGGGAGTAGCAAACCACTCCAGTATCTTTGCCAAAATAACACCAAATGGGAATCACAAAAAGTTGGACACAGCTTAAATGACTAAACAACAACAGAAACCATATTTCAGAATGCTATCTCATTGACTTAATCCCCAAAGAAAATAAGGCACATTTCTTTTTTCCCTCTATTAAAAATATTCAATTAGCAAGTATTTATTTTGTCTCCCTTTCACCCCAGTCCAATTTAAAAGAAAAAAAAATTTCTGAAACAAATATGTAGTCAAGTAAAAAAAAATTTCCCTCATCATCCATATTCAAAAACATCTGTCTCTTTCTGTAGCTTGAATCTCTCTTCTTTCAGAAGGTACATAGCATGCACCATCCTAGATCCTCTGGCTGATCATTGCATCCATCAGAGATCCTAAGTCTTTCAAAGCTGTTTATCTTCATAATCTTGTCATTGTATGAATTGTTCTACACACTTCACTCTTCATCAGTTCATTCAAGTTTTTCCAGGTTTCTCTGAAGCTGTGCCTTTCATCATTTTTTATGGCACAATGACATTCCGTTATATTCAGATACAATTGTAATGGAACTTTGGAGCATACCCAGAATATCTAACATGGAGGCACCTTCTCTTTTTTCCCTACCTTACAAGTGGGAAAGTCTATTCAGACTCCTTTGATTGGCTGCACGGTCAGAACAGGCCACATCTTTAAAAGCTGCTAAACTGGAACAGGCTCTCTCTTTCCTGTGTGTTCTTTTCCTAATGCATCCCAGAGGGTAAAGATCACACTGTTTACACACAGTGCAGAAGACATGAACTGACCAAGCTATCACTCTTTGCAGATGATATGATGATATACTTAGAAAATCCTAGAATCAAGTAAAAAAACTACTTGGGGCAATAAATAAATTTGGCAAAGTTGCAGGATATAAAATAAACCCACATAAATCCTCAGCATTCCTGTATATTTCTAATGAAATCCAACAGCAAGAGATAGAAAGAGAAATCACATGTAAAGTTACTGCAGACATTATAAAATACTTGGGAATCTACCTGCCAAAACAAACCTAGGACCCATATGAACACACCTACTAAACACTTATCACACAAATGAAGTCAGATCTAACTAATTGGAAAAACATCAATTGCTCATGGCTGAACCAAGCTAATATAATAAAAATGACAATTTTACCTAAATTAAATTATATATTTAGTGCCATACCAATCAATTTACCAAAAAACTACTTTATGGAGCTAGAAAAAATAGTAACAAAATTCATTTGGAAGAACAAAAGGTCCAGAATATCAATTAAAAGAAATGCTAGGAAGGTAGACTAGCTATAACAGATTTGAATCTGTATTATAAAACAACAGTTCTCAAAACTACTTGGTACTGGCTGAGGAATAGAGTAGTGCATCAATGGAATAGACTGGGTCCATGAGACTCAGCAGTCAATGACTATAGTGATCTACTGTTTGATAAACCCAAAGACCCCAGTTTTGGGGATAAGAACTCACTATTTGACAAAAACTGCTGGGAAAACTGGAATATAGCATGGCAGAAACTGGGCATAGACCATTATTTAACACTGTATACCAAAATCAAGTCTAAATGGGTGGATGATCTAGGTATAAAGGTTGATACTGTAAGCAATCTCGGAAACCAAGGAATAGTTTACCTGTCAGATTTGTGGAGAAGGGAAGACTTTATGATCAAACAAGAACTAGAGAGCATTATAAAATTCAAAATGGATAATTTTGATTACATTAAATTGAAAAGCTTCTGTACAAACAAAACCAAAGTAACCAAGATTAAGAGGGAGGTGGGAAATTGGGAAATAATTTTTACAACCTGTGTCTCTGATAAAGGACTCATTTCTAAAATATACAGAGAATTGAGTCAAATCTATAAGAATACAAGTCATTCCCCAATTGATAAATGGTCAAAGGATATGAACAGGCAATTTTCAGAGAATGAAATTGAAGATATCTATAAGCATATGAAGAAATGTTCTAGAACTCACTATTTGACAAAAACTTCTGGGAAAATTGCAATATAGTATGGCAGAAACTGGGCATAGACCATTATCTAACACCATATACCAAAATCAAGTCTAAATGGGTGCATGATCTAGGTATAAAGGCTGATACTGTAAGCAATCTGGGAAAGCAAGGAATAGTTTACCTGTCAGATTTGTGGAGAAGGGAAGACTTTATGACCAAACAAGAATTAGAGAGCATTATAAAATACAAAATGGATAATTTTGATTACATTAAATTGCAAAGCTTCTGTACAAACAAAGCCAATGTAACCAAGATTAAGAGGGAAGTGGAAAATTGAGAAAGAATTTTTTACAACCTATGTTGTACAACAAGTCATTGAAGTACATATGTTGTACCACAAGTCATGAATACAAGTCATTCCTCAATTGATAAATGGTCAAAGGATATGAACAGGCAGTTTTCAGAGGATGAAATTAAAGATATCTATAAGCATATGAAAAAATGCTCTCAATTACGATTGAATAGAGAAATGCAAATCTAAACAACTCTGAGGTACCACATCTCACCAGTCAGATTGGCTAAGATGACAAAACAGGAAAATGACAAATTCTGGAGAGGATGTGGACAAATTGGAACACTAATATATTGCTGGTGGAGTTGTGAAATGATCCAACCATTCTGGAGAGCAATCTGGAATTATGCCCAAAGGGCTATAAATAATTTCATACCCTTTGACCCAGCAGTACCACTTCTAGGGTTGTATCCCAAAGAGATCATAGAAGTGGGAGGAAGACCCATATGTACAAAAATATTTATAGCAGCTCTTTTTGTAGTGGCAAAGAATTGGAAATTAAGGGGGTGCCCATCAATTGGGGAATGGCTGAACAAGTTGTGTTATATGCATGTAATGGAATACTACTGTGCTATAAGAAACAAGGAGCAGATGAACTTCATATTTACCTGGAGAGGCTTATACGATGCTGAGTGAGAAGAGTAGAGCCAGGAGAAATTTGTACACAATTACAGACACAACGTATGTGTGACGACCAACTTTGATTGACTGGACTCTTCTCAGCAATGCAGGGTTATAAGTCAACCCCAAAAGACTCATGATGGAGAGAGATGTCTACATCCAGAGAAAGAACTGAGTTTGAATCCAGATTGAAGCAAACTACCTGCTCTTTTTCTTTATCTTGTTTGGTTTTATTTCCTCTTTCCCATTGGTCATTCCATCTGATACAATCCTTCTTTATAACCTGACTAATGTGTAATGTGAAAGTATTTGCAGATCCTATACTTGGTTGAATGCTGCCATGGCGGGGGCGGGGGGGAGGGGGGAGTAGAGGGGAGAGAGGGAGAGAAAATTTGAAACTCAAGGAACTGAATCTTGTAAACTAAAAGTAAGCAAACGAATTAATAATTTAAAAAATAGAAATCAAAAGCAGGAAAAATAAAAATATAAAAGTCCAGCCATTAAAAAAAAAAGAAGACATGAACTGAACTAGAAAGGGTTGATAACTTCCCCACCTCTTTTTAGCTCTGCGACATGAAGTGTTTCAGTTTCTGTTGTTTTGTTTGTCTTCAGTTTCAGGGGCCTTCAGTGATTCCCAGTGGATCCAAGATTTTGAGCCATAGCAACCTTGGAGCCAGGATTTCAGGTGGCATGCTATTGCCATTTAGCCCAGCAGGGAAGCCCTCAGAAGCCAGGGTACCTAGGACTCAAAAACAAGGGGTGTTTTGGACTTGGAACTGTGCTATCTAGGAACTGAACTGTGTTAAGCATAATTCTCTTCCCCTCCTGTATCAGCAATGCCATATTCACAATGCCTATAGAGATTACAAATAT
>NW_027185850.1:35228604-35240720 GCF_028583685.1 Petaurus breviceps papuanus | reverse complement strand
CTTCTTCTTCTTCTTCTTCTTCTTCTTCTTCTTCTTCTTCTTCTTCTCCTCCTCCTCCTCCTCCTCCTCCTTCTCCTCCTCCTCCTCATTCTGCTTCTTCTTTTCTTCTCTTCCTCCTCCTCTTCTCTTTTTCCTCCCCCTAGCACATAATCCTAGCAATGCTGTTACTGGGTTAGAAGGCATGATCAATTATGTAACATTATGACAATTCCAATAACAGTGTAACAGGATGCTTATTCCCATATGGTCCTGCCAACATTTAGTTTTATTAGCTTCTATCTTTGACATTGTGGAGGATATAGAATTTGAATTGATCCCCAGTGCTTAGCACATATAAGTATAAGTAAGTAATAAACT
This sequence comes from Petaurus breviceps papuanus, assembly GCF_028583685.1. Classification (NCBI taxonomy): domain Eukaryota; kingdom Metazoa; phylum Chordata; class Mammalia; order Diprotodontia; family Petauridae; genus Petaurus; species Petaurus breviceps. Next base: position 35,240,363 of record NW_027185850.1, on the reverse strand, counting down.
GCTATGGTCCTTCCCTTCTAAAGGCTACTTTGTATGACTAATAATAAGAAATGTGGGTTCAGAGGGCTGGGGACATTGGGCCCACTCCTTTCTCTACTAAGGAGCAAGAAGTCTATACTAAGTTCCATCATGGGGGAATCTAGTCTCCAATGAGAAAAGAGTCAGATGCCCCGTCTTTTTAAAAAAAAAAAACTTTGGTTTGTTTGACCCTCTGCCCCTAGAGTCCCCTATAAAGTTCATATACTGGGTCATGTATAGATCTCCCCAGAAAAGGCAGCAGAAACAGGCATTTGCTTCCTATACATGGAGGGAGAGGAGAGGAAGTGCTTACAGACACAAAAGACAGCACTCATTGATAGTGTTACAAGAATTTTTTATTTCTTTTTATTATTTAGGGCCATTTCTCCTGCAAATTTTAGTTAACTAAAAGTCTCCCTTCATAGTAACCTCATCTGATAAAAGCCTGACTTGTGGAATGTTGAGAGATTAAGGCCATTTTTTCTAGTTGAGAGATGCTGAGTTGACCAAAACCTGTCCCATAGGATGTGAAAATTTACTTAAAGCCTTAAACATTCCTTAGATTAGAAGTGAGTCCCTGCCTCCTTGGCAACATGTAAATAAATCTGCCTCCTCAATTAGCCTATCTGTGAACCCTCTAAATGCAGTTTCATCTGTAACCTGACTTAGTTTACCCATGGTTTTTGATGAGGTTTATTTCCTTGGGGGATATATGAGATTATGACAGTTTAAGTTTGTTCAGCTTTTATGACATCAAAGGAAGTATGCTGTATTTTCTTTAACTATTATGACCTAAGAGGAACATACAAGATTGCAATATGTAAAAGAATTATTTCTCTGTCACTCTGATGTTGTTTTGCCTCTCAGAGGACTTGGAAGGGGACTAATGGTTGTTCAGATTTCCTCTGAGGTTTGAACCTCTGCTTGAACATAATAATAAAACTTTAGTTTTACGTCCATCATTTCTGCATTGTAGTAAATATATTTTGGCAATAGTTACCTATCACATAACTCAGAGAATAGATAGTTCCCCCATATAACAGCAGAATGACTTTTTAAAAAGGTTTAACTTAGTTTCTACCTGTTATTATAACCTCTCTCAGGAGGGTGAAAAATAAACTTCATCAGAATATAAAGCAATTTGTAGACCTGTCAAAGAGGCATGAATTTTATCTCATCTTACCAAACAATTCTCACGCATCTTTCAGCTAGTGATCACTTCCTCTGATAAAACAATCAAACAAATAAAAACTTCCCCTTGCCACACCTGTCAGGTGGAGCGGATAGATTTCCAGGCCTCTTGAACCCATAAGGCCATTTTTAAGCCTAGGTATTTCCATCTCCAGGTTGGTTCTCAGTCACCAAATTGGGAAAAGAAACAAAGTAGCTAGGAGAGGAAGCTTGAAAATGGCCTTATTTTCAATAACTTTTTTTTTTTAAGCAATCGGGGTTAAGTAACTCGCTCAAGGTTACACGGCCAGTTATTTCTGGGTGTGGTGCTGAGTATCTGGGCCCGGATTTGATCCAGGTCATCCCGACACTGGAGCCGGTGCTCTTACTCGCTGAGCCACCTGGCCGCCCGATTTTCAATGACTTTCAAGAAGTCTAACAATCCAATTGGGTCTACCCAACTGGCATCAAGGGAAGTTTCCAAATGTGCTTTGGGTTCCCTGACATGGCCCCTATGAACCAGCTCAGTCTTGGATATATATGTATCTTCTACAGACCTGTATACACAAAGGATCAAAAACTGTTTTATTTTGTCTTTTTGTCTCCAGTGCTTAGCACAGTGCCTGGCCTGTCTTGGGCACAGTGTCTGGCCCATACTAAATCCTTAATAAATAATAATTAATTTCATTCTTGGGCCCTAGAGGGCAGAACTAAAAACAATGGACAGAAGTTACAATGAGACATATTTATTTCCTAGTTGGGAGAGAGGTGATGAGTTCCCCCTTACTGGAGGTCTTCAAACAAAGCCTGGGTGACCACTTATTGGGTGGATTCTGAAACATATTCTTGTTCAGCTAGACTAGATGACCTCTGAGTTCCCTTTTATCCCTGAAAATTCTGTGATTTCCTAGCACACTGGGCATGTGGGATGAGGAGTAAGACAAGTTTAGCCAGACTACAGAGAACTAGTGAGAAAGAAGGCTGGAAAGGTAAATAGGGGCCATATTGGGGTGGTCCCCAAATAATGCGGGGCTAAGAAGTTCAGCCTTTATTTGGCAGACAGTGAAGAGTCCTTCGAAGGTTTTGAACATAAGATTGACACAATAAAAGCAGCATCTCAGGAAGATTTATCTGGCAGCAGTTTCCAGGATTAATTGAACTGGGGGCCATGAGTCTGAAGAAAGGAAACCAGTTAGGAGGCTACTGAAATAATGTAGTTTAACATTATGTTCAGCATTATGGGTTAAATAGGCTTTTGTGGGTTGGCCTGGGAACCTAACCTCCATCCACCAATAACATTGTTTTTATGGGAAAATGTGTTTTGTCTTGTGAAGCAAGAAGGGAATAGGGCATCACCCCACCCCTCACCCCTGCCAGAGTCCCAGAGACCTCAGGTCATCCAGCTTACACTGAGAAGGGAACATGATGGGTCAGAGATGCTTCTCACTCCCCAGGGTTCTGTTGTGGGTTGGTCCTTTGTGTAGGCAGGATGTTTATAAGTCAGAGAGGGCCTCTTTCTTGGGCTTCTCTAATGGATCCAGCTTATGATGACTATTCTGATGGCAATTTATTGAGCTAACTGAATGCTTTATTATATGAAAAGATATGCTTTACCCAATACAAGTTTAGATTTTTGTCTTTATTTTTTTTTATTTGTTCTTGTATTCTCTTTTAGCTGTCCTTGTTTAGTTTTCATTGATTTTATCTATGGATCTTTTCTCTGAATATATATTTTCGCAAGTTTTATTTATGATTCTTATTCTAATACTATAGTCATTTCCTATTATACCCTACCATACATTGAAATATTCCTCATAACAAAGAAAAACAGTTAAAATCAATTGACATGTAGTCACTGAGCATACAGTATTCTCTACCTGCAGTCCCTCACTTCTTTGCAAAGAGGAGGTTGTATTGTCTGTTCTCCTGGACTAAGACTGATCATTGTAAAGAAACTAAGTTCAGCTAGCTTCCAGGGTTGTTTTTCTTTACATTCATGAAGTCATTATTTATCCTGTTCCAGTTCTATTTTTTTTTATTTTTTATTTTTTTTTTTATTTTAAGCAATCGGGGTTAAGTAACTTGCTCAAGGTTACACGGCCAGTTATTTCTGGGTGTGGTGCTGAGTGTCTGAGCTCGGGATTCGATCTCCAGGTTGTCCCAACACTGGAACCGGTGCTCTTACTCGCTGAGCCACCTGGCCGCCCCTAAGCAATTGGGGTTAAGTAACTTGCTCAAGGTTACACGGCCAGGTGTTTCTGGGTGGGTGCTAAGTGTCTGAGCCCGGGATTCGATCTCCAGGTCTTCTCAACATTGGAGCGGGTGCTCTTACTTGCTGTGCTACCTGGCCGCCCCGATCCTGTTCCAGTTCTGCTTATCAGTTCCTATAGAACTTCTCAGGCTTCTCTTGATTCCAAATATTTATTGTTAATATTCCATTACATTCATATGCCACAATTTTCCCTATCTATCTATATCTTTTATGGGAAACTTTCAGCACAGAGAGGAAATATTTCTACTCTGGGATTGAAACTCTCTAAGATTCATCTGTAAAATGGCAGAAACATTACTTGTACTAATTGCCTTGCAGGATTGTTGTGAGGAAATTGCTTTGGAAACCTTAAAGACATAGGAACTGTAACTTTATTCAATACAGGTATTTCAGTTCTGTAATATCTACCATTATCTTTTGGCAGGAATCAGACCTGTGATTTAATTGCTATAACATAAGGATCTCCAAAGTGGGTACATAAAAACCATAGAATATGTACAAATTATCATGTGGGAAGAAAATATTAGAACTTCTATTTATATTTAATTTTTGTCTTAAAAAATTAGAAAGAGGGGCAGCTAGGTGGCACAGTGAATAGGGCACCGGCCCTGGAGTCAGGAGGACCTGAGTTCAATTCCGAACTCAAACACTTAACCCTCACTAGCCATGTGACCTTGGGCAAGTCACTTGATTCCAATTGCCCTGCCCTCCCTCCTCCAAAAACAAAACCAAAAAACCCCCCAAAAATAAGAAATTAAATTTTATGTATTTATTTGTTAATTTATAAAAATTATATTTTTATAAAGATAAACACTAGCCTCCTCACTAAGTCAATATGGTCATATACAGTCATAAAGTATTCAAGGAAAAGAGTTCCCACAATGGGAGGGTTGACACTAGCACTTGAATTTATTTTTTCACTTCTAGTATATTACAGTCTGTGGCAGTTAACAAGTGCCCTGTTAAGCAAATTTGTGAATTATATTATATAGTTTTAATCAAACTAGTTCTCTGAAAATGGAAAAAAATGGCTTTAAAAGATTCTTGAAAATAAGCTGTGAATTGGAGATAATACTAGTAAGGAGAGCACATGGAAATAACAAGAAAATGGCAGAGCTGTTCTTAGTACAAGTTCTTCACCAACCACATTATTAGTTAGAAACTGTGATGATCTAGCTAATCAGATATGACAAGGTGGTTCATTTAAAACTATTGAGATGATTTGGGATGTATGGATTTGCATTCACAATTGTTAATGATCAGCTGAATGTATGTTGTGCCTAGAGATATGGGCTGATGATGATATGAATTAGCAAAACAATTTGAAAGTAAGCTTTGGTGACCAAAAAAAGTCACTTTTAAATCATCTCATATTCGCACACTTCAAAACTTGGAGAAAGGATTTTCTAATGCATTTAACAATCTCTCACCTGGACATTTCTGGTGAGTTTTGAACCTATTTGTTAATAATCTAAAAATGCTGGTTGACTGACAGAGATAATTTTTAATTCGTTTGCAACAACAATCAACATAGGGAAGGTGGACATTTCCAGAAGCTGGATTTCAACAAAAATCCTTACATGGTGGGTGGGATTAAAAAATGAATGTTGTGGTCTAGTGAGAACAGATATCAATGCATTTTTCCCATTTTTGTGAAGTATTTTTGTTGGCTATGATAACTGTTAACATTTAAGTATCAGAATGAACCAAAGTTTGAACAGACCCTTGAAATGCTGTGTTGCAAAATATTGAACTGAGATTTTCAAAAAATAGTAATGCATACTTAGTCACATTTCTTGTACTAATAAGAAAAAGGCTTTGTATTATTAAAAAAATAAGATTACTTAAAAAAATTGTTGATCACATCTTCTCATCCTTTTTAATTCCCATTACTATTCTTATTTTAAATTTACACAATATATTAATAAATTTACACATATACTCATTCAGATGGCTTATCAATTCATGAATTCCTTACAGTGAAGTATATCCATGCCTTTCCTCTATAATTCTTGTTCATGTTTTCCTCAGAGTTCATCACAAAGGCTCTACCTAATGTGCTTGAGGCCTTCCTCACTTTTCCCTAACATTGCTAAGGTACCAAAAGAGTATTTTGGTTGACAGCCTGTTACTCCTCCATCTGTTCTTGTCATTGCACTTTCTTAGTGACGTCTTGCATACCTGTTTTTCTTCAGACTTCCTCTTTACATGTTACAGCCTGCTTACACCCACCAGATTGATGGGGGAAATGTTTTACTGCTACTTCCTATTCTAATTCCTTAATGTCTTTGTTTTGAAGTAATTGTGTCCTCTGACTAGTGGTTGGAGAACATTGGTGGGCGCTCATGAACCATGATTTTTCAATAGATACAGAGTAACAGATTACCTTGAACCCAGTTCGGTTAGCCTTGTCTGGAGGTCCATGTGTAAATTGGGCTTGAAAGACTGTTTTAGTCAAGGGTTTAGATAATAGTAAGAATACAAAAACTCTGAAATTGTAATATAACATGATGATAATAAAAACACTAGCAATAAATTCTAATGTACAATGATACATGATTTCCTTCGTGTGGCTATTCTTTCCACTGATGTGGATAACAATTCCTCTACAACTGAGTTTCTAGGAAGCCCGGTGTCTTCCTGTCCCTAGGTCCAGGACTCTATTTGCTATACCACACAGCCTTGATTGTAATTGGCATGTCTTCGATTTGGGTCTAATTCCAAACCCAGACTCTTCCCTCTACACCATACCATCTATATTTAAAATGAAAAGAAAAAAGAAAAAGATACTTAGAAGCATGTCACACATAAGTCTCCTGCAATAGCTCTTAACCTGAGTTTCAAAAATGGGCATTTAATATTATTTCAAATAGAAAATAAATAAGAGACTAACTCTTGGTAAAGCTATATAACTCAACAGTGTCAATTACTGCATGATGTTTAGTTAAATATAGTACAATGAACATCTTTGTATTGGAGTATTATAACCAACTCTTTATTGTGGGTGTGCCTTATGTTGAGAAAACTCAGTATGTACTTGTTGCTCTAGGAGACCTGTAATCCACAAGGACAGAAATCCATAAAAAGTTAGAATAAATGTACCTATTTGTAAACTTAGCCACTGATTTATTCTTTTTAATGTATGGACTATACCACATACATTTATTCACTCTGAGTCAGGACCAGGATAGGATGGGAAGAGTAGGAAGATTGAGTTCCTGCTGCCCTCCAGCAAAAGCTTTTATTTATTTTTATTTTTATATTTCAGTCAGGAACAGAAATGGTGTTTTGGCAAGAGGGGTGGCAGTATCAAAGTTCAAAGTTCTTTTCCAGGGAGGCTTCTTCATGCCCCACGCGTGTGATCTCCTTCCAGCTGCCCTTTGGGCATCTCTTCTATAATCTTCGACAGTGGGGTGAAAGGGTGGAGACTGATGCAATAGGCTGGGTGTGGAGAATGGCAATGACAGGGACTGACATATCCCAGAAGTCTTTGGTAACATCAGCAGTCCTGGCCTTGCCTTAGCATTTGAAGAGTAATTGGGTGAGGAGATGGATGAAGGAATGTATTTCTGGATGACAATTTGATTAGTTGTTTTTCCCCTTAAGTTTCTCAATCAGATTTTCAACATTAGTAGAGTTCATTTTCTTGCTAAAAAAGAGAAAAGAATATGCTTCCTTTTGAATTCATTTTTATATTTTTCTCAATTCCAAATTTTCTCTCTTGCCCACACATTGAGAAGGCAAGAAAAATAAGATTTATTACAAATACGTGTAGACACACAAAACAGATTTCCACATTAGCTGTATTCCAAGGAAAAAAAGTAAGAAAAAGAAGAAAATGTGCTTCAGTCTTCACTCTTAATTCATAACTTCTCTTTCTGGAGGAAGATAGCATGTGTCATTAGGAATTGTGGCTGGTCATGCTTCTTTTTGAAAAATCTTTGTGAAGGGAGTTAGATTGAGCAGCACAACCTGTGATTTGTTGACATGCTAGAAATTGGTCTGGGAGTAGAAAAGTTACCACTTGATTTAATGAGTTACCCATTGGGTGCATTGGACTATTGGACTTGGGAGTCTGAAGGGCTTATGTTCAAATCTTGCTCTAGAAATGTACAATTTGTGTGACCCTGGGTGAATCACAAGTGGGCCTGGTTTCAAAGCCTGCTTCAGACATGTACAATCTATGTGACCCTACAGGAATTATTTAAGTTCTCTGTGCCTGAATTTCTTCATCTATAAAATTAGGGCAAAAGGACTTGATGGGCTTTAATGCCCCTTCCAGCTATAAATCTATGATCCGATGACTAGTTAATTAACAGCTGAGCTCCCCTCCTTCCAGTGAGTCAAAGTCTTCAGTAAAGACCCTGATGGCCACCAAAACATTCTGTGGGAAAGACACTGGGCAGGAACACTATAGGAATCAAACAATGCCTCAGAGTCTCTGATCCCATTTTTTCCATGACTCTAACCTTTTAAGTGGCAAGTTGGGGACTCAGTGGATAGAGTACTGGGCTTAGAGTCAGGAAAACCTCTCTTTATGAGTTCAAATCCAACCCCAGACACTTAGTAGCTGTGTGACCCTGGACAAGTCACTTAATCCCATTTGCCCCAGGTTTCTCATCTATAAAATAAGCTGGAGAAGGAAATGGCAAACCACTCCAGTATCTTTGCCAAGAAAATTCTAAGCAGGTGGGGATTCCCCTTGGGAATCATGAAGGGCCAGACAGGACTCAACAACAAACTTCAGTTGATCATCAAAGCCATTTGGCCTAGTTCTTTTGATTCAGGATTCCCTTGTCCAAAGTGGCATTTTACTGGGAGCTGGACCTTCACTTCTGAGATACGGAGACCATGACCTTACTTCCTAGACAGTAGAAAGCAAGAATTTGATAAACACTAAGTGAATCCATCTGGTTAGGGATTCAAGATCATTTGAAAAAGATAGAGATGTAGAAAGTATTCCTCACAGAAAAACAGGGTGGGGCAAGGGGGAACTGCCAATTGGGCTGTTTATTTACTCTACTTAGCATATTTATACAGCAGGTTTCCTAGTTAAAAGCACTTTACAGCCATTAGCTAATTGCCTCTCCTGAGCTACTGGGCCCCCAGAGGAAGGCTATGTATTGAAATTGAGCTGGTTCTAAGATCCTCTGGGAGGAGGAAGAACATTTACATGTCATGTCAACAAGCATTGATTAAGGGGGAAGGGAGCAAGCATTTATTAAGCCCCTATTTTACTGTGCTAAGCCCTTAACAAATACTAACACTTTGATTCTCACAACAAGCCTGTGTGGTAGATTCTATTATTATCCCCATTTTCCAGTTGAAGAAACTGAGGCAGACAGAGGTTAAATGACTTGCCCAGAGTCATACAACTAGTACATGTCTGAGTCAAGATTTGAATTAATGCCTTCCTGACTCCAGGCCCAGGGCCCTAGCCACTATATTGCCTGGCTGTCTACAGCTATTAAGCACCTACTATATGCCAAGCATTAAGTGCACAGCATTTAGCAAGAATCCCAAGCTTAAAGTTATTGATCAGTCATTGGCTCTGAGAGTACAAACAAAAATCAAAACTGGTTTCTGCCCTCAAGTAGCTTACATTCTATTGGGGGAGATAGCGTGTATAAATACAGGTAGATGTGAGATCTGTACAGATTAGATACTAGTTAACCTGAGAGGGAAAGGTACTGGAAACCAGGGGCATTGGGAAAGGCATCACTTGGATTGAATCTTTCTGAGAAACAGAGATTCTAATAGGGAGACATGAAGAAAGAGAGTATTCCAGGCATGGAAGGTGCTAAGATGGGTTAGGTACCTGAAAGGATGGCTGCTACTCCTGGCAAAGTTCTAGGGGTAACCCTATGGATGGCTGTATTTCTAACACTAAATCATGACCACCTACTACTGTGCTTCCTATTAACAAATCAGCCAGTAGTCTCAATTCTTTAGCAAAAGCATTTACTGAAATGGCAGCACATGTAATAGCAGTTTCAAAGCATTTTCCCCCAATACCAGGAGAGTCCTCTTCCACAAATACATAGAGTCATTTGGGGGGGAAGAGGGGTGATAATTTTTTGCTGTTGTTTATGGAAGCAATTGGGATTAAGTGATTAGTCATGGGTCACATATCTGTCTGAGGTCAAATTTGAACCCAGGCCCTCCTGATTCCAAAGCTAGTACTCTATCCACTACACTACCTACCTGCCCCTCAGGAGGGAGGAAATAAAATACAATGATAGTGAGGCCCTAGTAAGCACATCATAAGCTCATTGTTTCATGGCCTCAACATTGGTGATGTGCAAGGCCTTGCTCAGCTGGACTTGATGCTCCTGTTGATGGACTAGGCCAGGCAGGATGACCTGCTGCTGGGCAGTATCAGGAAGTCTACATTAAGCTGGACAGGGCCAGGCAGACCATTCCGCCCCTGAGAAGGAGCTACCAGTCTGTACCAAGCAGATTGCTCAGTCACTGGGCTCTTGTCAGAGTGTAAAGTCTCTGCTGGATGACTCTCTCTTCAGTGGGCAGCTGAAGCCACTACCTTGGCTGAGTGGTACTGGGACCTCTTCAGCTGGAGTGTTATAGCAGTAGGGCTGCAGAGCTGGGTAAATTAGGGCAGCTCCTTTAACTTGGGATCAGCAGAAACCTCTTTCCTTTGATTCCAGTGGTTTGTTACCCCCAGGCTTGAGATGGGATCTTTTTTGTCTTCCTTCTGCAGTCCTTCCCCTCTCTTTTAAAACCCCCTTCCCACGTTTAGCCATTTTACCTTGTCTTAGACTGATTTATTCAACTCTACCATCCACACTCCTTTGGGGATCTTATGTAGAGTTTGGCTATGGACAAAGGCATACATATAGTAAGCAAGTCCATTGTCTCACTGTCTCTTCCATATGCAATTGAGCTTTTCAAGCCTCTCCTGTTCCTAGAGTGGAGAAAGTCTATTTTGTATCTGAAGACCTTCCAGAACATCATTTTTTTTTTTTGCTGACATCTCACGCTCCTTCTTATATCTGGAAAGATTGATTATTAACAACTTTAAATGTCAGAGGCATTTGTTTATGATTGTATAAGCACAGGAAGCCTGTGAAATTATAAAGGAAAAAAGACCATAGCTCTTTAGCTGAAAAGAACTTAAAATGTCATTTTACAGATGAGGAAGCAGGTTCATGGAGGTTAAATGACTTGCCCAGGGTCATATGGGTAGTAAGTGACAGAGACAGGCTTTAGAATCAGGTCCTCTGATGAGGTCCAGGGTCAGTGCTTTTTCCATACTGGCTCCAATGGTCAGGAGAAAAATAGATTTTCTTTAGGAAAATCAGTTTGGTGACTGTGGATGGATTGGAGTGGTAGAATATTTGATGCAGAGAGAACAACTGGGAGGTGATTGCAATTGTCTAGGCAAGAAATTATGAGAACCTATACTAGGCCAGGGACTGTGTAAGCAGAAGAGAGATATATGTGAGAAATGTTGAGGACATAGAGTTGTATCAATGATTATAACTTCAAAGAAAATGAAATAAACTCAGTAAAGGAGACAGATTTTTTCCTAAATACAAATGATTAGATACATTAGCTATCATATCTGCATCTGGTTTTATATTATTTAATAAAGTATTTAAAATGAAATGAAATATTTAAAACTACTGTATTAAAACATTAGTGTGATATTTAAAATGAAATCCACAAGAAATAGTCTTCCCTTCGATAGAATGCATGATAGGGACTGCACAAACATTGAGGTACACAAATGGAGACAAGTCCACTGGAAATCTTTATATCAGTATCCCCTGGTAATCAATCAATCAATTACTCAATCAACAAACATTTAAGCACTTATCAGATACAACATTGGGATATGAAATGAATTGGAAAAAAAACCCCTGCCCTCAAGGACCTTTCATTCTAACGGGTCAGACAAGATGTGCCTTAAAAGGCACATACAAGATGCATAGAGAGTAACCATACACGCGTACAAATACACAACACTAGCATCTGGAGGGGCTGGGAAAGGCCAACAGCCTCCATGTGGTGTGTGCTGCCCTCTACTGGCTTTTTGTTGAAGTATTTTGTTTGTAAATGGGGGTTTGGGGACATGGATCAAATAGGGTCCTTATAGGTCATTTAAACCACCTTTAATTTTAGAGCCAATGAAATGAAAGCCCACAAAAGTTAATTCACTTTCTAAAGGTCACAGATAGTAAACAGAAGACTCAGAATTTAAAACCAGCTTCTTTAATTAGAGACCAGCATATGAGGGAGGTGCAGCGTGTGTGTGTGTGTGTGTGTGTGTGTGTGTGTG
>NW_027185850.1:35226171-35228504 GCF_028583685.1 Petaurus breviceps papuanus | reverse complement strand
AGAGAGAGAGAGAGAGAGAGAGAGAGAGAGAGAGAGATGAGAGAGATCTTTGCCTTGTCTAAGATAAAATACAAGCTTGTTAGCTTGGCATTGAATTTCCTTCACAATCTTCCTCCTTCCCTGCCGCCCCACCCTCATCTGCCTTGCCAGGTTCATTTTAGGTTACTTTACTTCTCCAGGTCTGTGTTTCAGCCAAATAGACTATAGCTGTTCCTTGAACTCTACACTCCATCTTCCTTGTATTGGCAAAAGCCCCTCCCACCCTACCATGCTTGACATGCATTACTTCCTTGTTTTCACTTCTCAGAATTCATTGGCATGTATAGTTTGTGGGTCAGGTGAACCAGGGAGTATGAGAAAAACCTAATGCCCTTCTTTTAGGGCTCAGGCTTACCACAAGGTATGAACCCAGTTCATTTGAGCTACTTAGTATCTTAGGAACCCCTCCCATGCCACTTAGTAAATCAATAAAAGTATTTAATCAATAAAATTAATCACAATAATTCAGGGCTCTAGTGAAATCCGATGAAGTAATTAACACAGGGTTGCTCAATCTGTACATACTTTCTGTGATCTGTGATTATATGTACTCAGATAATGACACAATAATAATAGCTCACATTAAAAAAAAATTTTCTGGTTTGCATGTAATTTTGCCCACCAGAACTCTGCAAATTTAAAATATGAGACCATATAAAGGAAGTTTTGCATAAACTTTAAAGCATTATATAAATGGAAACTATGACCACAGTGGATTATGATTTCCACACTGGACTCCATTAATCCATGTTGCATTTTGAAACCTCTAATTCATCATCTTGCTACTTCATGGGTTTTTTTTCTTTGTGAAGGAAGGCCTTGCAACACAAGCCTCCTGATCAGGTTAATGTAAAGGAGATTCCTATATGGGGAGAGGAGTCTAGATGAGGGGATTGCTACAATCTGTTCCATTCTCTTCAGAGGTCACAATATGATGGTGGCTTATGAATCATGACATGCAGCAAAGTGAGGAGGAGCAGGGGATAGTTCTGTGCTTCATCTTTAGTATTTATTATGTCTTTACTAATAATTAACACTTAAAGAGTGCTTGACGATTCCACAGAATCCAGGAACCTTGAGGTGAAAGGGACTATAGAAGTTATCAAGATCAATCTGACCCCAAGGGGCGGCCAGGTGGCTCAGCGAGTAAGGGTACCGGCTCCAGTGTTGGGATGACCTGGAGATCGAATCCCGGGCTCAGACACTCAGCACCACACCCAGAAATAACTGGCCGTGTAACCTCGAGCAAGTTACTTAACCCCAATTGCTTAAAAAAAAAAAAAAAGATCAATCTGACCCTGGACAGGGATCCTCATCAACACTGCAGACTAGTGGTGAGTCATCCAAACAATCTGTTTGAACATCTCTAAGGGCAGGTAACCTGCTGCCTCCTAGGCCCAGCTTCTGTATGACCACCTTTTGAATACTTGTAGATCTAATCCAATTTAGGAATCTCATTCAATTTAGCAAGTATTTTTTTTTTAATTCCTGCTTCACAATTGGTCTTGATTCACCTGGGTTTGCAGCTAACTGTCTCCAACTTGCTCCAGGCCTTGCCCTGAGAGCCCTGCATGAGCCTGCATAGGGAGCCCAGTGTCAGCCTCCAGACCCAGTCATCTGACACACGGTTCTTCTTCCTGGGGCTTTTCCTCGTTCCTTGCCTCCTCCCACACCCTTATACTCTTCCTGTCCCAGTTATACTGCCAATATACTAACCTCATGCCCTATCCCCAACTGTTTACTCCCTTATCCCATCTTCCAAAACTACCTTCCTTCTTCCATGTCCCACTCCAGATCTTTCTGTCCCTTCCAATGTGCTCTCTGAATTATGCTTGCTTTCATCTTATACCTTTTCTTTTCTCCTTTCTTTATTTTTTGGCATTCACTGATACCTAACTTCTTCATCAAAACCCATCAACCATGGTCATCCTTTTCGGTACTGGTTGCAATTTTATTCATGGCCCTCGTTCACTAGTCACAGTGGGGGAATCAGAATACTCCATTTCCAGATTCTATACCACCATTACTTAGCAACCTCTCCTCCTTTATTGGTTCACACTATTCAAATTTATGACCCAATCTAGATCATAGTGGTCAATATCTAGCAACCCCCAGAACATTCTCCTTATTTTACCAGTGAGGTTAGTGCCTAGCTCACAGTCTTTCTCTCCATCCCAAATCCTGCCTGCCTTCTACCCCGTGTTTTCCCGATAATAAGACCTATCCCGAAAATAAGCCCTCCCCTTACTGTGTAAGATTCCTCTAAAATAAGCCCTCCCCCGAAAATAAGCCCT
>NW_027185850.1:35222542-35226071 GCF_028583685.1 Petaurus breviceps papuanus | reverse complement strand
GCCCCCCCCCCCCCGGGTGAAACGCACGCCGCGCTCCGAGCTGCATCCAGTCAGAGCTGCTGCAGTGAGCACGTCATCCTGTTCTTCCCCAGTGATATGCTTGCTGGCGCCATTGAGAGCAGTGCCGTGGAGGAGAGCTGAGGCAGGACAACATAAAAACCCGGTATGTAAGCGGGAGTGAGGGGGCATGATGGAGGATAAAAAGGGCATGATGGAGGAAAAAAGAAGAATTCAGGGGGCATGATGGAGTGAAAAGTAGGACTGATGGTCATAATTTTATTATTCTGTCTGTTTTGACCCCCAGACATGAGTACAAAAAGGAAGAGCTATACTGTTGAGTATAAGAAAGCAATTGTAGAGGAGTCGCATGGCAAGAATATTGCAGTTTTCTGTAAAGAAAAACTTTTGGATCTTTGAATGGTCAGAAAATGGAGAGCAGATTATAATAACCTCAATCAACAGGTGGATGAGGGAAAAGGGAAAAAGTGCAGGTCTGGATCAGGTCGGCAGCCCTTATATCCTGACTTGGAGATCCTCATTGGTGAATGGATTGCTGACAGGAGAGCAAGGGCCTTGATTGTGCGCAGGGCTGATATTCAAGCATTTGCCCTTTCAATGGCACCAGAGTTTGAAATGGTCTCAGAAGGATTCAAAGCATCACAACACTGGTTGGACGGTTTCCTTCAATGGTATGAACTGTCCCTAAGAAGATCAACACACTGTTTAAGCTGGAAGATGCTGAAGTTATTAAACGTGCACTTGCATTCAAGTCCTTTATTGATAGGATAGACATTTCCAAGTACCAAACCTGCAATATGATAGCTATGGATGAAACTGCAGTGTTTATGGGACAAGGATCTCAAACAACAATTCATCACAGGGGTGCAACATCAATCTACATTCCCACCACTGGCTATGAAAGTGCACGGGTCACCTGTGTTTTGGCAATTCATTTGGATGAAAAGAAAGCCACACCTCTAATCATCAGTAAGGGCAAGAAAGATAAGATTGAACTTGTATCTGGCATTTACGTTCTTGAAACCGAAAAAGCCTGGTATACACAAGCCGTTACAAGAAAGTGGGTTGACTTAATGCTGCCACTTGTTATGCGAGGTAACCAAAGAGGTCTGATAGTCTGGGATTCAGCCAGCACTCACCGCGCTAAAGAAATGAAGAACTTCCTTGCAGAGAGAAGAATAGATCAAGTAATGATTCCTGCAGGAATGACTGCCTATCTCCAGACCCTTGATATTGCAATAAAGAAGCCATTCAAGGACCATTTGCGCATGGAAGTCAATGACTACATTGAAAATAGAATGGAAAGAAATCAGCGTGGAAACTTTGTGAAGCCCTGTCTGCAAGAAGTCGTGACTTGGGTGAAGAAGTCATGGGATAAAATTACTGACAGCTGTGTCGCCAAGGCACTACAAGCAGGTTACCTGGACAAGACATATTCATTTAAAGAGAGCTATATTGCTGGACATGACAGATTGGGTCCACTTCTTCTG
This sequence comes from Petaurus breviceps papuanus, assembly GCF_028583685.1. Classification (NCBI taxonomy): domain Eukaryota; kingdom Metazoa; phylum Chordata; class Mammalia; order Diprotodontia; family Petauridae; genus Petaurus; species Petaurus breviceps. Next base: position 35,224,563 of record NW_027185850.1, on the reverse strand, counting down.
AAGGAAATGGAGGCGCAAGACATCCAGGACGGAATTCAGGGTATGGACACTTATGACGATGTTGTTGAAGAAGATGACATGATCATTATTGAATAAAGGTACATTTTTTTGTTCACATTTACCTGTTTATTAAAATTGCTGTCAATGTTCATTAAAATAAACCCTCCCCTGAAAATAAGCCCTCTGGTGTTTTTCTGTCCAAAAAAATAATAAGACAGTGTCTTATTATCGGGGAAACATGGTACTAGGACACATTGTACCCTTAAAAGTTCCTTGGTCTTCTCATTTCCCATGACCTCCATTTTACATCATTCTAGGTTACAGGCCTGGATGATTAGGATGATGCTAGTGCCCATGACAGTTATCGAGAAGGTCAGAAAGGGGTAAGGTTTGAGGGAAAAGATTTTCAATATCAGAATCATTTCCAAGTCATCAGGCACAGATATTTTTTTATGTAAAAATTTCTAGGACATGTTATATAAACTGTAACCAAGATAACAAAGTGAGCTCCTTCTCTCTATTCAATACAATTTCTCCACAGTTACAGTCCTCATGGGTAGGTAACTCAAGTGATGAGGTATGGGCTCTGGGAGCCCCCTGGAGCTCTCCTTGAGTCCTTGAGGTACAGGCTCTGGGAACCTCCCTTGGACTCTAGATTAAATTGTCTCATTTGATGAGGCATTTGCATGAGGCAATAAGCCTTACATTGTGCCTAGTTACTAACTGCTAACTACTAGCCTAGCCCTCCATTGTTCATCTACTTCCCACCCTTGAACTGGTCTAGCCCACCATTGTCTGTAACCTCCAGCTACTTCCCACACTTAATCACTCATTGACCTCATTAACTCCTCCTGAAGACCCTTCCCACACTCCTCCTCTAGACCACCCCAAGATTCCTCCTACAACCTTCTCTATTTAAGACCCCATCTCACACCAAAAAAGGGTGAGAGTGCCATAGAATGCCATAAAATAGTGAGAGCACCATAAAATAGTAAGAGGGCCTAGAATGACCTAGCACAGACTTACTCTGTATCTAATGCAAGTGAATTTTTAATAAATTTTACTTTTCTTTGGCTGAAAAGACTTGAGTCGAATTCATTGGGCAGGACCCAGCATGTTGGTATTGTGGGGTCTCCAGAGCAACCCTAAACCTCTTAGTGGTTACCCTCTTCACAAGGAGATTATCTGTGAACAGCTTTACAGATTCAGACAGTTTTTCTACATACAGCCCCTCCATTTCCGGGTGCACAAATTGTCATTCTCAATTCCCACTTAGTTAATTGTGCAGTTTAAAGAAGTGGATAAGATCTTCTAGCATCAAAACTTCCAGGATTAAGTATCATAACATAATTTGGGATCTATAGAAAGAGATGGGGAGTCAAGATGGTGGAGTAGAAGCAGGACCTCCCCGCTGCTCCAGCTTCCACCTTCCCCAATCCATGTAAAAAGGGGACCCTAAACAAACTTTGGAGCTGCAAAACCCACAACATGACACAGAGAAGCTAACCTCCCACTGAGAACAGCCCAGCAGGCTGGCAGGAATAGGCTAGCGCAGTGCTCTGGGAGCTGAGCCCAGCCCAATGCCAAGGCTTTAGCCCCAGGGTGGACCTGACTAGCCCTGGCCAGAGGGACTCCAGATCACCAGCAGCTGTGGCAGTTTCCAGATTTATGAACACATAGATGCAAAGGACAAAGTGAGAGGTCAGTGCAGTCTGGACTTTGGGACCCAGTAAGTGGGACTGCATGGCTTTTGTCCCCGGGGCAAGAAGCTGCTGAGACACAGGCACAGCCAGCCAGCGCCACGTGGCAGCTTCAGCTCATGGCCTACAGAGTGTAGGGGGACCAAGCACCAATCTGAGGGGTAATTGCTCTTGCTTTAACCTTCTTGGATCTGGATTGCAGTCTAGGGTGGAGGTCCTGGGGTGTGTGTCCAGCTTGCCAGAGCATGAGGAGACCTCAGAGAGGGCACCCATCTAATACCTCTGGCAGCTGAGAAAACCCCAGCATTTGGGACGAAAGCT
>NW_027185850.1:35063562-35217542 GCF_028583685.1 Petaurus breviceps papuanus | reverse complement strand
AAGTGAGAGGTCAGTGCAGTCTGGACTTTGGGACCCAGTAAGTGGGACTGCATGGCTTTTGTCCCCGGGGCAAGAAGCTGCTGAGACACAGGCACAGCCAGCCAGCGCCACGTGGCAGCTTCAGCTCATGGCCTACAGAGTGTAGGGGGACCAAGCACCAATCTGAGGGGTAATTGCTCTTGCTTTAACCTTCTTGGATCTGGATTGCAGTCTAGGGTGGAGGTCCTGGGGTGTGTGTCCAGCTTGCCAGAGCATGAGGAGACCTCAGAGAGGGCACCCATCTAATACCTCTGGCAGCTGAGAAAACCCCAGCATTTGGGACGAAAGCTGCCCTGTCTGGTGGCAGAGTCCTACTGTGGCAAAAAGCCCAGGGGTCAAGTGACTGAGGGGCAATATGACCAGGCAAAGGAAACCAAGCAGACAGAAGATTCCAACATTAGACTCCTATTTTGGGGACAAAAAGGAGCAAAGCATGGAAGAGGAGGAAGACAGTGAAGTCAGAACTCCTGCACCAAAAGCTTCAAAGGGAAATACGAGCTGGTTACAGGCCATAGAGGACCTTAAGAAGCAGATAAGAGAAGTGGAGGAAAAATTGGGAAGAGAAATGAGAACAATGCAAGAAAATTACAAAATGAGAGTCAACAGCCTGACTGAGGAAAATACTACCTTAAAAAATAGACTAACTCAAATGGTAAAAGAGGCTCAAAAAGGCAATGAGGAGAAGAATGCTTTAAAAAGCTGAATTTGCCAGATGGAAAAAGAATCTCAAAAGCTCACTGAGGAGAATCATTGCTTCAAAATTAGATTGGAGCAAATGGAAGCTAATGACTTTATGAGAAATCAAGATGCTGTTAAACAGATCCAAACAAATGAAAGAATACAAGGCAATGTGAAATATGTCATGGGAAAAACCACTGACCTGGAAAATAGATCCAGGAGAGATAATTGTGATAGTAATGGAATATAAAGATCCCCCTGTATTGGCTTGGTTTTCAAACTGATTGTGTTAAAACCCAGAGCTTGTTAATCCCACCTGTGGGATGGACTTGTTGATGTGAAAAGAAAGTCCTGAACTGGGAGGAGCTAGTGACTTAGATTTGGAGAGACAAGAGAGAGGCAGAAGAACATTTTGGAAGCAGCACCCTCGTGGAGGCAGAGAGAGACTGAGAGGATTGCTGAGAGCCACTTTGAATTGCCCTGGACTTTTGAGACCTGCCCCCTCAGCTGCCAAGGACTGAGGAGACATGGCTGTTTTGCTGGTACTTTGTCTGTCTGTTTTGATGTTGTTTTGCCAGATTTGTCCACTGGTGAAAGACAGTCCTGTTGAAGAAGTCCTGGAACCTGGCTGTTGGCTAAGAGCTCCTGAGACTGTCCTGCAGACAGAGAGTGAATACTGTCCACTGGTGAAGGACGGTGCTGTTGTTGCATGGGTCTGGGAACCTTTCTGTTGGTTCAGAGCTACTGAGACTGTCCTGCAGACAGAGAGTGAATACTGTCCACTGGTGAAGGGTAGCGCTGTTGTTGCAGGGGTCTGGGAACCTTTCTGTTGGTTCAGAAGCCCTGAAGAAGGATTTTCTTGTTGTATGTTTACAGAAATCCTGGGAGAGGGTTTTGCTAATGTTTTCAGGGGATCTAGGACTGTTCTGCAGACAGAGGATGAATTAATAAAGAGACTGGCAATGTATCTTGTGGCCTTGCTAAGCCTTGTCTCCCCAGGAACTAAGTTTGCTGAGAACTTGCCTATGTGTCAAGATGAAGAAAAGACCTCCATTTGGGTATTAAGTGCTATGCTTAAACTTGATGTAACTCTGGGGTAGATTCAATTGTGATCCAGGGGTGGGGAACTTTTGACCTTTTAGTGTTCTATGGTTGAACAAATGAATGTACTTTACTTAGATTGGAAACTAATCTCCATTTGAGAAGAGGGGCTTTGTGGTGGAGTAAATGAAGGTACAGCCTAGGGGTGGAGTAGTATTTAGAACAGGGACTTTGTAATTGATTGAATGATTGGAAGGTCCTGGGGTGGGGTAGTACTTGGAGATTATTTAATCACACTTAGTAAATGCTGTATTTTGAATGATGTCATGTTTTGATCTTCTCTGTTCTTGATTTGTTACTGAATAAAAAGGAGAGCACCTATGCTGGTATTTTGAACCTTGGGAAGTTGCCTTTCCTTGGCATTACATTACAATAATTTAAAAATTATTGGACTACCTAAAAGCCATGATCAAAGTAAGAACCTAGAAATCATCCTCCAGGAAGTTCTCAAAGAAAACTGCCCTGATGTTTTAGAACCAGAGGGCAAAATAGAGGTTGAAAGAATCCACCGATCACCTATTGAAAAAGATCCCCAAAAGAAAACTCCTAGGAATATTATAGCCAGGTTCTGGAATTCCCAGAATAAGGAGAAAGTATTACAAGCAGCCAGGAAGAAACAATTTGAATCTTGTGGAAACGCAATCAGGATAACCCAGGATCTGGCAGCTTCTACACTGAGGGATCAAAGGGCTTGGAATATGATATTCTGGAGGGCAAAGGAGCTGGGATTAAAACCAAAAGTCACCTACCCAGCAAAACTGAGTATTATGTTTCAGGGGAAAATATGGTCATTCAGTGGAATAGGGGGCTTTCAAGCATTCTTGCTGAAAAAACCAGAGTTGAATAGAAAATTTGACATTCAGATACAAGAAACAAGAGAAGCATGAGAAGGTAAACAGGGAAAAGAAATCATAAGGAACTTATCAAAGTTGAACTATTAATATTCCTACATGGAAAAACAATAATTGTAACTTATGAAACTTTTCTCAGTAGTTGAAGGGAATAGAAATATATGTGTGTGTGTGTGTGTGTGTCTACATATGAGGGTATATGTGCATATGAATACATATGTGAATGTGTGTATATATGTTTACAGGTATACATAGATAGAGGACACAGGACCAATTTAACAGGAAGGGATGAAACTTAGAGGGTGAAATTAAGAGGTGAGAGAGGAATATAACGAGAGGAGATGGGGAGAGACAGAATGTGGTAAACTATCTCATATAGAAGAGGCAAGGGAAAATGGTTACAATGGAGAGGAAGAATAGGAAGGCAAAAGGGAATGGGTCAACCTTATTCCCATTGAATTTGGCTTGAGGAGGTGTATCAACAATTCCATATTCACAATGCCTATGGAGATTACAAATATGCTGATATAATTATCCATGGGGGAATAAGCTGGAAAATTTATTAAGATACCAAAAGACTGAGTTCCAAAACCAGAAAGTGAAAGCCATCAGAGTAGTTATGACATTGGCACAGGTAGATAAAGTAGAAAGCACCCACATTTTCAAGCCTTTGAAACAGAACAGGCTACCTCAGGCAAAGGTCCTCCTCTCTCCACTCACAGCAACCACCCAGCGTCCAGGAAGCGCACTCCCAGCAGCTCCGGCCCCTGGCAGTCCTCAGCAGGAGTCCTCAGCAGAAATTCTGGCTAACTCAAAAAGGGCTTCGCGCTGCCACTGCCTCTGCTGCTGCTGCCACCGTCGCCACCACCGCCAGCCACTGCAGGAACTCTAGTTTGGCTTCTGCTTCCTCTTACTCTGCCCCTTCCTGCTATGTCAGCAAGTCCAACGGGGCGTGGAAGATCTTTAAATCCCATAACCCTTACATTCGACCCCAAGATCTTTCATGTCCCTTACTTGGCAAAAATACAGTACGAATAAATGGTGTCAACAAAATTTCACAACAATATAACAAGAATAGCACACAATAAACACAGAAAACCATATTTTAGGGTGGGGCTTGAGCACAAGCTCCCCATCATTCCCCCCCACCCCAAACAAATGGGGCCCCAAAATCTTGTGGTAAGGGGTGAAGATCTCTTCTTCTATGGTTACTTGCTGCTGAAATCGGATGTAGAGCTGTCCCTGTCCTAAGGGGTCCTATTTGAGAGGGCAGTTCTTAATATGCTTGATTCCAAGTCCAAGGGTGATACATCACAGTTGCAGACAGGGGGTGACATCTAGCTTAAGCTATCAGGCATCTACAGATGGAGGGTACCAAGCCTGTGGAAACAAATCTAGCAAACAAGGTGAACAGACAAAAAATCAAGAAGAAGCAAAGAGACAATAACCAAACTATTGTAGCCTCACTCACGGTAGAATAAATGAGTTAGGGGTACAATTTTGTAATCATCTTCTCCAGAATAAACAATAGTTTCAGTGTTATCCCTCCCATATGCTATAATCTCTGCAGCCTTTGGAACATCATCTGGCTTCCGTTTTACCCATACTTTAGCTCCTGATTTTATTCTATCAGTAGAACCAAATCCTTCAGTTCCTGTGACAGTTATTTTGGAAGGAGGGTCAGTTTTTACAAGTGGTATTATTTTACAAGGAATGATAATCACTTGAACTATCCTATCATTTTTGTGAATCTGTATGGGCCCTTCACCTAAATTCTGGAATGTTACAACAATTTCTCCTTGATAATTAGAATCTATTACTCCAGCCAATACATGTATTCCTTGAGCTGCTAATCCTGATTTGGGTAAAATCTGTCCAAAGTGATTTTTAGGGATTCTTATGCATATCCCAGTGGAGATTTTTCTTATTTCTTTTCTGTCCAACAAAAAGTCCTCTAAACAATGTAAATCATACCCCACCGAACCAGGTGGTCCTGGGTACGGTGCTGGGACATCTGGCCTCAAGGTCCAATACTCAATATTTGGGATCTTATGTTTTTGTTGTTTTCTAATTTGCAGATTGGGGGTCATCATTCTGGCTAGAGGTGTACTTCCTCCCAATGGTCTATTATTCAAATTACGCAAAGCCATGAACAAATTATCCTTCCAATGTTGATATGAATTATTGGAACTTAACTTCCTCAACTGTTCTTTCAGTAATCCATTCATTCTTTCAATTAACCCAGATGCTTCTGGATAATATGGAATATAATATATCCATTCTATATTGTTTAGTATACAATACTTCTTCATTTCATTGCCTTTGACATGTGACCCATTGTCACTTTGAATCTGCATTGGGGTTCCATAATATAGACTTATGAGATCTGGAGTTTTACAAGTGTTTTTCTGGGTTGCATTCTTATAAGGACAAGCTACTAGTACACCTGAATAAGTGTCAACACAAGTATATATAAATCTGCATCCTTTATCCAGTGGTAGTGGACCAATATAATCTATTTGCCAGATTTGGGCTGGGACTTTTCCTCTTGCTATCTCTCCAGTTACTACCCGAGGAACAGTTCGCTTCTTGTTGGTCTATTTTGTCTCTGAATCCTCTGGCTGTTTACTCTTCTCTCTCGAGACAATTTGTCTTTTTCCCATTCCCCTAAATCGCTTAATTGTGAAATCTTATCCAGCACCTCTGAAAGAGGGTGCCCTATTTCCCCAATTAATAGAGTCAGAATTAGGTGCTTATATGCAGGAGGAGCCGTCTTCACTATGATATTTCTATGAGGAACTCCTAGGGGGGTATCATAATATGCATTTGCATCTCCAATCAGGATAGCAGTTTTCATTACCTCCTCCTTTAGTTTTCTCATACAGTCTCTAAGTGAGTACCAGGGTCTGTCTCCCCTAGGCCACATAGATTCAGTAGGATATTGCTTTTTGCATCCTTCTGCAGCTAAAGCTAGAACATTAGTTTTGTTATTTCCTCCTTGCATATGGTGATCCCTAAAAGCCTGGTGTACAAAAGGATTCTGACTGATACTTATGAATTTTAAACAGTCCTCATTGTCCAGTGTTATTCCTCCGGTGCCTTCATCAGTGATTCTTACTATCCAAGACACTAAAGACTCCCCTATTCTTTGGGTGAATCTACTCAATATATCAGTGATCTCCTGTTGAGTGAAATCCTCAATTATCTCCCTGGACTCTGTTTTGCCTCGGTGGTTCTCCTGTCTTCTTCTTCATATGGGGAGAGCTTCTACATTAGAAGACACCTCATCTAACCTTGCTCCATTCTCCTCACACACATTCTCCTGGAAGCTGTCAGGGCAACTCTGCCCAGCCTGTACAAAAGCTGCATGCACATTCCTTCTGCTAGTTTTTTGCTTCCTTTTAGCTACATGAACAGTAGCTTGCTCCTGGACCACATGAGTCCCTCCAGTTTGGTCTTCTGAGTGCTGTGACACAGAAGAATCCTCAGGCAAACCAGCTGACTCCCTAGCCATCCGAGCTCTTTCCTTCAGCAGCTTATCCCTACTTTTACACATAAGGCAATAACTTGTTAGAAGCACCCAGCCTCTCCTGCACACTCCTGCCAGTTCTTTGCCTGGTTCTATGGGTATTGCTTTCAAACATCTTTCCAAATCTCCAGGTTCTCCCTCTTTTAGCCTTGGTTCCCAGTTTTCACAGGGCCCTGTGCTTTTGGCCCATTCTCTGGCTAGAGAGGAATAAGGCAAATCCTCCCATCCTGGAATAGTCATTTCTCTCTCTAAAGCCCCACTGCTTCCAAATAGAGGCCTGACATTTTGTGATCCCATCCTCGTCGCCAAATGTATCAGCAATGCCATATTCACAATGCCTATGGAGATTACAAATATGCTGATATAATTATCCATCACAAAATACATCAGGCTTGCCATATGGGGGAATAAGCTGGAAAATTTATTAAGATACCAAAAGACTGAGTTCCAAAACCAGAAAGTGAAAGCCATCAGAGTAGTTATGACATTGGCACAGGTAGATAAAGTAGAAAGCACCCACATTTTCAAGCCTTTGAAATAGAACAGGCTCCCTCAGGCAAAGGTCCTCCTCTCCCCACTCACAGCAACCACCCAGCGTCCAGGAAGCGCACTCCCAGCAGCTCCGGCCCCTGGCAGTCCTCAGCAGGAGTCCTCAGCAGAAATTCTGGCTAACTCAAAAAGGGCTTCGCGCTGCCGCTGCCTCTGCTGCTGCTGCCACCGTCGCCACCACCGCCAGCCACTGCAGGAACTCTAGTTTGGCTTCTGCTTCCTCTTGCTCCGCCCCTTCCTGCTATGTCAGCAAGTCCAATGGGGCATGGAAGATCTTTAAATCCCATAACCCTTACAGGAGGGAATGAAATACACACTAAATAGGGTAACTCACCCTCTAGAAGAGTAGGGGGGAAGGGGATGAGAGGGGGGATGATGGAAGGGAGGGCAGGTTGGGGGGGAGGGAAGTTGGAAGCACCCACTTCTGAAAAGGGATGGGATCAAAGTAGAGAATAGAACAAGTGGGAGGTGGGATAGGAGAGAGGGAAATATAGTCAGTCTTTTACAATATATCTACTATGTTATTGTTTTGCATTAGCCACACATGTACAACCTATACTGAACTGCTTATCTTCCTAGTAAGAAGGGTGGGTGACAAGGGAGGAAGGGAATGAATCTGGAATTCAAAGTTTTAAAATCAAATATATATATATATATATATATATATATATAGTATTATTAATACTATTTTACATGTAATTGGGAAATAAGATAAACAGGCACTGGGGCATAGAGATCCACTGGAAAAGTCGAAAGGGTTATGGGAGAGAGCAGATTGGAGGAGGGGATATCCTGTGGGCCTGCTATTTTGGGGTGGTGGGTAGGGGAAAAAGGGGGAGAAAATTTGTAGCTCAAAATCTGGTGGAAATGAATGATGTAAATCAGAAGTTCTTAAAGCATTTGAAAAATTAAAAAATATAGAAAGAGATGGCTCAGAATACTTGTGTTAAATGTTGCTCTTCAAGACCATAGCTATAAATACTGCACAAAAACCCGAATTCTCCATCCCTTTCTGGTATCTGAGTTTTGTGTATACCCGTAATTCAAAGCTTTTATTGAGCTCTGGTCTTTTCATCAGGAATGCTTGAAAAGTTTCTATTCCATTAAAGGTCATTTTACCCCATAGTATTCTTTTTAGCTTTGCTTATAAACCTATATTTTTTTTCCCTTTTGAATATTGTATTCTAAGGTCTCCTGTTATTTAAGGTAGAAGAGTATAGGTCTAGTGTGATTCTGACTGTGTTTTGTTTTTGTTTTTTTGCTTTTTGATCTCTTTCCTTCTGGCCACTTATAGTCTTTTTTTCTTTGATCTGAAGTTTTGGATTTTGACTATGACATTTCAGAGTCATTTATCTTTTTTTTTTTAATTTCATGGGATGGGATGGGTTTATTCTTCCTATTGTCAGTTTTCCCTCTAGTTCTAGATCTGAGAAGTTTTCCTTTATGATTCTTAAAATATAGTATGCAGGACTTTTTTAAGGTCAGGTTTTTTTTTTGTGTGTGTGTGGAGTACAATGATTCTTAAATTGTTTCTCTTTGACTTCTTTTCTAGGTTGGGTGTTTCTGATATCAGTTATCTTCTATTTTTTCCAATAATTCATTTTTTTCTAATATTTCAGAGTCTTTGATTTTCTTTTCATCTGTCAAACTTTCAGGGAATCTGTTATTTGGGTAAGCTTTACCATTTTTCTCCCCTTATTTTTTTCTCCTTGCAATTCTTTCCTCTAGAGATTTTATTTCATTTTGATCTCTTGCTTCATTTCTTACAGATGTTCATATAGTTCTTGTGGGAAAACCTGTTTTTTCCTGAGTCTCTGCTCACAGTTATTAGAGAATAATTCTCTCCTTTTAAGGTTAGAGCTTTAGGTAGCTCTGGATCTACAATATTTTTTTAAATTAAAGCCCGATTTTACTCCAATCAATATTATTCAGTTTGGTATGATTCCATAAGGGTAGAGATTATACATTTTGTATATTAGGCCCCACAGCTTTGAACTGCATATTGTGAGTTCAGTTGCTTAATCACAGAAAGCTAACTATAGAATCTCCACCCTTTCTTCCTGCCGAATAGAGGACCAAGCACAGCGCAGTGGAGACAATTCAATGATATGCAAAGTCACCCAGCTATTTTTGTTGCCCCTCCATCCCTCATCAACTCTCTATTGCCTAACATGGGGAGATGGCCATGAGCACTTGGCCAATAACCTTGCTTCTTGGCCTGTGACCAGCCTGTCTACTGGCCAATCAGCCTATGTAGATGTTTTGATTTCTGTTTATCATCCCATCCCATTGGGCTGCTTGTCAACTCATTAGGATCTCCTGGAAGGTCCTAATCTGGGTCTGTCAATCAATGGGATTTTGTATTTTTTGTAGGTGCTCCTGAAGGATCAAGGTCAGGGTCTATCAACCTATATTTTATTGTGCCTCATCTGTATTGTCCTGGTATTAAGCATTATAGAACTAAGCCTTGGAGGAACAGGTCATCTCAGATCATGAGGAAGATTGATGGTCCCATTCATTGAAGGGGGTCTTGTCTCTTTAATAAATGATTATTTACTCAGAGCTCTTCTTCAGTTTCTTTTATTGCAGATTGGGCAATTTTGGACTCCATACTTTATTTTTTTATTTTAAATTTTCATTCAGTATTCTATTTTCCCCCAGCTACATGTAAAAAAAAATTAACATTAGTTTTTAAAATTTTGAGTTCCAAATTCTATCCCTTCCTCCTTCCCTTCCCCCCCAGCATTGAGAAGGCAAGCAAGACATGTATAGGTTATACATGTGTGGTCATGCAAAACATTCATATTAGTCATGTTGTGGAGGGAAAAATAGAGACAAGAAAAAAAACTCAAGAAAAATAAACTTAAAAAAAAGTTTACTTCAACCTGTATTCAGACACCATCAATTCTTTGTGTGGGGATGGATAGCATTTTTCATCGTTGGATGAGTTGTATTGGATCATTGTCTTAGATCATTGTATTGCTGAGAATAGCTAAGTCATTCACAGCTGATCATCTTATGATATTATCATTACTTTAACCCCAGAAAAGAGCTGCTATAAATATTTTTGTACATATACATCCTTTTCCTTTTTTTTAATCACTTAGATCTTGAATTGGCATTTTGTGCTACACTTTTAGATGGGGTGGTCAGTCTCACCTTTGTTTATCTAGGTTATTCTGCTGACCTCTACCTCTTGGATCCTTGAAGTTCAGACCACCCGTTCTTCTATGGCATTTCTGGACAGAGTATTAGAGACTTTGGAGCTGTTGGACCTAGGTTGTTGTGGTCTTGAGTGTGGTCATTACTATACTAGTCACTGCTACTACCAGTGGCTCCCAAGATCCCTGTTGGGGGATTTATACTACCATGGGACTTTCTTAGGGTCCTGCTTCTGGATTCTGGAGGAATCAAAATGTTCCTGGCTTGGCTTGGGTCACATTGGCTGGCTACAGTCTTGTTTGCCTACAGGTGCTAGCTTTTATGGTGGCCCCAATTTTGATTGTCCATGGGTTTCTGGCTTAATTTTTTTTGACAGTTCTAGGGTAGACTTTCTACCCTACAGTAACTTTTCATTGTATTTTTTGATTATTATTTGATCTCATGAAATTTTTGGTTTTTTACTGAAGTTGGTATTTGGCAGCTAGTCTGACTGCTTCCATTCAGGCAGCAACCTAGACTGGGGAAGTCCCTTGTGACTCTTTTTCTGTCACATTTGTTCCCCTTGGCCTTCAAGCAAGGAGAAGTGGTAGAGATTTCCCTCCTGTCCATCACACCAGGGGAACTGGTAGCCTGGAGCAGAAGGAAACATATGCCTACCCTGGCAAGCCTGACACAGGACCTCAAGTCTGGGGATTCCTTCTTCTGACTTTTTAAATTTTCATTTTTAATTTGGATTTGTTTACATGTATATTTGTAGGATTTTTTCCCCCATCTTCTGGGTTCTCTTCCATGGAAGAAATAAATAGTTGTCCTATACCTGATATCCATATTAAGGTCCTTTTTCTAGAGGATTACGCTTCCCACATTGTAGGAAGACCTTTGACATAAGTCCTACCTAAGCTTTATTTTAGATATTTTATTAGAAGAATCCAGATGTGTTCATAAATGAGCCAAAGAAAATGTGATCTAGTGAGAACAAGTTCCTTGGGTAAACCTTGGCCATATGAGCCCAGATTTGCTAACTAGAGACTCTGAGCTGAGGATTTTGGAAATGTTGAGTTTGAGATCCATGGGGGACATTCATGTACAATGTTCAGAAGCCATTTGGAGATGTAGGGCTAGAGGTTAGAACAGACAAGATGTTTGGATATGTAGATTTGGGAGTAATATGCATGGAGAACATAGTTGAAGACTACTTCATTAGTAGTAGCTACTGAGATCAGTAAGAGAGCATATACAAAGAACGGTCTATATATGCCTATCAAGAGAGTTTAGGACATGGTTGATGATACTGTGCTGGACACAGAAATTGATCTGTCAAGTAGAAAGAGAAGTACAAAGACAAGTGCCAAAAAGACCTTAGGGAGGCAACGGTTTATAGCTAAGAGCTGTTGATATGAGCAGATAATTTACAGAAGATGAAACAAATAGGTAATAATAACTTGAAAAAATGATAAATAATGAAAGATATTCAAATTTTAAAAGTGCAGCACCTTTGATCAATAATTCTATTGTTGAGATATACCTCTAAAAGTAGGGGTTCTTAACTTTTTCTGTGTCATGGGCCCCTTTGGCAATCTGGTGAAGCCTGTGAACCTCTTCTCAGAATAAAGTTTTTAGATGTGTAAAACAAAATGCATAGCATTACAAAGGAAATCAATTGCAGTGAAATAGAATTTCAAAATATTTTAAAAGAAATCCACAGAGTCTAGATTAAGAAATCTCTGTCCCAAAGTGTTTTTTAAGAGCTATCTGTTCAAAGATTTTCATGGTACTATATTTTACCACATAATTGTTGCAGATTTGATGCCAATTTTTTTTTTGCCAAAAAGTGGGGTGCGACCATTATGTGAAACTTTAAAAATTGTGCTGGTATTACAAACAAATAATTTATTAGTAAACTATCATTGGTGCAACCTTAGGATGCATGGAATACTTATGAATATACGTTACAATTGAATACTGACAATTAGTTTGCGCTGAGAAGTTCCTGGCTTGCAATGTACTAGAGATAAACGTATATTCATATGTCACATTGCTGCTATGTTTACCTTTTAAGCACTGTGATGAACAGAATTACGCCATACAATGATTACACAGAGAAAGATTACAAACCAATATTTTGGACTGGGAAAAATACCTCATACAGGGTGTGAATATTATGCAGTGGTGACGATTATATGGTGAAATATGGTATGAATATGTGTAATTACAAAAATCTGGAAGCAACGTATATCCCCTATGGGGAAATGATCAAATAAGTCATGATACTCTGATATGATAGAAGATTATAATAGCAATATTTATATATTACTTTAAGGTTTACAGAACACTTAAAATATTATCTCATTTTGTCCTCACAACAATTCTGAAAAGTAGGTGCTGTGTTACTATTATTTCATAGTTGAGGAAACTGAAGTAGGTAGGTTTATTGACTTACCTTGGGTCATATAGTATCTGAGGTTAGATTTGAACTTGGTCTTCCTGATTTCAGGTCAAGCATGCACCATCCATCTTCTCAGTCTCTATATTGGCCTCAGTATCCTCATTCTCAAAAATGAAAAGACTTGATCTGTAAGGTGTGAACTCGTGGGTGGAGGGGGGAGTTGGGGAGATACCCAGTGTTTCCCTGATAATAAGACCTATCCCGAAAATAAGCCCTCCCCTTACTGTGTAAGATTCCTCTAAAATAAGCCCTCCCCCTAAAATAAGCCCTATTGAGATTGCTACTATAGTGAAGGTGATCACCTGCGCTACACGCTACATTACGGTACCCTCTGTATACACCGTTGTCCCCCCCCAAACGCACGCAGCGCTCCGAGCTGCATCCAATCAGAGCTGCAGCAGTGCGCACGTCATCCTGTTATTTATTGAATTCATTATTGAATAAAGGTACATTTTTTTGTTCACATTTACCTGTTTATTAAAATTGCTGTCAATGTTCATTAAAATAAGCCCTCCCCTGAAAATAAGCCCTCTGGTGTTTTTCTGTCCAAAAAAATAATAATAAGACAGTGTCTTATTATCGGGGAAACACGGGTAGGAGGCACTGGAGATTCTTCAAGGAGAATCTCTAAATAAATAGCTCTGTAAAATAGATCAGCAAACATGTAGCAGAGGGTGAATTGACCTCCAGGGGCCATCACTGGGAGCATGCATCTAGAGCTACCCTGGGGAGACAATTCCTCCTCCACCACACTATTTACTATAATCAGGAAGTTTTTCATATGTAAGTATTACTATTTTTCAAAAGTTAGTGAATGTGAGTGATAAATTCAGAGTACTAAATTCATGGCAGACTTTTGTCACTATGAATTTTCTCAAAAGATATTATAATAGTTACCATCATGAACAACTAAAAAATTTACTAAACTCTCCTTTCTAAAAAAGTTTGCGGAACAGCTACTTTAAGGTCTACTCCAGTTTATAACTCAGTACCATGATACTGTGTATCATTTGCTTTGTCTATCTATGTTTGCATGCTGTAAGTTCCTCTCCTTCAAGGACTGTTTTCTGCCTCTTTGTATTCTCAGCTCTTGGCACCTTGCCTGGCACTTACTAGATGCATATTAACCGTTGGTGGTCTGCCTACTGTGATGTTTTAAATATATGTACGTGCGTATGTATGTATATATATTCACATACATATATGGGTATGTATACACACAGATTCCATATTATATATGTATATACATACACACACACAGATTTCATCGGCTCCTGGTGTGGAAACTCCCTTTCCCAATGCAGACGCACCAGCATCTGTGACTTAGCAGAGACATCCTCTGAACTGCTGGGACTCAGGACGCGTCTTACAGGGTCCGAGCGGGATCGAACCCAGGTCTTCCCCGTTCCAAGCCCAGCACTACCTAGTTCGTCGCCGCCACATTAAGTGACATCTGTGTAGCACTCTGACCGTGCTTCTCACCCACTGTCTCGTGGGGCCCTCAAAACGACCCCTCCGGGTCGGCGCCACAGGTCTTTGACAGACGCAAAAAGTGAGGCGCAGAGGGCTGGGGGGTGTAGGAGGCAGCCTATGGCCCCAAGTCTGGCACTGTTTTTTCTTCCTTCCCCTAAACAATAGGCCTGAGGATCCCCTTTATGGCATTTGGATAAATCCGAGGAGACCCTCCCCCCTGGCAGGCGCCCCGCCCTTCCCAGGCACCCCAGGGGCGGCCCATTGCCCACCCCTCTAGCTCCGGCCTCGCCTCCTCTCCCCGCCCCGCCCCTCCCCGCCCCGCCCCCACCTGTTGTGGGGGAGGGGGCCGGGCTGGGGAGAACCCTGGAGTGACGTAAGCAGCATCTTCCCTTCTTTTCCTCCCCCGCTCGGCCCCGCCCCTTCCACGCGCATCTCCGCCAATCGCGGGCCGCGCTCCTTCGGTGACCTTTTCCGGCCCCGCCAGGCTCCCGCCCCCTCCGTCCCCGGCCGCCTCTTTGTCGTGGGAGGCGCCTGAGGTGAGAGCATCTTGGTCTGTCCCCTTAATCACCTTAGTCGCCTCAGCCCCCAGAGCCGGAGCCGCCGCTTGGGGTCTCCCAGCCAGACGCGCCCGCCCGCCATGGAGTACGATGAAGGTAAGCCCTCAGGAGCCCGCGCGGGGCCTGCCTGGCCCGGCCCCCCTCAAGATGGCCGGGGCTGCTTGGGTTGGGGGGGGGGGTCTCAGTGTGGCGCCCCGGGGAGGCCCCGCGCCTAGGCCTCGGCCCGAGCTGGGGAGGGGGTAGGGAGATTGGTGCGTAGGAGCGGGCGAGGCCGCCCCGACCTCGGCGGTCCCCCCCGGAGCCCGCCCCGGCCCGGTCCTGCGGGCGCTTTGTTTCCGAGGGGCGTCCGATCCCGGGGGCGGGGTGACCCTTTGGTGGGCCCCGGACCCCCGCGGCGGACCCTTCCTGAGGAGCACGCCCTTAAAGGCGCTCAGTAAATCCCAGACTCACAAGGAGAAGAGGGCCAGGGCTCTAAACACTGAAGGAGAAACGTTCCCGCCCCGCCCCCCAGGATAAAGCCCTCCTCCCCGGCACAAAGACGGGGCGCTCTCCGCGCGTTCGCTCCCTGCACTGTAGGAGCCTTGGAAGGTCGCGAACCCCCAGGGTCCCGGGCTCCCTTGCTGGGGCGACTTGGCCCCCGGGACCCTTCCCCTCCTTTGGGTGTTGTCTGAGATGGAGGCTGGAAGCGACCTGGTAGTCGAGTCATTCAGCTCCTTCCGTACGCCCCAAACGGGGCAGGCCATGCCCCTCCCTGCGCGTCCAGCTGGAGAAATAACCCGCATGCAGGTGCATAGAAAACACCCCGAGAGCCCCGAGGCACCGCTCTGGGGGAGGGGCGCTGACGGCCCGGAGGCCTCTGGAAGGAGGCCCCGTCGGGTCCGAGCCCTCCCGGGCCGTGAGGATGAATTATCTGCAGACTGAAGATAACCCCAAGTGTCCCCTGGCTTGTTGGTGTTTGGAGCTAGCCAAGGCTTACTGCCTCAGTGGGCCCCTAGGGTGAGCTGGGTATTTCACCGATTGTCCCTCTGGGTGAGTTTTTAGAAGGCCCTTTATCATAAAGTCCAGTAGCAGTGCCAAGGACAGAAAGACTGTGATGTGTTTATGCCGGCTTGCAGGGTGGCTTTGAAGTCAGTGGCTGTTATAACAGGCTTTATTGCTGAGGTGGGCAACATCCTCTAGCTTTCTTCCTGGGGTAATGTCCTTCAGTATCTGGATATATGTCTTTATCTGTGATAAAGCCTGCTTTGGAGTCATTAGTTCTAGTACAGTACCACTGATAGTGCTCTGCATGATAGTGCTGTGTGTGTTGACTAATCTGAAAAGCAGCCTCTGGTCAGATCAGAACTTTAAAAAAGTGCCCTTCACTACTAGACATGTTCACAGACACAAAGCAGGTCATTGTTGATAGCCAAGTAGTCTTGCAAATGATCAAGAGGAAAGTACACAAAGGAAAGACATCATTTTAGTGTTGTGTCCTTGTCACATCACCCAACCTTTAGACAAATTTCCAAAAAAAGAGTATTGATGTGTTTGAATTTCCCTTCGTTTCCTTGCCCACCTTTTATTGAAGCTTCTTTGCTTAAAATAAACAGCAAATGAAGGTCAGCGTCAGACAAAATGCTGGGACAATTCACAGAATTAGTCCTGGAATAACCAAAAATTTTGATTACTTTTCTAGGAGAAAAAAAAATCTATTGTCTTAATTGGTTGTAAGGAAGAAAAGAAAACAATTTTTCCTGGTTTTCTTTTGCATTGAAATGGAAAAAAGTATCCCGTTCACTGAAAAATAATTCAAAAGATTACTTTTTAATCTGTCCTCTTTTGTTTGCATGCTTTAAATTAATAAAAATAATAACATCTGAGAATGTGTCTGGAAGTACAGTAGCATTGTTGTGTATCTTTCAGAAATTATTATTTGATGTTATTTGAAGTAGGTTTTTGTGTCACTCTTTTGAAGTAGGAAATTCATTTGCCACTTGTTGTCAATGGCCTCTTGTTTATTCTTTTATATCAAGAATTAATTTGATATATAGATAGTTCCAAATGATGACAGCTGGAGATGGTTAGCATTAGGAGCAATTTTTAAAAAGTATTTTTCTTGCTGTTATTGGGAGATGGACCTGAGACCAACTGTAGTTTGAGTACCAACTTCGGCTAAGTACCATGAAATGATCAGTTTATTTTTGTAGGTTTAGAACTGGAAAGGTCATTAGAGTTCATGGGGGTTAACTTTTTTTGTGTCATGGACCTTTTTGACAGTCTGGTAAAGCCTATGGTACCCCTCTCCAGATCGTTTTTAATGCATAGGATAAAATACATAGGGTTTCAAAGGAAACCATTTTATTGCAATAGTTTTCAAAATATTAAAAGCAGAAGCTCACAGATCCAAAGTCAAGGACCACTGATCTAGTCTGACCTCTTTTATTTGACTCAGGAGGAAATGCAGAGAAGGATAAATGGATAAATGATTCCAAGGTTAGTAAATAATAGAGCCAGAATTTAAACTTCAGTTCTTTTGACTCTAAATCCTGTGCTCTTTCCAGTGAGCCACTACAACCCATGAAACGATCAGTATTTAAGTCTGTTATATTTGATTTTTATAAATTGTATTACTTTGCCAAGGATATGATTTGACCCAGGGTATATCCTAGCCTGGTACTAAAGGACTGTTTTGTATTTGTGGATAAGCTTGACATTCTTTAATTAATTTGTATTCGTAAAACTGGTAAGGATATTTCTTTGCTTTGAGAAGGGATGGAGTATTTTGTGAATTATAGTTATGTTGTAGCTAGGTAATGACATAATATGTGTATTTTAAGACAAAAATTTAGGCTCTTTAGTAGAATTTAAGTGAAAAAGAAAGTTGATTTTTGAGGACATTTGTTGTCAGTTTTTAAATTGTTTTAATTCCAGACTGCTTCCTTCTATCACTCAGAAATATCTCTCTCTGCTGTCAGTTGGTATAGATCAGGTATTGCATTTAAGTGTTTCCTTTGTTGTTGATTGTTTTTGTGATCTCAGGTAAGTTCTGTAAACTTTCTCATGTGGAAAGCAGAGAAATTAGGGGTTCACATAGATTGTTTTTGTGCTTCAGTATTTCAGAGGCAAGACAGGTTTTATTGGTGCAGGAAACTCCACCTGTGGTAACTGAGCAACTTGTTTGTCATGGTGGGATAGCGACTGTGTTTTAAGGGCTGGTCTTGCTGACTCCAAGCCTAGTTCAGTCATCAAATGATCCATATGAAAATGTGTTATAGAGTACTAGCATCCTGCCAGATACCTGACCATCAAGGAATTATTAGTGATAGGAATTTTTTTGGTACAGCGAGTATGTAATTTCTTACTCTCTTTTTTTGGGATACTGAATGTATGTTTAATGAATCCTACATTTTTCCATGTCTAAATTAGATTATGCCTTCAGTTTTTCTTTTTTTAATTTTTAATATATTTTGAAGTTAAACACCTACAGACAAAAAATAAAGAGAACCTTTCCATGTATACAGCATGACAAAGAGAATTCAATATTAAACCTTGAATTTCCATTTCACACCGTTTACTTACTTTGAAAAACTATGTAACAAGTACTACATATTGTTTTCAAAGCTGCTCTGCTTTTCTGTGCTTACTTCCAAGTTTTCTTTTGTTTTTTTGCTGTGCCTGTTTTATATTTTTCCCTTCCTCCCCATCTCATCCTAGAAAAAGCTCTCATTAGACACAAATATGTATTTATGTAACAACCATATTTTTTTCATTGATGGATAACATCTTCCATCACAGGTCCTTTGTAGTTGATTTGAGTATTTGTAATACACAAAACAGTTTAGTTGTTCACAGTTGTTAAGACAACGATGCTATTAGTATGTATGGCATTCTCTGGATTTTGTTCATTTCACTATTCATTATTTATGCAAGTCTTTACATGTTTATTAAAAATCAACCAGCTCATCATTTTATAGCATGATAGTATTTTATCACAATCATATACCACAACTTTTTTAGCCATTCCCCCTTGACGGGTTTTCATTTCTTTGCCCTCACAAAAGGAGCCACTACAAATATTTTAAAACAAATAAATTCTCTTCTATTTTCCCCAATCCTTTTGGGAAACAGACCAAATAGTGGTATTGCTGCATCACAGGGTGTATATACAATTTTATAACTCTTTGGGCATAATTCCAGATTGTTCTCCAAAATGGTTGAATCAGTTCACGGTTCCACCAACAGTGAGTTAATTTCCCAGTTGTTTTACATGTTCTCCAGCTTTTGTTTCTTTCCCTTTCTATCATAGTTGATAAAGGTATTTTAAAATTGTTTTAATTTTATTCTCTTTTTGATATTAGTTTAGAGCAATTTTTATATTACTAAATATAGTTTTGATTTCTTCAGGTAGTATATAATTTCTGATAATGGTTCAGTTAAAAGTATACTTTGACTCTTCTGTTAAATATACCTTCTTAGATTATGTATTTATAAAGCATTTAAAGGTTTATGATTTGCAAAGGATCTTACATATATTATTTTATATTTCCTTCTAAAAATCTAGTAAGTCATGCAAATATTACTATATCCATTTTACAGATAAAGTCTCACACTTTACCAAAGCCAGAATTGAACCCAGATACTCTTATTCTAAAATTAGCATATTCATTGCCTAACAGCACAGTGCCTTGGGCATAGTACCTATTCAATGAATATTTGTTTAAATTGATTTAATAAATTTGATCTTTACATCTCATTTTTATTTTCTAACTCAAAAGAGTTGAGAGTTTTCTATCTCTGTTTCTTCTTTGTAGTGGAACATAATTTGCTGGTGTAGAAGTTAAAAAAGTCAAGTCTGTGAATTGCAAAGAATGAACTCTGTTCTTTTGTTGTATTCGAATTTTATTGTGCTGACTACTTGACTTGTGGTAGGTTTTAATTTTCCTGAGGGGGCTTCTTAATATCCAGATGTGTTTACATATACCATTTCCACCACATTATCCTGTACATATCTTGTTTGCATAGTTGTTCCTGTGCTGTTTCCTCCATGAGATTGTGAGCTCTTTGAGGGCATGGCTATATTCCTCTTTCTTTGTATGACCAATGTTTAATACAGTGTCCAGCACATAGTAAATGCTTAATGAATGCTAAGTTGAATTCTTATTTAATGTAACTTTAGAACATCATTTTCACATCTCAGGTAACTCAACTGAGCACACTGTACAAGTCATAGGCTGGGGATTTGAATTGATTTCAATTCAACAAGCATTTATTAAATGGGGGTCTCTTAATGGGGGTGCACTTTAATAAAGAGAAACTAACTTGATTCGGTGTCTGGGGTCATATCCCGCCTCTGATACTTACTGTGTTACCATTGGTAATTAACCTCTTTGGTTTTGTTTCCTCATCTGTAAAATGGGGTTGTCCTAGATGACCTGTGAGGTTCCTTCCAGCTTTCAATAAATGATCCTTTGTGCAAAGCACCATTTTAGGAACTGTAGACACAAAGACAAAATGAAGAGCAACCCCAGCTCTTAAAGAGCTGTCATTCTACTGGACTGAAGATGAAAAACAACAAATTCCCACCACAGAGTGGTTACATTCTAATAAAGGGATCAAACACATACACAGATTGATGTGATCCAAGGTAGAATGTGAGGAGGCTCAAGGGAGAGATTCAGACAAAGTACTCTTAACATTGAAGGTAGAGAAATCATTTTAATTTGGGGCAAGGGAATCAAAGAAGGCTTCAAGGAGAAATTGGCTTCTGATCTGGACCTTAAAGGAAGAGGATTTCAACATGCCCATTAAGATTTGAAGGGGCCCATTCCAGACATTAAAGACTATCTGTGTGAATGTTTAAAATGGGAGATTACTTGTTAAACTTGCCCAGTGACTAGTCACCTCTTTTGTCAGTAATATACAGCGTGTGAAAGGAAACATTGTGAAAAAAGGCTGGACAGTGAGACTGGTCCCAGTGTTAAATGCCAAGATAAGGAATGTGTGTGTGTGTGTGTGTGTGTGTGTGTGTGTGTGTTTTCCCATGAGTGAAGGACATCGTAAAGGATTTTTGAGCAAGGGATGATGCAGTAAAATCTGTGCATTGAAAAGTTATTTTGATAGTCTTGTGAAGGATAAACTGGAAAGGGGAGATACTGGAGGCAGGGAAATTCAGTTAGGTTTTCTAGAGAGAGCAACCCTGTGGGTTGGAATTAGGGTAGTAACAGTGTGAGTGGAGAGAAGTAATGGATGAGGGGTAGTACTGTGGTAGAATTTGTGAGGCTAGTGGGGTAAGGGAGAAGGAATAGTGTGAAGATACGGACTAAAGTGACTGGAAGAATGATAGTACCATCAATTTGAAGCCTGGCTTTACAGGGAAGGTGAAAAGTTCAATTTTTTTAGACAGGTAAGGTTGGATAGCATACCATTATGGTGATATATAGTATGCATATATAAATATGAGACCTGAGCTGAGGGAAGAAGTTAAAGATGGAAGTAGAGATTTAGAATCATAGGAGTTCTACTCAAAGCCTCCTTTTAAAGATGGCTCCCTGTAATGTAATGCCAAGGAAAGGCAACTTCCAAAGGTTCAAAATACCAGCATAGGTGCTCTCCATTTTATTCAGGGACAAACCAAGAACCGAGAAGATCAAAACATGACATCATTCCAAATACAGCATTTACTAAGTGTGATTAAATAATCTCCAAGTACTACCCCACCCCAGGACCTTCCAATCATTCAATCAATTACAAAGTCCCTGTTCTAAATACTACTCCACCCCTAGGCTGTACCTTCATTTAGTCCACCACAAAGTCCCTCTTCTCAAATGGAGATTAGTTTCCAAACATAAGTAAAGTACATTCATTTGCTCAACCATAGAACACAAAAAGGTCAAAAGTTCCCCACCCCTGGATCACAATTGAATCTACCCCAGAGTTACATCAAGTTTAAGCACAGCACTTAATACCCAAATGGAGGTCTTTTCTTCATCTTGACACATAGGCAAGTTCTCAGCAATCTTAGTTCCTGGGGAGACAAGGCTTAGCAAGGCCACAAGATACATTGCCAGTCCCTTCATTAATTCATCCTCTGTCTGTAGAACAGTCCTAGAACCCCTGAAAACATTAGCAAAACCCTCTCCCAGGATTTCTGTAAACATACAACAAGAAAATCCTTCTTCAGGGCTTCTGAACCAACAGAAAGGTTCCCAGACCCCTGCAACAACAGCACTGTCCTTCACCAGTGGACAGTATTCACTCTCTGTCTGCAGGACAGTCTCCAGACCCCTGCAACAACAGCACTGTCCTTCACCAGTGGACAGTATTCACTCTCTGTCTGCAGGACAGTCTCAGGGCTTCTTAACCAAAAGCCAGGTTCCAGGACTTCTTCAACAACAGGACTGTCTTTCACCAGTGGACAAATCTGGCAAAACAACATCAAAACAGACAAAGTACCAGCAAAACAGCCATGTCTCCTCAGTCCTTGGCAGCTGAGGGGGCAGGTCTCAAAAGTCCAGGGCAATTCAAAGTGGCCTCCAGCAATTCTCTCAGTCTCTCTCTGCCTCCATGAGGTGCTGCTTCCAAAAAGTTCTTCTGCTTCTCCAAATCTACGTCACCAGCTCCTCCCAGTTCAGGACTTTCTTTTCACATCAACAAGTCCATCCCCCAGGTGGGATTAACAAGCTCTGGGTTTTAACACAATCAATTTGAAAACCAAGCCAATACAGGGGAATCTTTAAATGCCATTACTATCACACTCCCCTGCCAGACATCTCTTATTCCAAACTGTGCTGTGCTTCTTTGGGCTTTGTCATGCCCCAGGGATGACATCATCAGGAAATTCACCATCCTAGGAGATCAGATCAGTCTTGGTACTCAAACTTATTGTACCCTCAGTACCCTCTGCCCTTCTGTTTACAGGGCTGTTTGCTTCCAACCTCCATTGAAAGAGGGCTCCTAGGCCAGCCATCTCTTCATTTCCCACTCATCTGCACTCTTCTGGATAGGATTTCATTATGGACCATTCTGAGCACCTTTCTATACTCTTCCCCTTCAGCTTCTCTTTTTGTGTTATCTTCCCTCATTAGATTGTAAATTCCATGAGAGCAGAGGCTATCTTTTTTGTATTTGTATCTCTAGCACTTAGCACATAGTAGGAGCTTAATAAAAATTTACTGACTACTAGACATTGCCAAGGGAAAGAATATTTGAAAGAGAGAACACCTGAGAGCATATCCTTGTGGGAATGACTGTAATTTGAGAATAGAAAATTACCAATTAAGGGAAAGGACTGTCAGACACATAATACTATGTTTTACATTTTATGTGTAATATGTTTTAAAGCAGTTTTTGGTAGGTTTTTAGGTTAATTTTTCTTTTTTCTTTTTTTTTTTAAAGCAATCGGGGTTAAGTAACTTGCTCAAGGTTACACGGCCAGTTATTTCTGGGTATGGTGCTGAGTGTCTGAGCCCGGATTTGATCCAGGTCATCTCAACACTGGAGCCGGTGCTGTTACTCGCTGTGCTGCCTGGCCTCCCCTAGGTTAATTTTTCAACTTTAAAAATATGATTATTCGGGTGGCTAGGTGGTGCAGTGAATAGAGCACCGGCCCTGGAGTCAGGAGGACCTGAGTTCAAATTCAGCCTCAGACACTTAACATTTACTAGCCGTGTGACCTTGGGCAAGTCACTTAACCCCAATTGCCCTCCAAAAAGCCAAAAAAAAAAAAAAGATTATTTTGTTTATTAAAGATTATCAAGTAGAAAATCATGAAGCCTTTGGGCGGCAAGTCATCTGACTTTTACAAACATTTGACATTTATATTATTTTTTCTCATCTAAGTTCACCAAATTATTATGTGTACATTTCTTTTACAACAAATAAGCACACAGTTTTAATTTATTTAATGCATCTGTGGTCACCCATCCTTGTGTTCTTTTTGTGTGTGCTTCTTCCCTTTGTTCTCTTGTATGTCCTTTGGAAGGTGATCACTAAATATGCTGGGTGCATTCTTAAGGTTTTTTTTTAATGTATTTGATGTACATTTATGTAGAGCATATAGGCTGCTCGTTAATCATTTTTTGCTCTTGTCATCTAACTTATTTATCATCTGTGAGTCACATATTTCTCTGAAGATATCCTTTTTGCTGTCTCTTTTGTGAAGTTGTGATAGTGTGTTGCAGGGTCATAGATTGCAAATTAGAAGTGACTTAATACATCTTCCAGAATAGCTCCCCTTTTTTATAGATAGAGCTGAAGCCCAGAGAAGATCAGTGACTTGCCTGGGCTTGCACAGCTAATAGGTAGCTGATAGCTAATCCCTTTTCAGCTGTACTACAGGCCCACTCCATATGCCTGCGTTGCCTTTTTCGTGACCTTGAAATCCAGTTCTTTAGAGACTTTGTTCATCCATGTTTTGTAGCCACATAGAGCTACAGGAAGAATATTATTGTTATAGGTTTTTGTTTCAGAATTATTAAAGGCACTGTATAATTTTTCAGAGTTAATCCAGGCTGTTGTCTGTCTTTCTTGTTAAGTAGTGGACCCATTTCATTGTTCCATTTGCTTTTTTAATTTGAGTTCTGTGGTTTATCCATCTAATTACATATTGACTGAAGTTAGATTTTCACCATTTCTTTGTCTACTTGGTTTTTCCTGGATCTTGAGACTCAGTGTGATACAGTGTATTAGGACTGAATTTGGAGTCAGAAAGATCTGTGTTCTAATCCTGCCTTCTGTCCTAGTAGCTGTGGCACAAATTACTTCCACTCAGCCTCTTTTATCTTATTGTAAAATGGAGATAATAACACTTACTTAATGGGGTTTTGCAAAGTTTAATGAGATAACGGATGTAAAAACCTTTGCGGACTCTCAAACCCTCCATACCTATAAACTGTTACCACACTTAGGCTTTGCTAATCAGTTCCAAATACCGGACACTAGTAGGAGATAATTACAGGAAATTATTTTTTCCATTTGATCTCTGTATTTGACATTCTTCATGACAGGGGCAGACATGTTTGACATCTTGTTTTATGCCTCATTTTATATAAATTATCAGAGTATCACTAAATTTATTTATTTCATTTTTCAAGTAATGTATGATTTTAATGTGTGCATAGGAGACACCTTGTTAGGAATCTTTGAAACAAGGTTTTGTTTTCCTAAACCAAATGCATTTTTATAGTTAATGAACAGTAAGCACCAGTGGGATCTTGTAATTCTTTATTCCAGACAACTGTGTTATTATAAAGATATGATTTGTTATAGAATATCATTTTCAAAAGCCTTCCTGCTTCAGTTTTATACCTTCGTCAGGGATGTCCTTAATGCCTTGTGCAGACTATTTTCGCGAAAATAGACATAAAGGTCAGTAGTTAATATTTTCTTGGTCACCTGAGTTTTTTCTAAACTTTTGGTTTGTCTCTTCCACTACGTTTTGGTACTTTGAAATTTGGGCCTTTAGTGCTGTCTTGCCTTCATTATGGATCTTTACGCCATCTTTTTTTATTTTCTTTAAAGATGTTGCTTATCTTTCTTGGCCTCTCTGCATCCTTATATAATGTCAATCACTATCTCCTCCTAGACATTCTCCTCTATGATGTTTTCATGACGCTGCACTTTCCTGAATTTCCTTCATGTCTGACTACTACCTCTTAGTGACCTTTGCTTAATATTCATCCAGACCACGCCCATTGGTGTCTCCAAAGGCCATGTTTTGGTCCTTTTTCTCTTTTTGTTCTGTACTGCCTTATTTATATCATTAGCTCCCATGAGTTCATTTATCATCTTTATCATTAAAGATCTTAAATCGTTAGATTTAAGATATAAATCTTAAAGCATAAACCTAAAGCATCTATTTGACTCCTTCCTCTGCTAAATGATCTCTAGTGATTTACTTTATCTCCAAGATAAAATATTATAAAATTATCTTCCAGCATATAAAGCCCTTCAAAGGGCTCACTTCCCAATTTTCCCATCTGCTTCAACTTTAATCCCCTCTTGCAGTCTATAATCCACCTAACTATACTTGCCTCTTGCTGTTCCTCCCATAGGAGATTCTGATTCTAAACCCTATGTCTATACCTTTGAATTGACTTTTCCCTTTGTCTGGAATGTTCTGATCTAGTACTGTACTGTACACAGTACAGTACAACCTCTACATGATACATGAGGCAAAAGTTCCTAAAGCTGAGGCTCTCCTAATGTCCTCCCAAGTTGTCTTAGGCAGACTACTGCATTATACCCCGACTTTTAATTATTTCTGCCACTCAGATTTTGAGGCATCATTTTATATTGTCTGTGGGGGAATTTAGGAGAGCCAGGTAATTCCCTGCCTTATTCCACCATCTTCCCAGAATTTGTCCCAATTATAATCTTTTAATCTGTCTCTGGCCATGCTCCCTATGTTTGATACCTACTCTAGCCATGATGCCACATTGTCTGAACCAAGAAAGGACAGGATTAGGGTGGTTACTGTAAGATATGGTGGAGAAAATTATTTTGTCCTAAGTAGAAGTCCTATAACAGTACCTTGAAGACAGATGCAGGCAGTGGAAAGTGGAAACTAGAAGATGCTGTGTAGATTTGAGTTGGTCTGTCAGTCTCACTCCTACTTGTTTCTAAAAAACCTCTCTCCCTCCCTGAACTAACTGGAGCTAGCTCCAAGAATATTCTTTGAACTGAAATGCAGAACTTTTTTAGGGGAAAAAGGTTGCTTTTTTTTTTTTTTTTGGTCAGAGGCAATTTTGAGTAATTAGAATTTAAAATTTATTATAGGATATTTTTCCCACTAAAAAACATCTATTTGTCTTGTTTGTGCCACTTTCTGGTAGAGGAGAATTACAGAACATATCTTAGGCAATGACTGATCTCTTTTACATTTGAAGTGTGTGAAGCTGAAAGTTGTCTGTTGGTTCTCTTTATTTTTCATTTTTTAATGGCATTATAAATTACATAGTGATTCCCAACGGATCTTATCCATTATCCCTCTCCTCAGGGCAAAGGGTGGCTTTAGGTAGGATTCTAGTGTCACACTCTTTGGAGCCTCCAGTGTAGATTATCATCATTATCACTTAACATTAATAAAGTTCTATGTGCCAGGCACAGTACTGTGCCTTTTACAATTATTATCTCATTTCATCTAAACAATAACCCTGGGGGGTAGGTGCTGTCATTACCCCCATTTTACAGATGAGGAAACTGAGGTAAACAGAAGTGAAGTGACTTGCCCAGGTTCACACAGAGCTAGTAAGTTTCTGAGGCAGGCTGTATTTGAACTCAGGTTCCTGATGCCTGGCCTGCCCTCTATCCCCTGTATCACCTAGGGGCCTCGAAGTGTGATGTAGGGACCCCTGGGAGTCCTTGATATCCTTTCAGAGGTTCCATGAGGTCAAAACTATTTTCATAATAATGATGGGACATTTTAATTTCTAATACAGTAAATGATGATATAATCAACATAAAAGTTCTCAGTAATAATTAAGGTTGTGAAAGGGGTCCTCAGACCAAAAAATTGTGAATTGCTGCTCCAGTTTTATTGTAGAATCTTATTAAGATACTACATTGCTAGGAATTCCATTCTCAATCTACAAGACTTAGAGATAATAAGAAGATGAAAATTAGGACTTGGCTAAAAGGAGGTTTTCAGAATTTCAGAGGTTTGACATTTTGAGTTGTCTTAAGCAGAGTATAAGATAAAGAAAAAGCATTACACTTGGCATAGTTCCTTTTTTAAATAAATTGTTTAGAAAAATCTGATGGAGTTATTTTTCTTTGTTTAATTTGTTATTTTAAAAGCACTATATCTGGTTCAGTTAATACATTAAAACAATTGCTGTTTTTTAATACCTGTCTTTTTTTTTGTTGTTGCTAAAAGTCCATTTTGCTAGAGAGTGCTGTGTAAAGTGAATATTGTTTTTCTTTGTTGCTTATCAGCATGCTGGGGTTGAGCTGTACACTTTTAATTTTTGAAATTCATAAGCATAATAATGAGCTGCAGGGTCAGATGGAAAGGTCAGCCCATTTTGTGCTGGTCTTGAGTTTGTACCAGAGTATTAGAAACAAGCTGTTGCCTTTTAGAGTGTGCAGTACTGACTTTTTTTTTTCTCTTTTAGGAATAGATCGGGATTATGGACATGGATTTTATGGAGGTCTGACATTTAAAGTTAATTATCTAAAAATTCTTCATTTGAGGGCTAATTAAGGTGAGCTTAATTTAGCTTCTTTTTAATTTTTGTAGGGATGGATCGTGACTATGGCCATGGCTCCTATGGGGGTCCAAGAACCATGGACTCCTACCTAAACCAGTCATATGAAATGGACAGTCATAGTGGTGGTGGTGGTGGTGGTGGTAGCAGGTAAATCACTTAATCACTTGATCAAATGATTCAACAGCTTAATTTAATATTCATAATAAAATCTTTTAACTTAAGTGTTCCTTAGGCATATTATCTCATGCTTGTTGTCACCAAAGTGACAGTAAATTGAAAACTTATTATGAATATCTAAAAGGTGTAACGAGTTAAAAAAAATAACTGGCAAATATACTCTGTTTCTGGGAAATCCTAAATAACTGAAAAATAGGAATGTTTATAAAATATTTTAATGTCTTTCTAAAGTAGAACTTAAGTTTAACCATTGTCTCCTCATCAAACAAGTGCCACAATGACCTGTGATCAAAGATAACTTTGGTCTATTTGTTACTGGTATTAATATTTTTTGAAGTTTGGTTGTTAATTATTTTTTTTCAGTCTGCTCTAAATGGGAGTGCTGGGGAAAGCGGGAAAGCAGCAAAGCATTTTTAACTAGGATGTTTTTAAGTCAGTTTGTTTAGTAATAATTCCACATCTAAGGAACATTTAAGATAGCTATTCATATTCTTTTGATTTTAATGTATAATTTCAAGAGTATATTGTAATATTAAACTTTTTCTCTCTTTAAATCATATCCAGGTTATTTTATTGGCAGGTACTGCTTACACCAAAAGTACATGAGCTCTATGATAAATAGCATACTTGTTTATTTTTAATTTGGTAGAGTGTTATTTATATGTAAATGTTGCTACTACCTAAGACTTAAGCTTTAGTTGACCACCTGCAAGGTTAATCACATTCTGGCATAAAGGAATCTTGTGCCTTTAAGGCACAAAGAATTCTATTGTATGTAAGTAAAAGTAGATAGGGGAAAGGGAAACTGGTGTCCCCTTTCCCAAATTGTAGGGTTGGGGTTCCTCAGTGGTGGACTGACTTGATACTGACTTTTCCCCTGATGTTTAATGTGTGCTTACTCTTAGTGTTTAATAGTTGTCAGTTCTTTTTGAGGGGAAAACAACTTTTTTTATTTGCTGGCTTTGTGAAGTAAATAGTACCTTCCATTTAGTAATCTGTAAATGATTGAAATAATGTAACCACTTTAATGTTTTAAAATGTCTGTTATTACCGTATTGCATTGAGAGTGTGCATAGACTATTTATGTAGACGTTTTGTGTTGTTTTTGCGTGTAACGTGGGGCTTATGTTTATAAAAGTAACTTCTGAATAAAATATAAAGCAATACTTGTAAATCATGTTTCTAATAAAAATTTATTGGCAATTGGTTTGATTATATAAATATTAGTGATTTAAAAGTCTAGATTTGTATGATAAAAAGGTTTTGGTTTTGTTTTGATTTCTGTTGAATTTCTCTTTATTAAAAACATGAAAAGATTATGTACTCCTTTCCTAAGGACAGTTTCAGAGGGTTGTAATTTTTTTGTCGAGGAAATTATTTTTAAAGTAATTGATGACATGTGCTGTCATCATTCATAATGCATAGCCTTTCCCATCTGCCTTGAAATTTCATATTTAGAGGGCATGTATTGGAGAAAGATAGCATTTTTCAGGCCTGTATCATGTGCCTTACTCCTTTTGAATTTGTTAGACTTAGTAGTCTACAAGTGGGAAGAGGCTGAAGCTTGATTATTGACCTTGAAGATCGGCAGATTGTTACAATTTGTTAACAGGGTTAGCATACAAAATTTTAGACTGAGGCCATCCAATAGTTTGTTGACATAGACTTGGCGTGTATAAGGTTCAGTTCTGTGTTCTAAATGGCATATCTCTGTAGCCCAGAATAGTTTCCCAATTGAAAATTAAGGTGTTGTAAATGCTGTGTATGTTTCAATGTTAGGCATGAATTCAAAGAAGGAAGAATTAACTGAGTATCTGGTGACCTTTAGCAAGTGACTTTTTTATTCTTGAGACTAGGGCTGGGCTTAAATAATCCCAGGAAAACATTTTCTTTTTAATAGAAAAACCACTGAGAAGTAGATGCATCAAGTCAAGGCTTATGAAACTTGACTCTTAGAAATTGGCAGTGATAGCTTTCTATGTGGTCATGTGCCAAATTGCCCAGCCCTAATCATGTTTAAAGAGAAGCAGAATTGTACAAATCAGTATAGCATAACTGAATTTTAGTTGATAAATGTCAACTGATAATTTGTGTTTGAAATGTCTAACATTAGTAAGCTTACCTTTTTTTTTTCCCTCACTGTGCAACTTTTCCAGGTTTGGACCTTATGAGTCTTACGACTCCGGGTCTTCTCTGGGTGGGCGAGATCTGTACAGATCTGGCTATGATTTTAATGAACCCGAACAAAGCCGCTTCGGAGGTAGTTATGGTGGTCGATTTGAGAGCTCCTACCGGAATAGCCTTGACTCTTTCGGAGGTAGAAACCAGGGCGGGTCTAGCTGGGAAGCACCTTACTCCCGTTCAAAATTGAGGCCTGGGTTTATGGAGGACAGAGGAAGAGAGAATTACTCTTCCTACAGCAGTTCTTCTTCACCCCATATGCAGCCTGCACCTGTAGGCTCTCGGGGGAGAGGAACGCCTGCTTATCCTGAAAGTACGTTTGGAAGCAGAAACTATGATGCTTTTGGAGGACCATCAACAGGCAGAGGCCGAGGCCGAGGAGTAAGTACAACAGAATCTTTTCAGATTCTTTTTGCTAGTCACTCTTTTAAACCCTTTCAAGACCATAGTCTTAACATGCATCACACACTGTTTTCATCCCACTCTATTTTGACCAAGCACAAGCTGAGCTGTAAACAAGTTCTTCTTAAGTGGACAAAGTGTGTTTTCTGGTATCTCTTTGCAAATGAATGGTGGTAGGAGACGAGTGGTTCCTGAAGTTTTTGCCCAGTCCTTTTATTGAAAAGGTGGGGATGATACAGGTTTGGTCTAAAAGGGGTTAAAAGGAATTGCATTTTCCTTGTAAACACAAGCAGTTTTGCTAGTGTGATATTCTTGGATTATTGTAAAAGGTAACTGAAACCTTTTAAGCTTTGAGTAGGTTAAAGGTGCAATGTATAACCCAAAAAAGTTTTGCTGATAAGCTCTGGCAAGCATAATTCTCAGCAGATTCCACATTAAAAAATAAAGACTAAAAGTTGGAAGCATTTCATTTTTGCTTAGTCATTTCTACACTGGGGCAGGGTGGATGGTGGGATGCTTAGAGAAGATGTGTAAAATGAGTTGTATGATATAGTTCTTTGTCCAGTTTTAATATCTTTAATACAGTCTCTTATTACATGTTTTATTGGTCAATTTCCCCCCATATAATTAATTTTACCACTGAGGAATAGTTTCTTATGTACAGGTAGTTTGATATTCTAATTGCCTTAATGTGATTGCATCTTAAATAAATGTTTTGTGTAATACATTTAAATGAGTACTTTTTACTAGGTTTTGTTTAATTTTAAAATATGTAATTTAAAAGTTATTTATTATTTATACTTGTATTCATAAGTAGCTTGATTGACAAGAAATTTTTTATAACAAGTATGTAGATTTGAGACTTACAATGTAGCTTCGTTTTATAAGAATATTGTATGTGTCATTGTTTTAATTAAAGAAATGGATTTTTTAGAAGTTAGATTTTTTTTTTGCAAAGGAAAACAGTTTTGAGCAAATATATAAAAAGGGACATGTTTTGATTACTAGCCAACGGTACTTCAATATAACTTGGTGTCCTTATGTAGAAATTTTGCATTTATAGGAGTTAACTATTATGTAAAATGCATTGCACCTTTAATGGATAATTATTGAAAGTTTCTTTTTTTATGGTAAACCTTTAAGTCATCTTGGAAACTTTATTTAGTTGTTAATTGGGTTACATATAGTTCACACGCATAACATGCAGCTATAAACACAATATAGCTCTGTTTCATGTACCATTACATTTTGTAAGTAAGAGGAATTGAAAATAGTTGGGATTTTAGATAATAGATTTGAAAAGTGAAAGTCTGTGACTTTACAAAACTTGTGTTAAAATTATAGAACTTTGAAAATATTTTCTACACAGTTTGCTTTCCTGTTTTATTTTAAATAGATTTTTTTGGTGGGATTTCATTTTAAAAATAGCACTATTTTGCAAATATCAGTTTTGTTTTCAATAGCAGTAAAACAGATATTTCTATTCTTTGGATTCACCAGTCCAGTCTGAATGGACTTTTCTTTCTTAACTTCTTTTGATGAATTAAATAAAGCAGTAAGATTTTCCTTTTTCCCTCCATAGCACTTGTACAGTTCCCATTGGTTTCTTCTCTTCAGATTACTCCTGTGTCTTTTATTTGAAGGGTGTAGTTGTTTAAGTAAAACTCTGCAAGGCATTTGGCCTCTGGGGGTTTGGTAGTGGCTAGAGAAGAGGAGGTAGAAGGAAGAACAAGGTAGTTGCACTTCTGTTCATCTGTAAGCTTTTTTCTACATGAAACTATGGTTAAGAATCTTTTTTTCCAGGTGAGGAATGCTCACAGAGTAGATGAGATGTGATTACTCTTCACTTGTTGTTTGGAGGGTATCTTGCTTTAAACCTGTATGTTTGTGGGCAGGTTTTTTAATCTCTTTGGACCTCAAGTCTTCTCATTTGTAAAAAGAAAGACTGTTAATTGGGGGGTGAGGAGTGGATTACAGCATGTCTGAGTTCTCTTTCAGCTCTGGATCTTTATTCTATGAAGATTCTAATGGATTTTAGCACCTTTTTTTTCTTTCATAAAGCTACAAACACAAGCACCTTTTCTGCTTAGGTAAAGGCAAAGTTTTAGCAAAGTAAAGATTCACAGTAAGGTATTTTCTTGGGCTACTTCAATTGGGAACTCTGAAGAGGAGTTGTCAGAGAGAGTTGTACAAGTTTTAGCCTTTTGATAGGCATGTTCATGATCTGGATTAATCATTGTGAATTTCAGAAATCCAGCGTATAGGTAGGAAATACCCATATTTGTTCTACTGGTGGTGAAAATATATACTGATCCATCGAATGTTTTTCTTGGGTTTTGCATATGTGAAAATATACATTCTGGGGAATTTTTAGAGTAAACAAAAAAATAGGAAGTACGTAACTTATGATTTGATATTTTTATATTTGATAATTTCCTAATTATTATTGATTTCACAAATTTACAGCATATGGGCGATTTTGGAGGCAAGCGTAAGCCTGGAATTGTTGTAGACTATCATAACAAACCCAGCAATGTAGCAGTTGCTGCCAGAGGAATCAAGAGAAAATTGATGCAGCCACCTAATAAGCCTGGAGGGACATTTATCAAGAAACTCAAACTGACAAAAGTGATTGAGAAGATAAACCAGAAGAAATCACCTAGTAAGTAGTAAAATGAAATTATCAGTTAGACATTTTTATTTTTACAAGAGGTCTTTTTTTTAATGCTTTCTAGTTTGGATTGCACAGTTTTATTTAGAAAATTGCATTGATCGTCTCATTTTGTACTAATTGTATTGAGAATTAGCTCTTAAACTTGACAGGTATTTAGGATTTCTAAAAGGTTTCCCGTTTTCCTGTTACAAAATTGTAGCAGTTATTGAATTGATCTCAGTGCGTCTCTTCCAAACTGAAGTTGTCACTAGTTGTTGTTCTTTGGGGTCTAGCCATTAACCCAATTCTGACAGAAATAATTGAATAAAATGTAAACTTTATTTTATTTTTACAGTCTGCATTTTCTCCTTTATTTCCCCCCACAATGAGAAAAAAAGAAAAGTAAAACTTTTTACACATACATGACATTCAGCAGAGCACAAATCCATCTTTATTGGCTGTGTACAAAAGGAAACCTCATACATGTGTGTTGGTCATATTATATGTGTGTGTAAGACTTATATATGTATTCATATGTGTGTATTTAAAATTTACTCCAGTCTCCCTTCTGCTCCCATCAGCTCTCCCTCAGGAGATAACCTGCATATTTCATTATGAGTCTTCTTGAATTGTGGTTGGTCATTGCATTGATCAGAGTTCCTTTCAGACTTCTTTGTCTTTACAATATTGCTGTTATTATGTAAATAATTTTCCTGATCTGCTCACTTTACTTTGTATCAATCCATAAAAGTCTTCCCAGGTTTCTCTAAGACTATCCCTTTCATTCTTACACCATCTTCTTCATCATTCTTTCGCCACAGTGGTATTCTACCCTCTTCACATACCATATCTTGTCCAGCCATTCTCCACTTGATGGGCACCTTCTTAGGTTCCAGTTCTTTGCCACCATAAAAAGAGTGGCTTTAAACATTTTTGTACCTATTTTTTTCCTTTTTCTCTTTCTTTGATTTCTCTGGGTTAAAAATCTAGCTGCAGTGTCATTGGTTAAAGGGTGTTTGCACAATCTTATACAACCATTTGGACATAGTTCCAAATTGCTTTCTAGAATGGCTGGACCAGCATCTCCATCATTTGTCGTTTTCCTTTTCTGATAGCTTTGATAATCTTATGAGTGTGAGGCAGTTGTAATTTGCATTTCTCAAATTATTAGTGATTCAACTAATGGTAACTTCCTCTAGCTTATCTCTCCATCTTTTAAGAATAACATGAGAGAATTTTTGAAAAGCTTTGCCAGAATTTTTAAGGAAACTATTAGCCTAGAGCATTCTTTATTCTACCAGTCAGAAAAGGAAAGATTACCGTGGAATCATATCTTCCTTGGAGCTTAAGTGCTAAAGTAGTTTTTAAGGCAGAAATCCCACATAGTCAAAATTACCCTGGAAAATTCTTTCATTTACCCATAAACTATAGTATAGTATCTTTTAAATGGTTGTAGCTCAAAAGATGCGCTTTTCTAAGTGCTTTAAAGGAAAGGAGTCTTTATTAGAGTGCAGATGGATCTGGAATGATTGATTATGGAAACAATAGATCATAAATTTAATTTTTTATTACATCCCAGAATTAGAATTTTTACTTTCGTAGCACAGAGAGATGCACACATTTTGAGAAGTAGTTAGGAGCTGAGGCTGACTGAGGGAATAGAAGACGTCTTTCAAGTGGCTGGTGGAATCACTTGCGCTATTTAAATTGTCATCTATTGGTTTCTCAGAAAATTTTTTGTTTTGATTTAAGCATACAGCGATTGAATCCCCCTACATTAATTGGGGGTATGATGCAACTCCATTGTAGTACAACTTCACCTGTTTTTGATGAATTCAATTCATACATGGATTGCTTCTTTCTTTTCTAGAGGTTCACTCTCCATTCTTTTAATAATACATCCTGGCATCCTATTTTAATAATACATCCTAATTTTAGCAGAAATTGAAGTCCAGCTCACCAGCCTATTTGCAAAATCCACTCTCCTCTCCTCTTTGAAAGTTTGCCTTCTTCCCATGTTGGACACTTTTCTCATTCTGTACAGTTCTATCGCTGAATAGCTGAAATATCAGCTGGAATCGCTGACAATGATCCATCAATTACATCTGCCAATTTTTAGTATTTGGGTATGTGCTTCATTGATCAGCTTGGCCACTTGAACTTAAGAGCAGCTAGGTGTTCTCTTCCTCTCTCTCTGTTGAATACCAACTCCCTCTGAGCCATTTGGTTCTTTACACTCCAATCCAAAGGTTGTTCTTCTGGAGAGAAAAAATAGCAAAGTAATCTCTTCCCTCCCTACTTCTTCATCCTGTTGCCCCTGGACAGCTGTCTTTTACCTTCTTTGATCTTCCACTTTGACTACTATCTTTCTGGCTTTTTTTAAGTCTCAGCTAAAATCCCATTTTTTACAGGAAGCATTCTCTAACCCCTCTTAATTACAGTGCTTTTCCTCTTTTATTTCCTATTTATCCCATCTATAGCTTGCTTTATATATATTTGTTTGCATATTGTCTCCTCTATTATATTGTAAGCTTCTTGGAGGGGTAAGACTTTCCTTTGCTTCTTTTTATATCCCCAGTGCTTAGCACAGTGGCTGGCACATTGTAGGCACTTAAAATTGTTTATTGAATGTGAATGATTGAAAATCAGTTCTGTTTCGCCTCAGATCAGAAGCAAGAGGAATGGGTAGAAGTTTCAAATTTAACCTAAGCATAATGTAAGGAAAAACCTATAATAATTAGAGCTATCCAAAAGTAGACTAGAGTTTCTTCAGAGGTGGTGGGTTCCCCTTCTTTGGAAAGCTTCAAAACAGATGACCATTTGCTAAGTGGATTCCTTTTGGGTAAGGGTTATAATAGATAGCCCCTGAGGTCTACTCAGATTCTGATGTTTTTGTAATTTTTGAAAAGGAAGGGTGACTTCTTCAGAGTAAAGTTCCCATTATTTCCAGTTCAGTGAGTAGTTTCCCCTTGTTGGTGAGCACCAGGTCCAGAACTGGAGTTTTGGTCACTGGTTCTTTCACTTGTGAAGAAAGAAATTTTCATTAAGGCAAGCCAGGGAATTATTAACTATTCTACTTTTGACTGAATTTCCCTTCCGTGCATTTAGAAAAAAGTTTCATTGACTGTGTGTGTGTGTGTGTGTGTGTGTGTGTGTGTGTGTGTGTGTGTGTGTGCTGCAAGTCCTCCCTCCCTCAATTTTAAAAAAAGGAAAAAAGTTCTCATAATAGCAAAGGATAATCAAACAAAGTGAGTGTGCTGAATGGGTATATTCAAAGATGTATATCTCTTTCTGCTCTTTGAGTGCATCACCTCTTTGTTAGCAGGTGGGTAATATGTTTCATCATAAGTCTTCTGGAGACATGGTCATCAAACTGATCAGAATTCTTAAATCTTTCAAAGTTCTTCCCCCCCCCCCATCTTTTAAATTAATTAATTTTTAGTTTTCAACATTCATTTCCACAAGATTTTGAGTTCCAGATTTTCTCCCCATCTCTCCCCTACCCCCTTCCCCAAGATGGCATGCATTCTGATTACCCCTTCCCCCAGTATGCCCTCCCTTCTATCACCACCAATGGCCCCACTGCCCCATCCTTTTCCCCCTTACTTTCTTGTAGTATAAGATAGATTTCTATATCCCATGGCCTTTATATCTTATTTCCCAGTTGCATGTAAAAACCATCTTTTTTAAACATTTGTTTTTAAAACTTTGAGTTACAAATTCTCTCCCTTCTTCCCTTTCCACCCACCTTCATTGAGAAGGCAAGTAATTCAATATAGGTTATACATAGTGTGTAGTTATGCAAAAAACTTCCATAATGGTCATGTTGTGAAAGACTAACAATATTTTTCTCCATCCTATCCCGCCCCTCCCTCCCTCCCCCCGCCACTTATTCTATTTTCTCCTTTGAGATTTTCCCTTTTCAAAAATGTTTGTTTCTGACTACCCTCCAAAGTTGTTCTGATTTAGGATGTTTGTCCTTGCAAAAGTTATTCTCCTGGTTCTGTTCCTTTCAATCTGATTTACTATCCAGTATTCATCCTACTAAGAGTTGTCTACATTCATCTGTCTTCTCTTACCATGAAGTAATATTCTGTTACTTTCATATACCATAGTTCATTTAACAGACATTTTCCAAATGATAAGCACTCCCTTAGAGTTGAATTCTTTTTTTCCCCCCCATCTTTCAATTCTCCCTTTAGAATGAGGAAGTCAGTTTTGCTTACAACTTTTCCTTCCTGGCATTATCCTCTTGCTTAATATCCCCCTTCTGCCATTCCTATTTGTGTTTCCCTATTGAGTTTGATACTATTTCTCCAACAAATTGTGTATGTTTTACTGTCCTTTGTCCATTTCAGACAAGTGTATAGTTTGTTTGAGGTTCACTTCCCCCATGCCATACTTCATGTTTGCATATTCCCCTACAGCAAGTTCTACTGTCATCTTCCTTCTTTTCTATACTTGTTAATCTTTTTACTTTCCCTATTCTCCCTTCTCTTAAAATCCTTACTACAGGAACAATCTGCCTCCTGCCCCCGGTCCTCCGTTTTTTCTTCTTTAACTATCTTAGTACCCTTTGAGGACAGTTAGGTTGTGAAGGGACACTTGTTTCTTCTACTGCCCTCTGACCCCCCTCCCCCATTAGATCATTCGTGCTTTTTCAAGTAAATTTACTTTTCTAGGTTTCTCCTTATTCTAATGTTTTTCATTTTAAAACTACTCAACTCCAGTTCTTTTGTCAGAAATGTTCCAGAGACTAAAGTTCCATTTTTTTCCCCATAGGATTATGCTCACCTTTGCAGGAAAAGTTATTCTTGATTGTAAACCTTTATCTTTTGCCTTTTGGAATATTGTATTCCAAGGTCTCTTATTTTGTATTGAAGTTATGATGTATTATGTGATCCTGACTATGATTTCTTGATATTTGAATTATTGCTGCTATTCCTTCTTTGTTGGGAAAAGAACAAAAAAAAAATAAAAAAAAAAACCTAACCGCAAACTCTTCCCACCAAAAGACCATTTCCCATCATAACACAGAACACATTCTAGCTATAGTACAAGAAGATTAGTTTGAAGCATCATCACTGCTAGCCTAAAAAAAAATTGTTTTCTGAACCTGTTGGCTAGAAGAGAGGGAAGAAATTTTATTAAATGAACTTTTAGTTTTAACTCTTGTTATTCATGTAATTTACTAGCTAAAATGGCCCCTAAAAGTGAAGAAGAGAAGCGACGAGTTGAAATACGAAGAGAGAAACAAAGGCGGAGAAGAGAGAAGATCAGTGAGAAATATGGGGATGAGTACAGGTCTGTGCTTAATGGGATAAAATAATCAGACTTTATCAAAATAAACATTAAGTGCCTAATAGTAACACGTGGGAGATATCATGGTAGGTGCTAGAAAAATATAAAGACAGTGGACATTTCTGAGAAACTAATATTTCCATTATCTAGTATTTTCAGACTAGATTATGAAGTAGGAAAGGACCTCAGCAGCCATGCAGACCAATCCATAACTAACCGAAGCATCCCCTTTGCAGCATACCTGGGAAGTGGTTCTGGATGAACGCACTAAGAAGCATTTGTTAAGTGTGTAATGTCTGGTGGGCAGTTTGCTAGACATTGAGCAGACAGCCCCTTGCCTGAAGGAGCTAAGACCCCATAAGTAGGGGAGCGGTGGCAGTGGGAGGGGCAGTCCTAGCAATGCTGGTGGAGTCCTAGTACTGCCGAGTGTCGTATCCTTTCCATCAGCAGTGAGAGGCACTGTGCTGTATCTGGAGAAGATGCTCAGGCTTGGTGTCTGAGAACAAGGGTTTAGATCTTGGTTTGGCTGCTTCCTACATCATGCTGGGCAAGTCCCTCAGTCTCTGTGAGCCTCATTTTCATCATCTGTAGACCCTGTGAGCTCTAAATCTGTGATCCTCTCATTTTGATTACTGTTGCTCATGCAAGAAGTAGAAAGTGGGAAAGGAGAAGGAGAGCTAGGTACATGGCCCAGAAGGTGCCTGGAAAGACGTCCCAAAATGTTGAGGATGGATGAATAGGAAGCATTGTCTGGCATTGTTAAGAGACAGTTGGTTAGTGAGTTTGTATTCCTTCACCAAAGTCACCTCTAGGGTGGGGTTCCAAAGCTGAGTGGGTTAGGTCACCTGGGGAGCAAGGCAGGGTTTCAGGCCTAGAGAGAGGAGGTTGCTTTTCAGGTGAGTGGGGGAAAGGAGTGGCAGTGGTCAGATGAATGACAAGATGTGTCAAGATGTCATTCAGGCTTTACTTACATTTTCAAGGAAGGGGAATTTCTTTAGCCCCTGAGGCAACTCCTTCCACTTGTGGATAGCTTTTTGTTTTCTTCTTGTAAATTGTCATCTGGCCCCATTATGCTTGGTTCTCTTATAACTGTGATCCTAAATTCTAGGATTATTTCAGAGGCTCTGAATAAATGTGTGGGTCTAGATGGAGGTAGACTCAGTGAGGCAGCAAGTCATTCTGAAGTGCTCTCTTTAAAGAAGGTTTATGGTCTTCAGAGACATCCAAAGAAATGACTTATTTCTGAAATTTGAGTGATGCTGCTTTGGTCCAGATTTCCTAGAACTTCTCCTAATTCATCTAGAAGCCTAAGCATGAAATCAAAATTAGGGTAAAGAATTTGGTTTTGATAACACCCAGTTAGAGAACTGGGGGTTCTGTAGTATGACCTTGAAGTGAACATCTCTGGACTCTGGCTTAACTTTGTAGCTCAGTACAGGGATGGTTGAGACTTTTCAGTCATGCATTGATTGAGGGATACAGACCAGAAACAATGAGTTGGTGCAGTTACAATGATGAGACCATAAGTGTGAACATTTCTTGACTTGGCAAACTACTGTAAAAGTGGTATTGTTTCCCCCTGCCCTCAAGTGGAACTTCAGAAAATTAATAATGTGTATTGTATCAGTTTCATTGGTACAGTCTTCAGAAACCTCAAGTATCACCATTTTCTTAAAATAATGCCTGTTTGATTTTTTTTGTCCTTGTAGGATGGCATTCACATGTTCATTTTGTAAATTCCGAACATTTGAAGAAAAAGAAATTGAAGTTCATCTGGAAAGTTCTTCTCACCAGGAAACCTTAGATCATATTCAGAAACAAACCAAATTTGATAAAATAGTTATGGAATTTTTGCATGTGAGTAGTTGTTTGCATAGTTATGAACCCTTACTGTTTTATTAGAGTTAAGATGATGAAAGTAATATCAAATGAATGGTCAGGATGCTGAATTCCAAAGAGGTAGACATGTGATCAATATCTACTGGTTATTAGGCAGTCGGGGTTTGGGGAAAGCATTTTCTTTGAGGATCAGAGATGGGGTTCAGATTAAAAGCTAAGTAAGTAAACAAGATACTGGAGAGTAAGCGGAAAGTTGTGTCTGGTCATTCATTAATCAAGGCTTTGTTAAGTGTCTACTCTATGTCTATGATTGCACTATTTAATGGGAATACAAATAGAAAAACAAAGCAGTCTCTATCTTCAAGAGGCTGCTCAAGTATGTGGGGTCACTACATCGAAAGGTTAAGTTTGGAGATAGGAAAAGGAATTTGTAATGATGATCCTTTGCTGAGAAAGTTAGATTTTGGTAAGGGGAACAAGTAGATGGTGGCCAAATAGTATGTTTTTCCTAGCTTCTCTTCTCCTGCGCACTAGCTGTGCCCCTCTGCCCTCCATGTTGGCATTTATTGGGCCTAAATGCCATCCATTACCCTAGACTAGAGTAAGCAATCTGAGATTGCTTCCAGAGAGCTTAACCTGTATCATGGCAGTATACTATTTATGGAAGGTCTTTTATCAACCCAAGGGTCTGTATATGCTGTATGTTTGTACTTTGCCATCCCTTTGGATACATGACCTGACAATCTACCAGGTATTGGAAGCAGCTCTGTCAGTTTCATGAATCTTGGCTCTTCTGGTATATATATTCTTCTTATACATCTATGATTGTCAGAAGGTATATGCGCTAGTTGGTGAGTGAAGCTTGCGCAGTAAAGAATGATTGAATATAGGAAGAGCTTGCTTTGAGTGAACAGGTAAACTGAACTCTTATTTCAGAATTGTTTTGCTAGTATGTATAGCATCTGACTATCTTGTGGTTTTGTTGCCTGCTAATTGGACTTTTGGTGGTAAGCAATGAAAAGTGAAGTACAAGTACCATATTCTAGCAATGAGAAATGGGACTTTTGTTGCTGTGATATGAGAAGAAAGGTTTTATAATATAAACGTTTTCATTAGGATGAATCAGCACCCTTGGTGAGAGTGAGGGATTTAGCATTGAGAAGGAAGTGAGCTCTCTTAACTGTTAGAGTTGTTACACCCCTGGGATAGGGGCAGGTCTTCTTTCTTCCATGAAGCTTCAGTTAACTACTCCAACATGCACTGGCTTCTCCATTTAAAAACAATAACAACAAATCAAAAACTCCTTACTGTATCCATTCAGTTTAACTTTGTATTGTTTGTTAATTTTTACATGTTTTTATTTTTTCTCCTAAGCTACCTTATACATTTCTTAAGGACTGGTACTATTTCTTACTCTGTTTATTTTAAAGTCAGGAATGACTGTTATGGAATTTTACCTCCAGAATGCATTAGTTGTTTCAAATGGCTAGGTCATTTATGCTTTTTGAGCCTCAGTTTCCTTTTCTTTAAAATGAGGGTGATGGGGGCGGCTAGGTGCTGCAGTGAATGGAGCACCAGCTCTGGAGTCAGGAGAACCTGAGTTCAAATCCGGCCTCAGACACTTAATGCAAAAACTAGCTGTGTGACCTTGGGCAAGTCACTTAACCCCAACTGTCCTCCAAAAAGCAAAAAAAAATTTAGGGTGATAATACATATAGACCCATCTCAGAAGACCCAAGTGCAATGACAGATGTCAAGTACTTTGTAAACCT
Source organism: Petaurus breviceps papuanus (assembly GCF_028583685.1). Taxonomy (NCBI): domain Eukaryota; kingdom Metazoa; phylum Chordata; class Mammalia; order Diprotodontia; family Petauridae; genus Petaurus; species Petaurus breviceps. The sequence continues at coordinate 35,175,642 of NW_027185850.1, read as the reverse complement.
TAAAGTACTATATAAATGTTAACTATTGTTTTATACTTATACTGTTGGATCTTTTTCTTATTTTATTATTTTTTAGGAATGTATGGTGAATAAATTCAAGAAAACATCAATGCGTAAACAACAGACAACTAATGATTCAGAAGCTGTCAAAGCTACTGAGAAAGATGTAATGGAAGGTGGGTATTTTCTGAGCAATTGTCTTTTCTAAATTCTTTGTTACAAGTGTTTGATAAGCTTGGGAGCTTGTTGTGCTCCTTTCTTTAGTGAATTGGGACAAATTCCGTTTTACCTAAGTAGGGGCAAGATTTAGAATGTGAAGTGAAAGATATTTGCTAAATACTTAAACAGAAAATCATTTTAAAGGCAGAGCTCTTACTTTGTTTTATGTAGTAGATTTTCATATCCCCAGTATGCAAGTGGTGGAGTATTTTGCAAAACATCCTTAAAAATCTTTAAACAAAATTTCTTGGAACTTCTCTAGATAAGCTCAAATACTCAGATTCACAAATAGGAATAAAGTAGTAAAAATGAAAAAATATGATAAATAATTGGTTATATATTGTTATGTGATACTTGATTAAAGCAAGTCCCAAAGATGTCTATACATGACTTTAACACCTTCATCATCTTTATTTCCTGATCCTTTTGGCCTTTTCTGTGAATTTTACCTGGGTTTATTGTTCATCTTGTGTAATAATAGTTGTAGAGTATCATTATCCTTTTGGTTCCATTTTACATCGTATCTCATCCTATAATTCTTCCCATAATTCTTTGAATTATTTTCTTATGGCAGAGTGATATAACTACCATGGCTTGTTGTGCCACTCTCCAGTGTCTAGATGTTTGGTTCTGAGCTTGTTACTATTGTGAGTAGTGAGTGCTACTACTGGGCTTGCTTTTATTTAGACCCTTCTTTAATTCATGGTGATATAGTCCTAGGCATGGGATCATTGGTTTAAGGGGTGCGTGTATTGTTTTAACACTTACCATACAATTTCAAATTGCTTCCCCGTGGGGGTAAACTGATTCACAGCTCCAACCACGGTTCTTTTTTTTTTTATCACAGTTGCCCTCGTTTGTTGTATTTACCAGTTTGACGGATATCAAGTCAAATCATAAGAAATTTAATTTACATTTCTCTCACTTATAGAAATTTTTGGACTTTTTTGATGTGATTATTGGTAATTTATGGGTTTGCAGAACTGCCTTTTCATTTCCCTGTGGTATGGTGGGACAAGAGCCCTGGATTTGGAGTCAGATGACCTGGGTTCAAATCCTGGCTCTACCACTTTGTGACCTTGGATAAGTCAGTTCATTGCCCTGAGCTTTTGTTTCCTCATCTATAAAGTGAGGTCATTGAACTAAATTGCCTCTAAGGGTCCTTTCAGCTATAAATATATGATCCTGTGCAGTACATATTTATGGGAAAATGACTGTTATTCTTACAAATTTATTAATCCTTGAGACATTTTGTATTTTAGATTTTTATCAGAAATGTTTGATGCAAAAAAAATCTATTTTTGTCTCCTTTTATTCTGAATGTGTTGCATTTTGTTGTGCAAAGCTTTTTTTTTTTTTTCAAGGATCAAGTGAATCTATTTTGTCTTTTATTTCCTTTAAGTATTGCCTTGTTGAGCATCTAGGTGGTGAAGTTAAAAAAGTACCAGGCCTGGAGTCTGGAAGACCTGAGTTCAGATTAGGCCTCAGACATTTACTATTGTTGTCACCTAGAGCAAGTCACTTAAACTTGTTTGCCTCAGTTCTTCCATGTGTAAAATGAGCTGGAGAAGGATATGGCAAACCACTCCCATGTCTTTGCAAAAGAAAATCCAGATGAGGTTCAAGGAAGAGTTGGACACAGCTGAAACAACTGAACAGCAAGGAACAGCGTCATATTTTCCCCTCCTCTCTTTAAAAAAATATATTTTATTAATGTAAATTTATTACCTCTCTATAGTTGTGAATCATTTATCTATTCTCTGCAAATTATATTTTAAAAATCTTAAAAAAATCCTTTTTAAGTTTGATTTCTAACAATTCTTTTGGTGTTACAACAATAAATATTTTGATAGTCTTAATTCTTCTAAGATGTCATCTTTTAAAATGAGTTATGATTAAAAATAAATTTACCAGAATGTGGACTCTTGGAAATGAAAGAAACTATTTGTCCAGTTCATAGATTATACTTAGTTGCTCTAAATAATTACATTAGATCAGGGGTTCTTAACGTTTTTTTGTATCATGAAGCCCTTTGGCAGTCTGGTGAAGCCCATAGACCCCTTTTCAGAATAGTGTTCTTAATTGTATAAAATAAAATGTATAGAATTATAGAGGAAGATAATTATATTGAAATACATATTAGAAAATATTTTTTAAAACAAAGAAGTTCATGCACTCTCAGGTAAAGAACCTTACATTAGATTATCACTCTTTATATTTGGCATTAGGCATAGGGAGAGGATTTTAACAAATGCAAATTTGGTATTGGGTCTTTTAAGGATTAATAGTACTTAGGTCAGGGGTAAGGATTTTTTGGGGAGGAGAGGTTAAGAATAGAGGCCAGAAATGAAATGGTCTATTCTGGAATGAAGTTATGTCCTAGTGTTTTGTCTTTCCTGGATAGAGAGACAACACATGAGGGATTGGAAGGGAGTTTGAGGTGAGATATTGGGCCCCAAGAGAATCCTCTTTGGCACTTTCTTTCAACTTTTCCTTTCTTCTTCCTGAATACTGCTGCAGAAAAGCTCCTCATCTCCTCTCAGTACTTAGTCTTTCTTGCTGTCTCTGTCTCTTTCTCAGTCTTTGAAATTATTGACTCACTGAAGAGCTCACCATATTCCTTTTTCTTTTAGTAGGGAAATTAGATTGTAAGAACATCAATGATCCTGTGATCCACAATACAGGATCAGGCCCCCATGGTGTCTACATTTTCTCAGGTTGCTTCATAATGACACCGTAGAGAGTTGTGTATAATAAGACAGGGTTGTCCCATCTTATATTACCTTTAAATTCTTTATGTAACCCCAGACATGCCTAACTCACTTTCTAGCTCATTGTTGCTCTGTTTTCTCTGAATTTATATAAATCTTGGTTAATCCTATTTTGGTTTGTCTTTGACCTCTTCTGCCTTTTAGGGTAACATTGTCCTTCCACGTACACACCTCCCACCCCCCGTAGCAGCAAGCACCCCAAGTGTCCTAAGGGTTTGCTGCCAATACAGGTTCTTGGATCTGCTTTGATAAAGGAAAGCAACTCAAAATGGGTTAACAAGCTCACTTTAATCAGTCAAACATGTATCATTTACCTAGTTCAGGGGAAAGAGGTCAGCACCCTGAACTTAAGAATATACAGACAGAATTATCAAGACAGAAACATATCAAGTAGACAGATTTCCAAACTTTCCAACCATTACATCCATACCCAATCAACATCTGGGTTTTTCAAAGCCGGGGGGCTCTGGACAATGGCTTCTCAGAATCCATATCAAATCACAGAACACTTCTCAAAGTGAGCCCCAAAACAAAGCTACACATCAGGGCTTATATAGCCTTCTCCTGGCTCAGAGAATGTAACAACCTTATTGACTCACTGGCCAATCAAGAAGTATCTACTGAAAAACAAGCCTCACACCCCAGGCTCCAGGTGCACTCTAGCCTAGGGGCAGGGAAGATCTTTAAATTTACATTCCCATTACACCCCCCTACCACCCCATGTCAGACTGGTATACTGGGATTTGGTGAATTTATATTCATCCTATCTATCCATACCCTTCATTATTTTATGCAGTTTGATTGCATTTCTTGGTGGCTTCCATCTTTGCAAATTTGAGCATTGTAGTTTTTTTTTTCAGTTTATCCTCCTGTGTTATGGCATAACTTTTTTTTTTCTGCCCTGCAATGTAATATGGGAATGAAGCCTTATTCGTGTGAGGTTTCTTCTATAGATAAAATGTTTATGTAAATCCTGCTCTTTTCTGATGTGTGTGTTCTTTGATCAACATAGTGGTTTCTCATATTTATTGAAATAACAGTATTTGACACATGATTTTGTCTACTACTCACAGGGCAACATTTTAATGTTGCATTATGAGTTATTAATTCTCTTTAATAGTTGAATGTATTTTTTAGGGGTTACTACAGATGACTACATGATGAAAGTAGAGACTGTACACTGCAGTGCTTGCAGTGTGTATGTACCTGCCTTACACAGTTCGGTTCAGCAGCACTTAAAATCTCCTGACCATGCCAAGGGGAAACAAGTATGTTTGAATCTAGTCTAGTAAGCCATTGACTTCTCTTACATTTGTGCTACTAAGGGCTGGTGGTGCTTATTGGGTCACTACCTTTGAACTAGTTTCACGTTGATCCCTGTAAATATCTTCAGGTGTATCTGAAAGTTTACTCAGATTTGTAGTTTTTACAATCATAATGAATGATTTTAAGACTTTTATTTTTGAGGAGAGGAAAAATAAGAAAACAAGTAATGCTTTTAAAAATCATTGGGTATTCTCTGTGAGTAAAAGTCCACAGAGCTCCCAAATCCTAAAAATACCATCCTTCACTGAGAGAGTAAAAACTTAGAATTTTTTAAACCAACTCTGGTGATCTGTAGATAGGGAAGACTTGTTAAAAGGAGGAAATGCATTCAAGTTATTAGATACTTGATCATTATATCATCTTTAGAAAATTGAGTTGCATTCTGGTTCAAGTAGTTTTGCTTCTCTGCTGGTCTAGCATTCAGCCATGTTGTATTTCATGCAAGGTCGTTATTATTAAGGTCAATAAGATGGTTTTGTAGTTTTGGGGGGTGAAAGCTGGAACTTTCTGTTCTCTGTCCCAAGGATAAAGAAATTTAAAACATCTCTTTTTGCTTTCTAGTGGAACATACTTTGAGAATATATATCAATATTTTCATACTGATTTTCCAGGGATAAGACCTAAAACATTATTGAACCCACTTTTTATTCTGTGAATTTCAGTTTTACCATCCCTGTTCCAGCCATCATCCCTTCTCCTTCCCTCTTTGCCTTTGCCCATCTTCCCTGTTCTACTTTTTTGCCACTAGAATCTTCCTTTAAACACCTTAATTCCTATACCCAAACCTAGTTTTAGAATGACTGTAGCTTTAGTGAGAACTGTTGCTCACTCTTCATGATAAGAAGTAAACCAAAAAAAAACATCAATAACAGAGAAGGGAAGGAAGAATAAGAGGGAAAAAAGAAGAAAGGTGAAGAAGAAAGAAAAATCCCCTTACATCTGTTATCTCTCAAATTAAGTTTCCCTAAGCTTTTGGTATTGGAACATTATCAGGAATGGTGTAAAGGAGAGGCAAATTTATTTCTTAATAATGAGCATATATGTATTCCCAGTCAGAAATAGGGTGTTTTTATACAATATAATAAATGATTAGTGATTTTTATTTAATTGCACTATAGAACCTTTTAAAATCTAGAAATCCTATAGATTAACAATTAGCTTTTATACCTACTGTTAGACTGTCAGCAGTTTTCTAATGTTACAGAAAAATGATAATTTGAATAAAAATACTTATGAATTGGAATACTTTTTCATGGATTAGCTTTTTAAGTCTTTATCGATTTTTCTTCTTTTTGTAGGCCTATCGAGAACAAATAAAAAGAGAGAGTGTTTTAACTGCTACCAGCATCTTGAATAATCCAATTGTAAAAGCCCGATATGAACTTTTTGTTAAGGTAAGATTTTGAAAAGATTTTCTAAGTGTTTATATAATGCTGAGATGGTTAAAATGCTACAATGTTCACACATTCCCATATTTACATTTAGTAAATGATGTTGGGGGATTGAATTGAATGTTTTGAGTACAGACATATATGTAACTGTTTTCCTATTACTGAACAGTTTTGTGATACTTGGATGTTGCTTTGTATTACTTTACACTCTTCTTTAAAAACATTGAATTATAAGTACATGCTTTAGAAATGAGAAACCCTGGGTTACCTCTATGTCATGGTAAGACAGTGGAGTAGAGCTTTGTGGAACAAGATCCCCTTTTCCAGGGTTATCTATGTAGCAGAAAATTTAAAAGATCAAAAAAAGTTCAATAAAACTCAACTAAGTTGAGAGTGTTAACTGGCATGATGTATATATTTTGCCAGCCTTAAATTGCCCATAGATATTTGTTATTATTGTTTTTGTTGTTGATATCATTCAGTCCACCCAAAGCACCTACAATGCTGTTCCTAGACAAGTGGAAGGCCTCTTGTCCATTGGAAGGCCTCTAGTGATAGTGAAGTCATACTTTGTAGAGTTTTCCATTCCCATTTTAGATAGCTATGAGTAAGTTTTTACTTCTTATGTGTAATCTGCCTTTTAAAAATTTCCACCTGCTGATTTTTGTTCTGCCTTCCTGGGCTAAGCAAAATAAATATAATTCATCTTCCATGTGACTGACAGATCTTACCTTGTTTTCTGTTCTGCAAGCGAAAGTTCCCCATTTCTTCAAGTAAGTCCTTTTGTGGCTTGTTTTCCAGTTTCTTTTCATCTGTGGTTCACCTTTCTCTGGATCAGCTGAAGCTCTCAGTGTCCTTTATAAAATGGATCCCGATCTAGATTCAGTTTTCTAGATGTGGTGTGATCAAGACATCTTTCTCTCTGAGAGCTATGATTCTAGTAATGTAAACTTATATACTGTTAACTTTTTTTGCCTGCCAAATGACAGTGCTGACTCCTACTGAGCTTCTAAAGTTGAATTGGGCTTTAGAAGTGACTTGCCCACCTTGTACTAGGAGAGTTGATTTTTCAGTAGAGCTTCAGGATTTTTTATTTATCTCCATTACATTTCAGACTTTGAAACTTTGTTTTATCATCCTGTGTGTTGGCTATTCTTACCCCCAAGTGAGGCAGCTGGGGTTTTGAGGAAAGTGGGGGAAAATTTGGAAGAATTGCCATGGGCAGTGTCATGTCAGTTCCTAATTATGATATTCACAGACTATAGCTAAGGAGGAAGGCTCCTATTCTGTCTACTCTGGAAAAACATGCAGTTTTTGCTGTTATTGCTATAATAAACATATATATGTACATACATATATATTCCCTGTCTTTTAGATGAGAATTTTAGGTGAACAGAAATCAAAGAGTAAATTATTAGCTGTGATTTTTATGTAAATTATCTAGGCTGTACTCTAGCCTGATTGATATTTTAAACAAAATTGTGTAAAGGCACAAATGCATATATTTTCAGTGAATACCCTTAACTTAGCTCTTAATGTCAAAAATCTATCATGGAATCAAATAGGAAAAAAAGACTGAACTTCCAAATTATTTTGAAGGATTTCCACAAGTCACTTGGTAGAATGTGTTTCTATCTGCATTTTTTTTCATTCAGTGGAGGAACATAAGAACAGAGTAGTGAATACTATGAAATGGGCTTTGTGGGCCTTTTCTGGAACTCCCAGCTGAAATCCCTTGGGCTTGTTGACTTCATAACTTCTTATTCACATCTGCTCTTAAATGTTCTTGCAGTGAAAATGTATTCTGGGCAGGTAGAACTGAAATCCTGATGGTAAAGTAAAACCTTACTTTTTAGTCCAAGCAATGTTTTAATTTATATTCTAGTTTCCTAGTTATCTAGAGGATGGTAATGACTTTTTGCAGAGTAGGATAGTAGCTCTCATTTGGTGCTATAATTTGTAATGGAAAGCCACCTCCTTAGACTACTGAATGAAGTAAATGAAATAAACTTAGGCTTACTAAGTGTTAATTTTGGTCAGGTCACTTGTGCTGTTAAAATGGCATGTTCCATTTTGTAAATATTCTCCTATTTTTTAGTCTTTGTTTTTTATCCCACTATGATCAATAATTGAGACAACCAGATTTTGTCTGTCATAAATTTTTAGTAATGTTGAAAAGTTATGAAACTTGATTCATTCAAATGAAGTTTAAGGAGACTTATAAAAATATATTGACTCTGAACATTTGCTTTGTTTTTACTAAAAATTAATTGCATACATTTAAAAACTATTTCATATGGATGTGTTTAGAATTTCATTAGGAAGAAAGCACAGGCTGTAGGGAAATGGGAAATAAGGTGGTATTTTCAGTAGTTTCACAGACCTCCTTGGTTGCTTTTTGTTGGTAAAAGTTGAGATAAAAGGCACAAACATGCCTTATTCATGCTATGATCACAGCAGGTCACATGTATCTACAATTTTAGAGTGTTCAGAGGGCTTTCTAGGAATTTGATTCTCATAAAGTGAAGATATCACTTCCATAAACAGATTGTGATTTTTCAGGGTAAGAATCCCTTCGAAGCTGCAGATCAGAGTCAGGATCAACAGGGAGAAGAGTCTGATGAGGAAGAAGAGAAGATGGATGAACCTGTGGAGGAAGAGGAAGAAGCAGAGGAAGAGGAAGAGGAAGAAGCAGAGGAAGGAGCAGAGGAACAGACTGACTTCAGTACTGAACAGCCTGAAGAGAATCAACTACAATAAGGAGTTAGATGTAGCCGTTTTTTTTCTTTCCAAAATTGGTTAAGTGGAAGACTTTAAATAGTATAAAATCTGAGTTGTTTAATACCCTGTGCATGCATTCCATGATTTTAAAATTTGGTTATATAAATACAACATGTTTTGGATTTGTTTTACAAAAATGAAAGTAAGACTATTTTAGTAAGGCTTTTATAATAACCAAACTTAGATCTAGTAAATTGTATGTTTTTTTTTTTTTTTTACTTTATTGGGTCTTGAGACTGAGATGTATAGTATTAATATGTCTATTCTAATCATTTTAACAGAATTGCTGCTCATGGGAGTGAATATTCAGAATGTATAAAAACTTTTTGAATAATTACCCTTTGAAGAGATGAATAGGCCAGAACTTTTTGCTTCAAGTGTGGCTATTTTTAGACTGCATTGCTCAGTGTATGCTAGTTTGTGTTAGGGTATACACTTCATAGCTTTTTTGTGACTATGTTCCAATTTATAGCAGAAAATGTTTTCTAGAAACATTTTTTTCCTGAAGTAACAATTTTAGATCAAATGTAATTTATCAATGGAGTATTTTTAAAATCAGAATTGTGTAGCTTCAGTATTCAGATATTTAAAAAAAGGTGGAGAGAACTTCACTTAACTCAGTAATCAGTTTTCAGAGAAGTATCGATTTTTTCCAAATTTCATTTTAACCTGCATATAAGTTAGTTTTAATATCTTGCTGATGTTTAGAGATATTTTAGGGTTTTTTTTTTCTGTGCCAAACCTTGATTTCTTTTTGATTATATGTTTGAATGCAGAATTGTATCATAGCGGTTGTGAGTTCCTTTGTCATGCCTCTTACTGGCTGACACATTTAGAATCAAACTGTAATATTTTTGTGAATGTTGTCTCTTTGTAATAAATAATCATTGAGTTTCAAAAAGATGTTCTTATGATCATTTTCTTAAAAATAACTGATGAAAGAGGTGGGGTAGATCTTCTTAAATTCTTTTAAACATTTTTTTCTCTATTTTAGGGAAGAATAATATATTAGAACATGAATGTTACTCATAATTGTTCATCATTGTTAATATTAAAAAGTACCATTTTGTGTCTAAATGTATGTTTTCTCCAGTAATCTTAATTTAGGGATAATTTTTTCCCAGACATATGAAATATTTTAGATTTTGGGGCAGTAAGTAGATGCCAGTAATGAAAGGCATGTGGCATAGAGGATAGAATTAAGGTCTTGGAGTCCAACAAACCTAGATTACAATCCTAGCTTTGACCCTTGTAACCAGGAACAAGTTTATTCTCTGTAGCCTTTAGACAACTCTGAGACTCTTTAAGGTGGAGATGAGTTTGTGAGTTGTATAGCTGGAAGAATTTCCCACATGAAAGAAATAACAGGTCTTTGATTTATTGCTGTAATGACATTTGTAGAATTTGACAGGTCATTAACTCCTTTAGCATGTTGAGTTCCATCAGTTGCGACTAGGGGGTGAAAGTTTCTTCAGTCCTGGAGGGCCATGAGCTGCCCTTGCCATGGCACTCTTGTGTGTCTGTTAAATGCACACCATGCGCTTTGTTTCCCTTTCAGAATAGGCTGAGCCCTGCTACACAGCTGAGATGCAGATTCAGTCAGGAAAAATGAGTTTAGTCCTTTCTTTGGAATTTGACATTTATCTTAATGCTCATCTTTGTTTGCATTAGTATTCTACTATAAAGCCCTTTGCAGCTTTTTCAAATTGATGAGATGGAATTTTGTATGCATAGAATAAAGGTATATATAGTTAAGAGTATGTTGACTCTCCAGTAGTAAACCAGTAATTCTCATTTCTGTTTGTTTCCCCTGGGTATTATTTATACAAGTGTTCATATGTAGATGACTTTTAGGATGCAGAAATACCTAGAAATATAACAAACGGGTGCTTAGTACCTGTTTAAGGATAAATGTATAAAGAGAAGGCAGCTAGGTGGCTTAGTGAATAGAGCACTGGTGCTGGAGTCAGGAGGACCCAAGTTCAAATCCAGCCTTAGACACTTAGCACAAAACTAGCTGTGTGACCTTGGGCAAGTCACTTAACCCCAATTGTCCTACCTTCCCCCCTCCATAAAGCAAAAACAAACAAAAAAGAACCCTTGAAGTAGTATATCTGGAAGGCTACTTCTGGAAAAATATATACATTAACATTTTTAAAGAAAATGGATCACTTGCAAATATCAAATGTATTCATGTTTTCCAAGACTTGGTTTTTTCTCTAGCTAGGTTTTTATTTGACAGAATGCATATGGGCTGTTCAGTTACTGTTAGGTCTGTTTTATTGACCTTAATGTTCTTATATTAGTGTCATTTCTGTGTAAAGATTTTTTTCTGATTCTTTTGGCCATTTTGGCTTCAAGTTACCAAAAAATATGCTTAAGTCGATTTATAGTCTTATTAGTGGAGAGTAGTTCATGCTCTGGGGCAGTTTATAGCCCATCCACACTTTCTTTTCCTAGTAATTCTTGACCATTTCTTTCCACGGATTCATCTAATACCTTCCTCTTTTTCTTTAAGTTTGTCAGGGACAACAATTAGGGTTCTCAGTCTCTTATCCCTTTTCCATATAGTTTTCAGCCATATGTGTCCTTGAAGAGATGTTTTTTGTCACTTTTGGTGCACAAGTCACTGTCTATAATATACTGTAATCTACTTAACCCTTCCATGTATCTTACCATTCCTCTTTGGTTCACTTGTAGTTTTTCTTGTTCTGAGATGGGACTGTTCTTAGATTTGCAGTCATATAGAGTCCACATGATGATACTTATTTGAATGTGTCTGGGACCTGTAGTTTAGTTGTTTTGAGTGCTTCCTTTATTCATACATACATATATATGTATGTATATATATATACACACATACTCATACACACACACATATATATATATACATATATACATATATATATATATACACACACACATACAACCCCTCTCTGACCTAATAAATGGTCTTCCAGAGTTGATGTGATTGTAGAATTCATAACCCAAGATTGACTTGATGATGAGTCTACTTAGGGAACATTGGTGTTTTTTTTTAAAGTTTGTTTCTAGATGCGCACACACACACATATAAAATTATATCTGTTCACATATGCAGACCAGTGTGTAGCTATTAAAAGCAAACACCTGCCAACTTTTGAGTTATCTACCTTTTTTTTTTTGAGTTATCTACCTTTTGACTTTTCTTATTTCCTTTAAGTCTGTGATGAAGTCTCATCTTCTATGAGACTTCCCTAAATTCACCTTAATGCTAATGCCTTCCCTCTCTTGAGTAATCTCTGATTTATCCTGTACTTATCTTGTTTATACAGAGTTGTTTCCAAGTTGCCTCCCCTGTTAGATAGTGAGCTCCTTAAGAGCAAGGACTCTTGTGTTTTTTCTTATCTCCAGTGCTCAGCATAGATCCTGGAACCTCATGCTTAAAGAAGTGCTTATTGACTGACTGAATTAGAAGAAAGAGGTTCCAGCATTTCTTTCTTGTGACTATGAGTTTGGTCATATGACTTAAGTGCTCTGTCTCCATTTTTCTGAAGATAGTCAAGAATCCCTTCTTTTCTAATAAGTAGATTTTTGAGAATAAGTGAGATTTTGTCTGAAAATACAGTGACTTTCAGGGGAAAGGTACTGACATCTTCACAGTGTGATTTGGAGGTTTGTTTGTTGTCTAGTTTAATTGACAGAGTTGACAGTCTAACCTTAGCAGTGGGGTGGTGGAAATGGGCATGGTTGAGAATTTTTTTTTTTTCATTTTTCAAATGCTTTATTAACTTCTGATTTAAATCATTCATTTCTGCCAGATTTTGAGTTCAAATTTTCTCCCCATTTTTTCCCCTACCCACCACCCCAAAATAGCAGTCCCACAGGATATCCCCTCCTCCAATCTGCTCTCTCCCAAATCTCCAATACCCCCTTTGACTTTTCCAGTAGGGCATGGTGGATCTCTATATCCCCGTGCCGGTATATCTTATTTCCCAATTACATGTAAAATAGTATTAATAATAGTATGTATATATTTAAACATTTGATTTTAAAACTTTGAATTCCAGATTCATTCCCTTCCTCCCTTGTCACCTACCCTCAATGGGAAGAAAAGCAGTTCAGTATAAGTTGTACATTTGTAGCTAATGCAAAACATTAACAGTAGATATATTGTAAAAGATTGACTATATTTTCCTCCCTCCTATCCCACCTCCCACTTGTTCTAATCTCTACTTTGATCCCATCCCTTTTCAAAAGTGGGTGCTTCCAACTCCCCCCCCCCCAGCCTGCCCTCCCATCATCCGCCCTCTCATCCCCTTCCTCCCTACTCTCCTGGAGGGTGAGATACCCCATTTAGTGTGTATTTCATTCCCTCCCCAAGCCAAATTCAATGAGAATAAGGTTGACCTTATTGACCTAACTTTTTTTAAACTTATGGTTTTTTTTTTGCCTTCCTATTCTTCCCCTCCATTGTAACCATTTTCCCTTGCCTCTTCTCTATGAGATAGTTTACCCCATTCTATCTCTCCCCATCTCCTCTCATTATATTCCTCTCTCACCTCTTAATTTCACCTTTTAAGTGTCATCCCTTCCTATTAAATTGGTCCTGTGCCCTCTATCTATGTATACCTGTAAACATATACACACATACACACACATTCACATATGTATTCATATACCCATACACCCTCCGATATAGACATTATATATATATATTTCTATTCCCTTCAACTATTTTCATACTGAGAAAAGTCTTGTCAGTTACAATTATCTTTTTTCCATGTAGGAATGTTAATAGTTCAACTTTGATAACTTCCTTATGATTTATTTTCCCTGTTTACTTTTTCATACTTCTCTTGCTTCTTGTATCTGAATGTCAAATTTTCTATTCAACTCTGTTTTTCATCAAGAATGCTTGAAAGTCCTCTATTCCATTGAATGACCATATTTTCCCCTGAAACATGATACTCAGTTTTGCTGGGTAGGTGACTCTTGGTTTTAATCCCAGCTCCTTTGCCTTCCAGAATATCATATTCCAAGCCCTTCAATTCCTCAGTGTAGAAGCTGCTAGATCCTGAGTTATCCTGATTGTGTTTCCACAATATTCAAATTGTTTCTTTCTGCCTGCTTGTAATATTCTCTCCTTGATCTTGGAATTTCAGAACCTGGTTATAATATTCCTAGGAGTTTTCTTTTTGGGGTCTTCTTCAGGAGGTGATCAGTGGATTCTTTTAACCTCTATTTTGCCCTCTGTTTCTAAAACATGAGGGCAGTTTTCCTTGAGAATTTCTTGGAGGATGATTTCTAGGTTCTTACTTTGATCATGGCTTTTAGGTAGTCCAATAATTTTTAAATTATCTCTCCTGGATCTTTCACATTGCCTTCTATTCTTTCATTTGGTTGAATCTGTTTAATAGCATCTTGATTTTTCATAAAGTCATTAGCTTCCATTTGCTCCAGTCTAATTCTGAAGGAAAGATTCTCCTCAGTAAGCTTTTGAGATTCTTTTTCCATCTGGCAAATTTGGCTTTTTAAGGCATTCTTCCCCTCATTGGCTTTTTGAGCCTCTTTTGCCTTTTGAGTTAGTCTATTTTCCTCAGTCAGGCTGTTGACTCTCATTTCATAATTTTCTTGCATTGTTCTCAGTTCTCTTCCTAATTTTTCCTCCACTTCTCTTATCTGCTTCCTAAGGTCCTCTATGGCCTGTAACTGTAATGCCAAGCAAAGGCAACTTCCCAAGGTTCAAAATACCAGCATAGCTGTTCTCCATTTTATTCAGTGACAAATTAAGAACAGAGAAAATCAAAACATAGTGTAATTCAAAATACAGCATTCACCAAGTGTAATTCAATCAAGTACTACTCCACCTCTGAACATTACATTCATTTAATCAATCACGAAGTCCCTCTTCTCAAATGGAGATTATTTTCCAATCATAAGTAAAGTACATTCATTTGGTCAATCACATAGCACAAAATAGTCAAAAGTTTCCCACCCTTGGATTACAACTGAATAGGCCATCTACCCTAGAGTTACAACAAGCTTAAGCACAGCATTTAATACCCAAAGAGAGGTCTTTTCTTCATCTTGACCCGAGGCAAGTTCTCAGCAATCTTTGTTCCTGGGGAGGCAAAGCTTAGCAAGGCCACAAAATACATTGCCAGTGTCTTCATTAATTCATTCTCTATCTGCAGAACAGTCCTAGGACCCCTGAAAACATTAGCAAAACCCTCTTCCAGGATTTCTGTAAACATACAACAAGAAAATCCTTCTTCAGGGCTTCTGAACCAACAGCAAGGTTCCAGGGCCTCTGCAACAACAGGACTGCCCTTCACCAGTGGACGAAGCTGGCAAAACAACATCAAAACAAAGTACCAGCCTAACAGCCATGTCTCCTCAGTCCTTGACAGCTCTGGGTGGCAGCTCTCAAAAATCCTGGGCAATTCGAACTGGCCCTCAGCAATCCTCTCCACATCTCTCTGCCTCCATGATGCTGCGATGCTGCTTCCAAAAAATTCTTCTGCCTTTCTCTTTGCTTGTGTCTCTCTAAATTCACATCACCAGCTCCTCCCAGTTCAGCCCTCTCTTTTCATGTCAACAAGTCCACCCAACAAGTGGATTCACAAGCTCTGGGTTTTAACACAATCAATCCAAAAACCAAGCCAATACAAGGGGATCCTTAAATTCCATTACTATTATAGTAACCAGCTTGGAAGCTTTTGGTGCAGTTCTGACTTCACTGTCTTCTTCCTGTTCCATGCTTTGATCCTTTTTGTCCCCAAAATAGGAGTCTAATGTTGGATTGCTTTGCTTGGTTTGCTTCCTTTGCCTGGTCATGTTGCCACTCAATTATTTGACTTTTGGGCTTTTTGCCACAGTAGGATTCTGCCACCAGACAGGGGAGCTTTGTTCCAAATGCTGGGGTTTTCTCAGCTGCCGGAGGTATTAGTTGGGTGCCCTCTCTGAAGCCTCCACACACTCTGGCAAACTGGTCACACACACCAGGACCTCCACCCTTGACCGCAATCCATATCCAAGCAGGTTAAAGCAAGAGCGATTACCCCTCAGACTGGTGGCTTGTTCCCCCTACACTCTGCAGGCCAGGAGCTGAAGCTGCCACGTGGAGGTGGCTGCACCTCAGCCCTCAGCAACTTCTTGCCCCAGGGGCAAAAGCTGACGCACTCCTAACTACTGGGTCCCAAAGTCCACAGTGCACTGACCTCTCACTTTGTCCTTAGCATCTATGTGTTGATAATTTTGTAAATGGCCACAGCTGCTGGTGATTGGGAGTCCTTCCAGCCGGTGGCTCGTCAGGCCCGCCCTGGGGCTAAAACCTCAGCATGGGGCTGGGCTCAGCTCCCAGAGCACTGCGCTGGCCAATTCCTGCCAGCCTGCTGGGCTGTCCTCAGCAGGAGGTTAGCTTCTCTGTGTCATTTTGTGGGTTCTGTCTATGGTTGAGAAATTGCAGGAAATTTGGTGCTGGAAGTACCTAGTTTGACTATCTGTATCTTGATTAATGTGTGTTAGAATTTTGCTAGATGCCATCTGAAAGACTGATTAAATAGTATTTTTAAATAATGGTACTCTTTATAGGTGTGGTTTCAATTATGATGTAGTACATATATTTAATTCCAGTTGTGAAATGTTGACCGGTATAACTGAATTGAAAAAAAAAAAACACCATAGTATTTGATGAACCTTGTGGCTTAGTGAAAAATTCTCTGGATATAGACTCAGAGCTAGGGTTACCTGTGACATTGGGCAAGGCACTTCATCTTTCTGGGACTCAGTTTCCTCAACTGTAATATGAAGGTTGGAAATGGACTAAATCTCTTAAGTTTCTTTCAGCTCTATGTCTGTAGTGCTCTTCTTCCTTAATGTTGTAGACGAGGAGGAGGCCGCCAGCTGCAGCTGCTGCCTCATGGCTGCCTCAAGAGCTCCTGGCCTGCAGATCATAGGGGACCAAGTGACCATTCAGAGGCTAGACACTCTTGTTTTAACCTGTTTGTATCTGGGTTGCTGTCTGAGCAGCGGTCCTGGGGTGAGAAACACCAGTGTGCCTGAGCTTGTTGTGGCTATAGAGAGGGCGCCCTCCTAATTGCTCTGGCAGCTGCAAAACCCCCACTGGTTTGGAACAAAGCTCTCTTCATTCTGCAAGCAGAGTTCTACCAAGGCAAAGAGCTCAAATTCAAGTAATTGACTGGCAAGATGAGCAAGCAGAGGAAGCACATTCAGACCATAGATTCCTTTTTTGGGGACAAAATGATCAAAAAATGGAATCAGAAGAGGTCAACAAAGGCAAAACTCGTGCATCAAAAGCTTCCAAGAAAAATATGAATTGCTTACAGGCCATGGAGGAGCTCAAGAAGGATTTTGAAAATCAAGTGAGAGAAGTGGAGGAAAAACTGGGAAGAGAAATGAGAATGATGCAAGAAAATCATGAAAAGCGAGTCAACAGCCTGACTGAAGAAAATAACACCTTAAAAAATAGACTAACTCAAATGGCAAAAGAGGTCCAAAAAGCCAATGAAGAGAAAAATGCCTTAAATAGAAGTGCTTAATGAGTACTTAGACATGGTAGATTTTAGACACAATTTATATTCTGAAACCATATTTGAGAAAAATTGAAGTTGGTTAACTTAAGCCCAAAATTAAATGTAAATGATACATTTCCCAGAAATCCTTTCTGACTAAATAGAAATGAGGCTGCCTAATGTGGACAAAATTTTAGAAATTTGAAGTGAAACAACAAATTGAGAAACTTGATTCTTTGTTGTAAGTCTTAAGGGAGATTTGTGGAAAAAATGAAGACTATTCATTGAGAGATTTCGTGGGGTAGTATGATAATTATTAGTCTTAAAGCCAAAAAATGTCTTCAGTTTCTTGCTATGATGCTGTGCTAGGAGAACCTGAGTAAATCACTTATCTTTCAGAGATCTTCTCAAAAATGTGGATATACCACTTATTTCATATATAAAATGGTTATGAGGAGAATATTTTGAAAAGCTTAATGCACAGTGTAAAATGAGTTATTTGATGTGTCCTTAGAGACTCTTTTTAAAATTTTAAATATTTTTTATTTGTTTATTTTTAGTTTTCAACATTCATTTCCACAAGCATTTGAGTTACAAATTTTCTCGTCTTTCCCCTACCCCACCCCAAAATAGCAAGGCTACTGAATACCCCTTCCCCCATTCTGCTGTCTCTTATATCCTCCCCCATACCCCCTCTAACTTTCTAGTAGGGCAAGATGGATTTTGGTACCCCAGTGCCTGTATATCTTATTTCCCAGCTGCATGTAAAAAAACAATTTTTTTAACATGTGTTTTTAAAACTTTAATTTACAGATTCTTTACTTTCTCCCCTCCTCACCCACCCCAATGGGAAGATAAGCAATTCTATATAGATTATACATGTGTAGTTATGCAAAATATTTCCATAGTAGTTATACTGTGAAAGACTAACTTTATTTCCCTCCATCCTATCCTGCCCCCCACTTATTCTATTTTCTACTTTGACCCTGTCCCTTTTCAAAAGTGTTTGCTTCTAGCTACCCCCTCCCCCAACCTGCCCCCCCTTCTATCATCCCTCCTCTTATCCCTTTCCCCCCTACTTTCCTGTAGGGCAAGATACCCATTTGAGTGTGTATGTCATTCCCTTCTTAAGCCAAATTCAATGAGAGTAAGGTTGTCCCATTCCCTTTCACCTTCCTGCTCTTCCCCTCCATTGTAAGTGTTCTTTTGCCTCTTTTATATGAGATAATTTACGCTGATCTATCTCTCCCTATCGCCTTCTCTCATTATGTTCCTCTCTCACCTCTTAATTTTATTTTTTAGATATCATCCCTTCCTATTCAACTGCTCCTGTGCCCTCTGTCTATGTATACATATACACATATACACACACACTCACATATGTATTTATACACACATACCCCCTCCTATATAAACATATATATGTATGTATACATACACACACACACACATATATCCCCTTCAACTATCCTCATACTGAGAAAAGTCTCATGAGTTACAGTTACCATTTTTCCATGTAGGAATGTAGATAGTTCAACTTTAATAAGTTCCTTATGATTTCTTTTTCCTCTTTACCTTCTCTTGCTTCTTGTTTTTGAAAGTCAGATTTTCTATTCAACTATGTTTTTTTCATCAAGAATGCTTGAAAGTCCTCTATTTCATTGAATGGCCATATTTTCCCCTGAAGCATCATACTCAGTTTTGCTGGATAGGTGATTATTGGTTTTAATTGTAGTTCCTCTGACCTGTGGAATATCATATTCCAAGCCCTCTGGTCCCTTAATGTAGAAGCTGCTAGATCTTGTGTTATCCTTATTGTGTTTCCACAATACTCTAATTATTTCTTCCTGGCTGCTTGTAATTTTCTTCTTGACCTGGCAACTCTGGAATTTGGTTATAATATTCATAGGAGAGGCGATTGGTGAATCCTTTCAATTTCTATTTTGCCCCCTGGTTCTAGAATATCAGGGCAATTTTCCTTGAGAATTTCTTGAAGGGTAATTTCTAGGTTCTTTTTTTTGATCATGGCTTTCAGGTAATCCAGTAATTTTAAAATTATCTCTCTTGGATCTGTTTTCTAGGTCAGTGGTTTTTCCAATGAGATATTTCACATTGCCTCCTATTTTTTCATTTGTTTAGATCTGTTTTATAATTTCTTAATTTCTCATAAAGTCATTAGTTTTCATTTGCTCCAATCTAATTTTGAAGGAATTGTTCTCTTCAGTGAGTTTTTATAATTCCTTTTCCATCTGGCCAATTTGGCTTTTTAAGGCATTCCTCTCCTCATTGGCTTTTTGGGTCTCTTTTGCCATTTGAGTTAGTCTATTTTTTTAAGGTGTTATTTTCTTCAGTATTTTATGGGGTCTCCTTTAGCAGCCTGTTGACTTGCTTTTCATGATTTTCTTGCATCATTCTCATTTCTCTTCCCAATTTTTCCTCCACTTCTCTTACTTGATTTTCAAAATCCTTCTTGAGCTCCTCCATAGCCTGTAACCAATTCATATTTTTCTTGGAAGCTTTTGATGCAGGAGTTTTGCCTTTGTTGACTTCTGGTTCCATATTTTGGTCATTTTTGTCCCCCAAAAAGGAATCTATGGTCTGATTGCGTTTACTTTGCTTGCTCATCTTGCCAGTCGGTTACTTGACTTTTGAGCTCTTTGCCATGGTAGAACTCTGTGGAGAGAGCTGTGTCCCAAATAGCTGGGCTTTTTGTAAATGTTATCAGAGGTCTGAGGAGAGCACCTTCTCTATAGCTACCACAAACTCTGGCACACTGGTATTTCTCATTCCAGGACCACCACCCAAGACAGTGACCCAGATACAAGCAGGTTAAAGCAAGAGTTAATGGTTGCTTGGCCCCCCTACGGTATTCAAGCCAGATGCTGTGGAGACAGCCATGAGGCAGCTGCTGCAGCTGGGGGCCTCCTCCACTTCTCATCCCAGGGGCAAGGGCCAGACTGTGCTCTTCTGTCCCCCTGTCCCAACAGTGTTCCCTACTGACCTTTTACTTTCTCTTTGGTGTTTATGGGTTGAGAAGTCTGGAAACCACCACAGCTGCTGGTGATTCACTCTCCTGAAGTCTGCTCCAGCCAGGTCTGTGCCATTGGTCAGGGCCACCTTGGGCCCAGCGTGGCTCACATGAGACTGTGCTTAGCTCCCAGCTCGGTGTAATGGACCCTTACTGTTAGCTTGCCAGGCTGGCTTCAGTGGGAGATTTGTTTCTTTCTGTCACTTTGTGGGTTCTGTGGCTCTAAAATTTGTTTCGAGTCATATTTTACAGGTATTGGAGTTGGTTGTGGCAGGGCTCACTGAATTTCCTGCTTCTACTCTGCCATCTTGGCTCTGCCATGACTCTTTTCATGAGACCATCATTAGACACTTTAAAGAAACTCATTTTGCCCCTTAGAACAATTTTTTGAAGTTCTGCTATGTTTAAGCTTAGGATTTTTAGGATTGATTGGTTTTTATAAATTTTATAGATTGTTTTTTTTTCACTCCCTTGGACTTATGGGTCAGGTCACAAGGAAGTATTAATTTTTACCTGTTTGTTGTTAGATGCATACTTTTTCAGGTGGTATAGAATCATTAGCATCACTTGTTCTGGTTTAGCTTTCTCAGATTCACAAAAAACTATTTTCAGAAGACTGTTTTCAAACCAAACCCATAACTCTTAAAGAAGCTATATTAAAACTGTTGTCGATTTTCCTGGTCCCTGTAAGCTATATTTGTGATGTCCCTAAGCTAGGCAATCTTTTATACTTTATTCTTTTATCCTACCTTATCTGGAACCATACTAGAAGTTTCCTGGAAATAATTTTAACCAATATTTACTGTAGAGAGGTATTTGATTAGGCAAGCATATTACTGCTTTGAAAGACACATAAACTTCTTTTTAAACTTTTTTTTTCCTGGGTCACTTAAAATCAGATTTAAGTTCATTTTCAACCCTCTAGTTAAAATCATATGAAATACTAGTTTGACTCCGTATGGAACTAATTTAAATGTTACTTGTTTTTACATTCCAATGTGAACCCTGAACATATTGTTTAATTATATTTATAGATACCTAAAAAAAGATGCATTTTGTTTTGATATACTTCCCAATAAGAATAAAAATACCACTGCCAACTATATTTGCCCCCAAACTCTTAAGCAAAACCACCTAATAGAGTGATAACAGATAAAATATCACTTTCTACTTCTTTTTAATTTATCATTAAGGTTGTGCTGCTTATATATATATATATATATATATATATATATATCTTTGTGTGTGTGTGTGTATATATATATATATATATATATATATATATATATATATGTATATACATACATACATACATATGTTTTTTTTGAGACCTGATTTTAATTACTCTTTCCTCTGTAAGGTTTTGCAATGGCCTTTGGTCAAAAGTCCTGCAATGATTGACATAACCATATAGTATAATTTCATGTGAATGTCTTAAGTGAGTCTGAATCAGAAGGTGGTTTTGAGACTTTCTCCTTTGCATCAAAGTTTTTCAAATACCATCAGTAATTGCAGACCAGCATTGGAATGTTGAAGTTCTCCAAGTTCACCGAGTCTCAAAGGGTTAACCCACTTTCCTCAGTTGGGATTTGAATTGCTTGTCAGGGCTCAGGTCACTAGCATTGTTAAGTGACAAATGTCTTTCTGAAAATCCCTCGCATCTTTTCTTGTGATGTAAAGTTCAGTGACTGCCGTAATAGGGGGTTGTTGTTTAATAACTGTTACATTTATTCTTCAGAGAATTTGCAGAGATGCCCTATTGCTCCGAGAGGACTCCCTTGGCACCATACTTTGCATTTTCTTTTGCATAATGCCTACAGATTTAGACTCACTGCATTCCCAGTTGTCTAGCTTCTGTGTCCTTGGTTTACTTGTAAATCTCCTTTTTTTTCTAGTAGCTTTGGGTAGCAGCTGGGGCATGTCAGTGAGGTCCCTGATCCATAATTCCAGCAAGCCCCCAAGAGTGAGTAGATAAGCCAATCCAGAGTGACTACTACAGGTAAAGTGATGAAGCTGGTACAACTTGGTGTCCTCAAGAGGTCATGTAATGTTTTCTATTTCTGTTCTTCATGATACTCTTTTTGCAAGTTATAAACTTCCTATAAGGAATGGTATATCAGCAATGCCATATTCACAATGCCTATGGAAATTACAGATATGCTGATATAATTATCCATCACAAAATACATCAGGCTTGCCATATGGGGGAATAAGCTAGAAAATTTATTAAAATACCAAAAGACTGAGTCCCAAAACCAGAAAGTGAAAGCCATCAGAGTAGTTATGACATTGGCACAGGTAGATAAAGTAGAAAGCACCCACATTCTCAAGCCTTTAAAACAGAACAGGCTACCTCAGACAAAGGTCCTCCTCTCCCCACTCACAGCAACCACCCAGCATCCAGGAAGCGTGCTCCCAGCAGCTCTGGCCCCTGGCAGTCCTCAGCAGGAGTCCTTAGCAGAAATTCTGGCTGACTCAAAAAGGGCTTTGCGCTGCCACCGCTGCTGCCTCTGCTGCTGCTGCCGCCGTCGCCGCCACTGCTAGCCACCGCAGGAACTCTAGTTTTGGCTTCCGCTTCCTCTTGCTCCGCCCCTTCCTGCTATGTCAGCAAGTCCAATGGGGCATGGAAGATCTTTAAATCCCATAACCCTTACGTTCAGCCCCAACATCTTTCATGTCCCTTACGTGGCAAAAATACAGTAGGAATAACTGATGTCAACAAAATTTCACAACAATATAACAAGAATAGCACACAATAAACACAGAAAACCATATTTTAGGGTGGGGCTTGAGCACAAGCTCCCCATCATTCCCCCCACCCCGAACAAATGGGGCCCCAAAATCTTGTGGTAAGGGGTGAAGGTCTCTTCTTCCATGGCTACTTGCTGCTGAAATTGGATGTAGAGCTGTCCCTGTCCTAAGGGGTCCCATTTGAGAGGTCAGTTTTGGTTTTTTTTATAAATGATAGTAATTATTTATTAATAATAATAATGGTGACCTAGTGGCACGGCTGAGCACTGGGGAAGGAGCATTGACAATAAGGCAGGAGGCAGTGGATGGAGCTGAACTTGGACACAGAGCTGGGGTCAAATCCTGCTTGAGACATTTATTGTGTGATCTATCCCCTCTGGGCTTCAGTTTTCCCATTTGTAAAATGCTCTGAATCTATGATCCCTTCCTGTCTAGTAGGCCAGAGACAGAGGGGGGAAAATATCTCCATCAGCTTTAAGATGAGATTTATGGGCTTCTCCTGGTGCAATTTAATGCTTCTTTAGTTGGATGCAAGACGCTGAGGACATTTCATCATTGGGGAAAGAATCCTGGGTTGTCTAGGGAAGGATGGGTAGTGGGTGGAGAGGGTTAATGTCTTGGGGAAGGAAAGGGACATTCTTGGTGGCTTAAGAGGTCCTAGACACCATTTCAGGCCATTTACTGTAGAGTCAATTCATCCAGCTCTGTGTATCGGCTGTTGTCCAAATCTTCGAAATCATCCTGTGCCAGTGCCTCATCGCTGTCCTCCCCAGGCAACAACTCTTCCAAGGGCGTCTCTGCCTCCGAAGCCATGTCCTCCTGAGTGGTCTCACTTTTCTTGCTGTCGTTCTTCTTGCCATCTGTGCCAGGACTCTGCTCCTCCGAGATCTGGTCCAGCCGCCCCAGCAGGGCCTCAATGTTGTACTTGATCTGGGTAAGTTCTGCCTTGATGGTCTGCAGCTCAGAACATTTCAACTTTAACTTTGATGAGCTGCTGGAAGTGGTGGAGCAGGCAAAGAGTCTGACAGGCAGAGTTGCTTTGAGGCGATGGACAAGAGGGATGGTGACCCGTGGCCGCTTCACAGGAACCACCCTGGGGACTGGAGATAGACAGCCCCGGGGCTCGAAAAGCCCATAGGAGGCAGAAGCTGCTCTCTTGAGTCCTTTTGGTCTATTGGGTTTACGTTCTCCAGCCATGTTGATGTCCAGAGTCTGCCCTGCTAGCACTCATCCGTTCTCACCCAGCACAGCAGCCCGGGTGTGGTGCTCACTCCAATACTGGACAAAGGCGTAGCCCTTGTGCACAGAGCAGCCGGCTACGCAGCCGTACTTGGAGAAGATGGTCTCTACGTCTGCCATATTCACCATGGCTGTATTTAAGTTCCCAATGAAGACCCGAGACTTGAGGGACTTGCGGTCATTCTTGTTGGTGATGTTGCTTGTATGCACTGTCAGAGACATGGTGACAACCCAGCGAGGAAAGGTCAGGAGCAAAAAAGGTTCCGAGAAACAACGAGAGGTGGAGGCGGGGAGGAGCGAGGGCCGGGTGGAGGAGGGGACCGAGAGGCGGGAGCCACTGCCAGTCTTGCACAGGCTGCAGAAAAAGCCCAGGGGCGGGGGCAGTAGAGGGAACTAATGCAGGGGTGGGGGCCAGAGAAGAGGTGGCTGCCCCCCGTCGCCGTCGTCATCGCCGCTGCCGCCTCCAGCAGGCCCCCCCCTCCCCCCAGCACACCGCTGGGGAGCCTG
Source organism: Petaurus breviceps papuanus (assembly GCF_028583685.1). Taxonomy (NCBI): domain Eukaryota; kingdom Metazoa; phylum Chordata; class Mammalia; order Diprotodontia; family Petauridae; genus Petaurus; species Petaurus breviceps. The sequence continues at coordinate 35,151,113 of NW_027185850.1, read as the reverse complement.
GACGCACTGACCAAGAGGTCAGTTCTTAATATGCTTGATGCCAGGTCCAAGGGTGACACATCACAGTTGCAGACAGGGGGTGACATCCAGCTTAAGCTATCAGGGATCTACAGGTGGAGGGTACCAAGCCTGCGGAAACAAATCTAGCAAACAAAGTGAACAGACAAAAAATCAAGAAGAAGCAAAGAGACAATAACCAGACTATTGTAGCCTCACTCACGGTAGAATAAGTGAGTTAAGGGTACAATTTTGTAATCATCTTCTCCAGAATAAACAATAGTTACAGTGTTATCCCTCCCATGTGCTATAATCTCTGCAGCCTTTGGAACATCATCTGGCTTCCGTTTTACCCATACTTTAGCTCCTGATTTTATTCTATCAGTAGAACCAAATCCTTCAGTTCCTGTGACAGTTATTTTGGAAGGAGGGTCAGTTTTTACAAGTGGTATTGTTTTACAAGGAACAATAATCACTTGAACTATCCTATCATTTTTGTGAATCTGTATGGGCCCTTCACCTAAATTCTGGAATGTTATGACAATTTCTCCTTGATAATTAGAATCTATTACTCCAGCCGATACATGTATCCCTTGAGCTGCTAATCCTGATTTGGGTAAAATATGTCCAAAGTGTTTTTTAGGGATTCTTATGCATATCCCAGTGGAGATTTTTCTTATTTCTTTTCTGTCCAACCAAAAGTCCTCTAAACAATGTAAATCATACCCCACCGAACCAGGTGGTCCTGGGTACGGTGCTGGGACATCTGGCCTCAAGGTCCAATACTCAATATTTGGGATCTTATGTGTTTGTTGTTTTCTAATTTGCAGATTGGGGGTCATCATTCTGGCTAGAGGTGTATTTCCTCCCAATGGTCTATTATTCAAATTACGCAAAGCCATGAACAAATTATCCTTCCAATGTTGATATGAATTATTGGAACTTAACTTCCTCAACTGTTCTTTCAGTAATCCATTCATTCTTTCAATTAACCCAGATGCTTCTGGATAATATGGAATATGATATATCCATTCTATATTGTTTAGTATACAATACTTCTTCATTTCATTGCCTTTGAAATGTGACCCATTGTCACTTTGAATCTGCATTGGGGTTCCATAATATAGACTTATGAGATCTAGAGTTTTACAAGTGTTTTTCTGGGTTGCATTCTTATAAGGACAAGCTACTAGTACACCTGAATAGGTGTCAATACAAGTACATATAAATCTGCATCCTTTATCCAGTGGTAGTGGACCGATATAATCTATTTGCCAGATTTGGGCTGGGACTTTTCCTCTTGCTATCTCTCCAGTTACTACCCGAGGAACAGTTCGCTCCTTTTCCAATTGACATATATGACATTCTTCTGCTATCTGTTTTAACAGTGAATGAGAGATACTAATACCTCGATCTTGTGCCCACTGGTGTGTGGCCTGGACCCCCAAATGGCCTGCTGTTTGGTGGACCTATTTTTCTAATACCAGATCATCAGTTGTTGTCAAAGTAGGGACAATATGTTCAGTAGCAATCTTTGCCAGTCAATCAGCATGAGCATTGTACTCACGTTCTGGTGTGGTGGGGGGCCACGTGAGCATCTACATGAAAAACTGACAAGTCAGTGACCAAAGACATGTTCCAGATATCTTCCCATAATTCTTTGCCTCAGACTTGTTTGCCATGAATTTCCCAATTTTCATTTTTCCACATGGGCATCCCTGTAGCCAACCCATTAGCTACCGTCCATGAATCAGTGAATATATGACACTGTCCTCCTTGTTCTATTTTGATGGCTTGATATTCTGCCATAAGTTCAGCATATTGGCTACTTCCACCTATCCCAGTACTTTCCAAAGTCCTTCTAGTACATGGGTTATAGGCCACTGCTTTCCAATGTCTTTTTTGGCCCAAATATTTTGCTGTCCCATCAGTAAACCATGCATGTCTCTTTTGTTCCTCAGTTAATACATCATATCCCTCATTCCATTTTACAGTGGACTGTACCAACTGTTGCTTTGGCTCAGGGGGTGTGTCATTCCTCTCAATTTCTATGTTTGCTACAGATTCATGTAGAGCAGAGACTCCGCTTTTGTCTGTTTTCGCTCTATTTTGAATATACCACTTCCATTTGATTATACTAGCCTCTTGGGCATGTCCAATTCTGTGAGAAGCTGGGGTACTCATTACCCAGGTCATAATTGGGATTCCAGGTCTTAATATCACTTCATGGCCCAGAGTCAGTTGTTCAGTCTCCACCAAAGCCCAATATGCCGCTAACAACTGCTTTTCAAAAGGTGTATACTGGACTCCAGATGAAGGGAGTTTCCTACACCAAAATCCCAAAGGTACATTTCAGCTTTGTTGTTTTTGCCATAAGCTCCAGTTTGCATAATCATCTTGTACAGTCACTTGCGATTCCACTGGACCATTTTGCATGGGCCACAAATCTAGGGCCAATTGTATGGCAGCCTTGGCTTCTTCAAAAGCTTTACTCTGCTCAAGTCCCCAATCGAATTCATATTTCTTCCATGTGACTCTATATAAAGGTTTTAAAATCTGTCCCAAATGTGGAATGTGGTGCTTCCAGTATCCAAACAATCCTATGAACTTTTGGGCCTCCTTCTTATTGGTAGGGGTAGGAAAATCCTGAATCTTTTGTCAGGCTTGAGGAAGAATCTCCTGTAGCCCTTTGTTCCATTGTATACCCCAAAATTTCACATTTTGAGCTGGTCCTTGAACCTTTGCAGGGTTAATTTCCCACCCTTTACTTTTCATATGCTCAATTAGAAGGGTCAAACTCCTTTCCACTTCTTTCGCATCTTTTTCCTGTGTCATGATATCATCAATGTAGTGGGTAAGCTGTACACCAGGTAGCTTTAATTCATCCAACTGTTCAGCCACAATCCTGTGACAAATAGTGGGGCTATGTATGTACCCTTGTGGCAAGTGGGTGAAAGTATATTGTCTACCCTGCCAAGTGAAAGCGAATTAGTCCCATTGTTTAGGGTCTATTGGGATGGTGAAGAAGGCATTTGCCAAGTCAATAACTGCATACCAAGTCCCATCATCTTTCTGGATCCTTTCTATTAAGGTGATGGTATCTGGAACAGCAGCATACAAAGAAGGAGTCACCTTATTCAACTGTCTATAATCCACAGTCATTCTCCATGTCCCATCTGATTTTCTTACTGGCCAGACAGGATTATTCCATCTTGTGGTTGTAGGGACTAACACTTATGCTTCAACATATTCCTTTATAGTAGTGGTAATTTCATCTTGCCCACCTGGCACACACTACTGTTTTAAAGTAATTACTTCAGAAGGTTCAGGTAAAGTGATTGGGTCCATTTTTAGTTTTCCCACTAAAACTATATTAATTCCTATCTTCCTCACAGCAAATCGGTATCTCCCTTCAGGTAAATTCAGAGTCATGCCTCTCAATACATCTATTCCAATGATGTATTCAGGAATGGGTACAACCACCACAGTATATTCTTTCTTAGGTAAGTGCCCGATTTTCATTATTATATTAACTTGTCTGGCTGATATTTCAGCGCCTCCTAGACCTGTGATGGTAATAGGAGTTCCATGTTTAAACTTATCAGGGTTTCCATAGATCAGTATGGCCTCAGCCCCAGTATCAAGCAGTGCCCTAGTCACAGTAGTTGATCCATTCTTCCAATAGATTGTTAAAGCAATATGGGGTCTGCAATCTCTTCTGCATATTTCTTTTATCTGGGCTGGGGCTTGGCCTATCTCCTATTCCCCCTGAAGGTCGGGCAAACTTGGATACAAAGATTCAGATTCAGAAATACCTGCAGGGGTGGTTCCTGCTTCCCTGTTCATTCTAATGCTAAGTACCTTTTCTTGGTACAGCTTATGCAGCTCTTCAGTTGGAATACCATATATTCTTTTAAAGTCCACCCCTGCTCTTAATAGAGCAGTAAACAGTTCCCTTCTTGTTGGTCTATTTTGTCTCTGAATCCTCTGGCTGTTTACTCTTCTCTCTTGAGGCAATTAGTCTTTTTCCCATTCCCCTAAATCGCTTAATTGTGAAATCTTATCCAGCACCTCTGAAAGAGGGTGCCCTATTTCTCCAATTAATAGAGTCAGAATTAGGTGCTTATATGCAGGAGGAGCCATCTTCACTATGGTATTTCTATGAGGAACTCCTAGGGGGGTATCATAATATGCATTTGCATCTCCAATCATGATAGCAGTTTTCATTACCTCCTCCTTTAGCTTTCTCATACAGTCTCTTAAGTGAGTACCAGGGTCTGTCTCCCCTAGGCCACATAGATTCAGTAGGATATTGCTTTTTGCATCCCTCTGCAGCTAAGGCTAGCAGATTAGTTCTGTTGCTGCCTCCTTGCATATGGTGATCCCTAAAAGCCTGGTGTACAAAAGGATTCTGACTGATACTTATGAATTTTAAACAGTCCTCATTGTCCAATGTTATTCCTCCAGCACCTTCATCAGTGATTCTTACTATCCAAGACACTAAAGACTCCCCCATTCTTTGGGTAAATCTACTCAATATATCAGTGATCTCCTGTTGAGTGAAATCCTCAATTATCTCCCTGGACTCTGTTTTGCCTCGGTGGTTCTCCTGCCTTCTTCTTCGTACGGGGAGAGCTTTTACATTAGGAGACTCCTCATCTAACCTTGCTCCATTCTCCTCACACACATTCTCCTGGAAGCTGTCAGGGCAACTCTGCCCAGCCTGTACAAAAGCTGCATGCACATTCGTTCTGCTAGTTTTTTGCTTCCTTTTAGCTACATGAACAGTAGCTTGCTCCTGGACCACATGAGTCCCTCCAGTTTGCTCTTCTGAGTGCTGTGACACAGAAGAATCCTCAGGCAAACCCAGACTCCCTAGCCATCCGAGCTCTTTCCTCCAGCAGCTTATCCCTACTTTTACACATAATGCAATAACTTGTTAGCAGCACCCAGCCTCTCCTGCACACTCCTGCTAGTTCTTTGCCTGGTTCTATGGGTATTCCTTTCAAACATCTTTCCAAATCTCTAGGTTCTCCCTCTTTTAGCCTTGGTTTCCAGTTTTCACAGGGCCCTGTGCTTTTGGCCCATTCTCTGGCTAGAGAGGAATAAGGCAAATCCTCCCATCCTGGAATAGCCATTTCTCCCTCTAAAGCCCCACTGCTTCCAAATAGAGGCCTGACATCTTTGTGATCCCATCCTCGTCGCCAAATGTATCAGCAATGCCATATTCACAATGCCTATAGAGATTACAAATATGCTGATATAATTATCCATCACAAAATACATCAGGCTTGCCATATGGGGGAATAAGCTAGAAAATTTATTAAGATACCAAAAGACAGTTCCAAAACCAGAAAGTGAAAGCCATCAGAGTAGTTATAACATTGGCACAGGTAGATAAAGTAGAAAGCACCCACATTCTCAAGCCTTTAAAACAGAACAGGCTACCTCAGGCAAAGGTCCTCCTCTCCCCACTCACAGCAACCACCCAGCGTCCCGGAAGTGCGCTCCCAGCAGCTCTGGCCCCTGGCAGTCCTCAGCAGGAGTCCTTAGCAGAAATTCTGGCTGACTCAAAAAGGGCTTCATGCTGCCGCTGCCTCTGCTGCTGCTGCCGCCGTCGTCGCCACTGCTAGCCACCGCAGGAACTCTAGCTTGGCTTCTACTTCCTCTTGCTCCGCCCCTTCCTGCTACGTCAGCAAGTCCAATAGGGCATGGAAGATCTTTAAATCCCATAACCCTTACAGAAGGGAGCAATGCAGAGTCAGAGCTCTGTCCTTACTTTTTCCCACCTTGTGAGGAATGTACAATATAGACTTGAAAGGGCCTAGGCAAAAGCTGCTAGTAACAGATTTATCTAGATCATACAAAGAGCAGCAGGTAGATGTAATCAAGTAGAAAAGAAGAAATGTGAGTGATTCTCATTTTTTCTAGTCCTCTCCAGATGCCATTAAAGAATGGAACTGGGAAGGAGGGGCCTTGCTTCTTGTCTCCAACTTGCTCCAATCACATCTATTCCCTAGTGAGAGTTTTCACTTCTAACTTCTAGGGGTTGTAGAATTTCAGAACTTAGGAAGGAATCATGTAGAGATCACATAGCCTGATCCCTTCATTGTATGGGTTCCTCACCGGTAAACCTGAGGTGCAGGGGGTTTAAATGATTTGGCCTAGATCACCTAGTGATAGAGTGTGCATAGGCAGGTCTTGAATCCAGTTCCATGCTTTTTCTGCTATACCATTCTACTTTCAAAGTCCCTAAAGATAAAGATAATATTAATTTGCTAATTAAAATGTAGCTGTAGCACTCATTTTATTTTGCTTTGTCCATAATTTTAAAGAGGTGGGAATTTTGTATCCATCAAAGTCAAAAGAAAATAGTCACCTAGAGCTTTAGATTACACAGAAGAGAGTGGTATGAGGTAGGGCTTGGAAAGATAGCATGGCTTCAAGTTATGAGGACCCTGAAGGCCAGACAAAGGAATTTGTCCTTGATTTAGCATCAGGAACCCCTGAAGATTTTTGAGCAGATATGGCGTGACCAGGGTCATGCATGAAGTTAATTTGAGCAGCAGGGTTAAACACAAACTGGAAGGGGCCAGACAGTGGATAGAGGAAAACTTGCCATGGGTGTTACTGCATTAATCCAGATGGGTGGTAATGAAAGTTTGAACTAGGATGGTGTCAGTGGGAACAGAGAAGTGGGTACAGGTATTAGAAATACTGAAAAAGGTAGAACATACAGGGCTTCTCTATTCTATAGGCCTTAGTAATCAATTTGATAATGAATTTTTTTATAAAGGTGTGTGTGTGTGTGTGTGTATGTGTATTACATTGAAGTTAGATGCTCAGTGGGTAGGGTTCTGGTCCTGGAATGAGGAAGATCCAAAATAAAATCTGGTCTCAGATGTTCATTAGGTATCATGACCCTGGGCAAATCACTTAAATTCTGTTGTCTTCAATGGTAAAATGGAGAGGATAACAGTTCCTAACCTCTAGGGTTGTTGTGATGATCACATGAGATCATGGTCCTAATGCATTTAGAATACTGTGTGGCACAGAGTAGGCACTATAGAAATGTTTATTCCCTTCTCCTACCTTTACCCTAAGTCAGTTGCCTGATGTGTTCATTGTACCTTCCCATCTCTTGTACCTGCCTGCCCCATCTCTCTGCTCACAGGATCACAACCCGAGTTCTGGCCCCTGACACCTCTCTCCTGTGCTATGATAGCAGTCTTCTGAGTAGTTTCCTGTCTTGTTTCCTCCTCTCTAGTCTATCACATAGCAGCCAAAGTAATTTTCCTGGAGCCTAGATCTCATCATGGAACTCATTAGTGAAGTAAACTTCTATTATTCCTTATTCTGCTAGGATCTGGTACAAATTCCTTACCTTATCTTATCTTACCTTTGTTTATTAACACTGTGACAACTACCATTAAACCATCACTCAAATCTAGATAGGCTCAGCTAAAACAATCACTTAAAATTGGCATTGGTAAAAAGGGCAATTTAGTAGCTTACTGTCTGATAATGGTTTTGCTACATTAGTAACATTATTTTTAGATTTAATAGCTTTTAAGATTTGGAAGATAACAAAGCATATCTTTTGGTCCAGTGCCCCTAGCCCAAAATGAAAGGATTTGTGGTGATTTTTTGACTGAACCCTTTTTTTTTTTTTGCCTTTTGGAGGGCAATTGGGGTTAAGTAACTTGCCCAAGCTTACATGGCTAGTTTTTTGTGTGTGTGAGAGAGTGTTAAGTGTCTGAGGCTAGAACCAAACTCGGGTCCTCCTGACTCCGGGGCTGGCACTTTACTCACTGCACCACCTAGCTGCCCCAATTGACTGAACCTTTTAATACAGATAGCCTAATAGGATTAAAGAGTGGCTCAGCAAGAAGGATTATACTTTGTCTCCTAACTTGTAAACATCCATAAGAAGTTTTAGAAAAGAAGTGGAAGGGGAAAGCATGTTAGCTGTCCCAGGTTTGTAGGTTGAGGGTAGTGGAATTTGTCACCTTCAACATGGCTAAGCAGACCAGATGACCACTGGTGGGTATTTTAGAAAAGAATTATTATTAAGAACTAGTTATGATGGATGATCCCTTAGTCCCTCACAATTTTGAGATTTTTTTTTAGAGAAATGTCTCTGAGCTTTTCTGATAGGGTTGCAAAACATGGCAGGGAAGTCTTTGGCCAGAGCCCAGGTTAAATTAATACAAAATGGAAGAAAGAAATGGTTAGTTGAAAATTTCAAGAATTTTTTTTTTTGCCTTTATGTGTGCACAACACAAATTTTTGAGGATAGAGTGGATAAAGGTGATGTCCGGCTTGGGCTTTGCAGATGGGCAGACTCAGTTTGGAACTGACTTCACAAGAAGTTAGACTGATTAGAATAGGTAATAATTCAGCATGTAGAGAAGAGGTAGCAAAACTTCAGTGATTAGGGCTAATTCTGTGGTAGTGAAATACTGAGACTGGGAACTATGGCTTGTATGAGTAGAATAGGTTGAAGAGTTTTTGTTTCCTTAATTACCTTACTAGACTAGAAGGTAGTTCTCATCCTAAATTTTTCAGAACCAGACATCAGTTCTTGGAGACAAAATTAGTTCCAAGTAGAGTTCAGATCACCATTTCTATCACAATTTTATAGCATCTTAAGAGCAGTATGGGATTTGTTAAACCTTTGAGGAGAAAAGGGACTACTTTTATTTTATTTATTTATTTATTTATTTTTGGTAAGCAATTGGGGTTAAGTAACTTGCTCAAGGTTACACGGCCAGTTATTATTTCTGGGTGTGGTGCTGAGTGTCTGAGCCCGGGATTCGATCTCCAGGTCAGTCTGACACTGGAGCCGGTGCTCTTACTCGCTGTGCTACCTGGCCGCCCCTGACTACTTTTATTTTAACTAGTAAAGTTTATAAGATCTAAGTACCATTCCTAAGAAGAAAAAAGTGTATTATTGATCACCTTTCTGATTATATTCAGGTAACACCATGTTCCTTTGGAACTATTTCATCAAGCTGCCTATATCTGGCTCCCTTTGAACTGAATTCTTATTACCTTTAGATGGAAATGTGATTTCCAGTTTTGTGTTTTTCTGTAGTTTCGAAGCAGTTTTTACAATGGTCGGCAGATGGCAGCAAAGTCATGTTTTATAGAAAAAGTATAAGTTGGAGGAAAAAAGTGGTCAGACTATGCCTTTTTTAAGTTACTGAAAAAAGTATTATTATTAAAATCTTCAGGCACGGGATTTGAAACAAAAATTGCCTAAGTGGATTTTTGGCTATTCAGGATCATTCTTGGTCCCCCACAGTCAGTTCAGGTATTTTTTGTCTGGAAGGTTGATAGTTAGGTCTTAGGTGGGCAACTTGCAGTCTAAAGATTGGTTCTAACCTATTGATTCTGTTTATTCTACTGACATATCTTTTTTTTTAAATAATAAATTAATTTATTTATCTTTAGTTTACAGCATTCAGTTCCACAAGGCTTTTGAATTCCATATTTTCTCCCTCTTCCCCTTCCCCCAAGACAGCATGCAATCTGATATAGGCTCTACACATATCTTCACATTAAACATTTTCACTTTAGTCATGTTGTAAAGAATTCTAACTAATGGAGTAAACCATGAGAAAGAAGAAACAGAACATAAAAAGAGAGAGCAAATAGTTTGTTTCAATGTGGATTCAGGCTCTGTATTTCTTTCTCTGGATGCGGATAGCTTTTTTGAACATAAGTCTTGGAGTTGACTTGGAACCTTGTATTCCTGAGAAGAGCCAAGTCTATCAAAATTAGTCATCACAGATACCATGTGTCTGTAATTGTGTACAATGATCTCCTGTTCTGCTCCCCTCACTCAGCCTCAGTTCATATAAGTCTTTTCAGATTATTCTGAAGTCCCATTCTGCTCATGATTTCTTCTAGCACAACAGTATTCCATTACATTCATATACCACAACTTGTTCAGCCATTTCCCAATTGATGGGCATCCCCTTGATTTCCAATTCTTTGCCACCACAAAAAGAGATATGAATATTTTTGTACATACGGGTCCTTTTCCCATTTGCATGATCTCTTCGGGATACAGCCCTAGAAGTGAGTATTGTTGAGTCAAAGGGCATGCACATTTTTGTAGTCCTTTGGGCATAGTTCCAAATTGTTCTCTAGAATGGTTCTATAAGTTCACAAATCCACAAACAATGTATTAGTGTACCAATTTTACTACATCTTCTCCAGCATTTATAATTTTCTTATTCTGACATGCTAACCAATCTGACAGGTGAGATATGGTAACTCAGAGTTGTTTTGATTTGTATTTCTCTAATCAATAGTGATTTCGAGCATCTTTTCATATGATTATAGATATCTTTAATTTCTTCCTCTGAAAACTGCTTATTCATATCTTTTGACCATTTATCAGTTGGGGAATGACCTGTATTCTTATACATTTGACTCAGTTCTCTGTATATTTTAGAAATAAGGCTTTTATCAGAAATACTGGTTGTAAAAATTCTTTCCCACATTTTCGCTTCCTTCCTAATCTTGGTTGCATTGGCTTTGTTGGTAGAAAAACTTTTCAATTTAATGTAATCAAAATTATCCATTTTGCATTTAATAATGCTCTGTATCTCTTGTTTGGTCATAAATTCCTCCCTTCTCCATAAATCTGACAGGTTAACTATTCCTTGCTCTTCTAGTTTTCTCATAGTATCAAACTTTATATTTAAATTGTGAACCATTTTGGACTTTATTTTGGTATGCAGTGTAAGATATTGGTCTATGCCCAGTTTCTGCCATACTATTTTTTTCAGTTTCCCCAGCAGTTTTTGTCAAATAGTGAGTTCTCATCCCAGAAGCTGAAGTCTTTGGGTTTATCAAGCAGTAGATTACTATAGTCATTGACTATTTTGTCTTATGTACTTACCCTATTCCACTGATCCATCACTCTATTTCTTAGCCAGTACCAAGTAGTTTTAATGATTGCTGCTTTATAATACAGTTTAAAATCTGGTGTGGCTAGGCTGCCTTTCCTAGCATTCTTTTCACTAATTTCCTTGATATTCTAGACCTTTTGTTCTTTTAGATGAATTCTGTTATTTTTTCTAGCTCTATAAAATATTTTTAGTAGTTTGATTGGTATGGTAAATTAATTTAGGTTAAATTGTCATTTTTATTATATTAGCTCAGCCTAACTATGAGCAACTGATGTTTTTCCAATTATTTAGATCTGACTTTATTTGTATGAAAAGTGTTTTGTAATTGTGTTCATATAGTTCTGGGTTTGTTTTGGCGGGTAGACTCCTAAATGTTTTATAATGTCTACAGTAACTTTAAATAGAATTTCTCTTTCTATTTCTTACTGTTGGACTTCATTGGAAATATATAGGAATGCCAAGGATTTATGTGGGTTTATTTTATATCCTGCAACTTTGCTAAAGTTATTTATTATTTCAAGTAGTTTTTTTACTTGATTCTCCAGGATTATCTAAGTATATCATCATATCATCTGCAAAGAGTGATAACTTAGTCTTTTCTTTGCCTATTCTAAATCCTTCAATTTCTTTTTCTTCTCTTATTGTTAAAGCTAACATTTCTAGTACCAAATTGAATAATGGGCGATAGCGGACATCCTTGTTTCACCCCTGATCTTATTGGAAGAGCATCTAACTTATAATAATAACATATAATACTTGCTAATGGTTTTAGGTAGATGCTACTTATCATTTTAAGGAAGACTTCATTTATTCCTGTGTTTTCTAGTGTTTTGAATAGAAATGGGTGTTGTACTTTGTCGGAAGCTTTTTCTGTACCTATTGAGATAATCATATGGTTTCTACTAGCTATGTTGTTGATATGATTAATTAAGCTGATAGTTTTCCTAATATTGAACCATCCTTGCATTCCTGGAATAAATCCTACCTGATCAAAATGTATTATTATCATGTTAAGTTGCTGTAATCTTTTTGCTAATATTTTATTTGAAAATTTTGCATCCATATTCATTAGAGAAATTGGTCTATAATTTTCTTTCTCTGTTTTGGCTTTTCCTGATTTAGGTATCAGTACCATATTTGTATTATAAAAAGAATTTGGTAGGATTCCTTCACCAGTTTTCCCAGATAGTCTATATAGTATTGGAATTAATTGTTCTTTAAATGTTTAATAGAATTCACTTGTAAATCCACCTGGCCCTGGAGATTTTTTCCTAGGAAGTTCATTGATGGCTTGTTCAATTTCTTTTTCTGAGATAGGGTTATTTAAGTATTTTACTTCCTATTCTGTTAATCTGGGCAATTTGTAGTTTTGTAAATATTCACCCATTTCCCTAAGATTGTCATATTTATGGGCATACAATTGGCAAAAGTAATTTCTAATTATTGTTTTAATTTCCTTTTTATTGAAGGTGAATTCGCCCTTTATATTTTTGATACTGGTAATTTGGTTTTCTTCTTTCTTTTTTAAATCAAAATGACTAAAGGTTTATCAATTTTACTGATTTTTTCACTGATATATCTTTTAGAAACCATAGACAGGTGCCACATTAAACATTTCTTATCATTGTATTGTATCTGATCATTGTTAGTGTAATGTATTAGTGGAGTGAGTGGTGGGGTAAGTTCTTATATTGGTAAAGCAGATAGCATCATATTTTTGTTTTTAATAGATGTTATTTTTTTTATTATAAGGCTGCTGGCTCTGTTATAGTCTATTCCAGGTCCTGGGTGGAAAGTTCTGTGCATTTGGAGATATTAGGGATGCATTAGGAGTCCTATGGTCAACCTTTTGCTTGAAATGGCTTTCCTTAGAATTATCTAGCTAGCTTATTTTTAAATGTTTCCTAATTTAGGCCTCTTCAGTTCCTGAATTTCAGACATTGGTAATAGCATTTTGTTAAGAAGCAAAAGAAAAATGACTGTGGTCAAAGTTTAAGTGATTTAAAAATGAAGAGACCCCGTTTCAGAATGCTGTCTCATTGACTTGATTCCCAAAGCAAATTCAGCAGATTTCTTTTCTTTCCTCTATTAAAATAGTGCTCAGTTTATTTTCTCTCCCTCTCACTCCAATCCAATTTAAAAGAAAAACAAAACAAAACTCTTGAAACAAATATGCAGTCAAGCAAAAAAATTCCCGTCATCATCTATATCCAAAAATGTCTCTTTCTGTAGCTTGAGTCTATCACTTCTTTCAGAAGGTACATATCATGTACCATCCTAGATCCTCTGACTGATCCATTGCATTGATAAGAGATCCCAATCTTTCAAAATTGTTTGTCTTCATAATATTGTCATTGTATACTTCACTCTGCATCAGTTCATTCAAGTTTTTCCAGGTTTCTCTGAACTTGTCCCTTTCATCTTTTCTTATGGCACAATGACATTCCACTCTATTCAGATACAATTATAATAAAACTTTGGAGCATGCCCAGAGTATCTAACATGGAGGCACCTTCTCTTTTTTCCCTATCTTATGAGTGGGAAAGTCTATTCAAACTCCTTTGATTGGCTGCATAGTCAGAACAGGCCACATCTTTAAAAGCTGCTAAACTGGAACAGGCTCTTTCTTTCCTGTGTGTTCTTTTCCTAATGCATCCCAGAGGGTAAAGATCACACTGTTTACCCACAGTGCAGAAGACATGAAATGAACTAGGAAGAGTTAAATAACTTCACTGCTTTTTAGGCTCTGTGGCTTCATGTGTTTCAGTTTTTGTTGTTTTCTTTGTCCTCAGTTTCAGGTGCCAGCAGTGATTCCCAGTGGATCCAAAAAAGTGAGCTATGACAACCTTGGAGCCAAGATTCCAGGTGGGATGCTATTGCCAGCCAGCCCAGCTGGGTACCTAGGAGTCAAAAACAAGGGTGTCTTTGCACTTGGAACTGTGCTATCTAGGAACCAAAGTAAGCTTTAAACATAATTCCCTTCCCCTCCCCAGAGACAGGTATATATAGAGAGATCCCACATGTTGGGGAGTAAGCTTGTGTATATTTTATTATACCTTTGAAGTAATTTTTTTTTGTAAAAGCTAATCTGGCTTTTAGAGATTAAATAAAACTGAGGTACAGGGGATTTATGCCCTATACTTGAGGGAAGACCATCTGTGGGGTCTGGAGCCATTAGTAGAGAGTAGATTCCCCTAAACCTCTTTAAAAGAAACAGAGAACCATATAGAAGGGGTGAGATGTAACATGTCTGGTCTTTAGGCAGTGGGGGCTAGAGTAATAAGGATTAGACCATAATTTGTCTGGTCATTTCCTACTCAGTGGGCATCTCCTTATTTTCCAGTTTGTTGCAACCACAAAAGGGATGCTATAATTATCTTTCCTAACATGGGTAATTTTCCTCCATCTATAATCTCTTTGGGGCATATGTCTAGTAGTGGTATTGCTGGGTCATTAGTATTGCTGGGTCACCCAGCAGATCAGCTGCTATTTCTGTTGTCAGGGAATAGATAGGTCACCAGAAGGAAAGCTGGAGAGCAAAGAAAGCTATTGCCTCCATACCTTAGTGAATCAGTAGTTCGTCCTTTTCCTATAAATTGTCAGAGGTGATAGGCCTGATTGACAGGATAATTCTCTGCCTGAGACAAATGTCTCCGCCAACTCAAACTCTCTCAAAGTGTATGGACGGCTAAGGAAATGTGTATTGACAAATCTCAAAATTTATAAAACATAAAATGTATTTAAATTGCAAGTCACAGAGCCTAAAACAAAGTTGCCCATCTAAATTTTCATATAGTTTGATTTTACTTATGCAAACAGATATATTTAAAAATTTTTATTAATGTATTTTGTTTCTAAATCACCTTCATTGTAGCAAAGAATAAAAAAGAAGGAAGGAGAGAGGGATTCAGGTGGGAAGGGGAGGAATTTTGCAAAATCAGGAATTATGAACTAAAACTGACAGTTTGCAATGCTTTTTTTTTTAAATTAAATCTATTTTTAAAAAATAATGGTTCTCCCTATCTCAACCAGGCTGGAAGATCAGCAGCTATTCACAAGGTAGTCTCATTCTAATCAACATGGAAGCTTTGATAGGCTCCATTTTGGACCAATTTATGCTTCCTTAGACAACCTGGTAGCTTGTATTTTCCCTTCTGGGCTCACTCTATTAATGCTGAATTTAGTGTGGACACCTGATCAACATAACCTACTGCATCTCAGAACTCCCAACTCAAGAAATCTGTCAGTGTCAGCCTCCCAGTGAGAGGGATTACAGGAATGAGCCACCATCTCTGGTGTATGCCTTATTCCATAACCATATTCTCCCACCTCTGCAAAGAAGGGAGGGTGATGCATTCTCTTCTCTCTTATTTGGGGCCAAGCTTATTCATCGTAATTACACAGCAGTTTCAATTTTTAAAAAGCTCTTGTTGCATTTTCCATTTACATTATTGTAGTCTTTGAATATATTATTTTCTGGATTCTGCTTACTTCACTTTGATAAGTACATACACGCTTTCTCATGGTGAAATAATAATCTATGAACACTGGTATACCACAGTTTATTTGTTTATTAACCTCTCCTTTTTTATATTTGTTGTTGCCCTTTTCTTTGTACAAAAAGAACAATTATGAATATTTGCATATGGATAGTTGATCTTTTCTTTTTTCTTTTCTTTCCTTCGCTCATCTCTTTTCCTTCTTTTTTATTTTTAACCTTAGAACATAATCCTAGCACTGCTATCAGTTTTATGAAATCTCATCTCTTCTCTCATAATAATATTAGTAATTAGATAATAATAATAATAACTAACATTTATATAGGACCTCTTATGTGCCACAGGCACTGTACTAATTGCTTTACAAATATCCCATTTATTCCTCATTACGATCCTAGGAAGTAGCTGTTATTATTATGCCCATTTTATGGATGAAGAAACTAAGACAAATGGAGGTTAGGTGACTTGCTCCGAATTGCACAGTAGCTGTTTGAGGACAGAATTTGAATTTGGGGATTCTTTTCTTGTCACCTAGTTTCATCTCTTTTCCCTTCTCCTCTGCCTTTTCCTCCTTCATACTGGGTTAGAGGGCATGATCAATTTTGTAACATTATGACAGTTCTAATAACAGTGTAATGGGATGCTTATTTCCCCATGGCCCTGTCAGTGTGCACAGTGATTTTGATGTTTGTGCAGCAATTATATCACACTCTGACCACTTCTGACTAAAGATGATGTATTCTTTCATTTTCTCAATCTGCCATCAAATTGTTTTCAAACCACCCCAAGGGTTCAACATTTAAGTGCAAACTGATCTATAACAGATGATCAGATGCATGCTTTTATTCTCTTTTTTGTTCTGTTCACAGCATTAAAGTAGCCCCTTCATTCTCCTGCTATTCCATATTCATATTTAATTAGCTGTAAAATCAAATGATTGGGATCTTATTTACATAGGTTCTTAACAGTGTAAATGTAAGACTGAAAACCAATTGCTGGGCGTTACAAGTGCCATCTTGAAGCCATTTTAAGCCATTGTGTACCATTATAAATGTTCTCTAGAAAGAAATTTTATATTGCCTCTCATTATACTATCAAGGCTGTTTTCTGATTGAAACTTATCCTCTGTTTCTGTTACAGTTCTTTTGTCTAGCAGTTTTTCAAACAAACTAATTGGCAACACTGGTCAGTCCTTCAGTAGAGTTTCTGTAAGAGTATAGTCAATATGTCAGTGGTAGAAGAAAATCATATTTGAAGAGATTATTTCCTTATAAAGATTAGTTTAATATATAAATATTATTCAATATGAAGTAGTCAGTAAGTCAGTAAACATTTATTAAGCATTTACTATGTTCTGGTCACAAGGGTAACCTTTTGAGGTACAGAGAAAGGTAAAAGAAAGCCCCTTCCCTTGAGAAGCTCACAATGTAATGGGTGGACAACATGCATATAATTATGAACAAACAAGTTGTATACACAATGTGGAAATATACAAGATAAATTGGAAGCAATATATGCAATTGAACTTTAAGTACATTTATCATTTAATATAAAACTTGTCATTAGCCAATAGAAAAGTAAATATTTTATATCATAACTAGCTGATCATTTTACATTATTAGGTGGTTAAAATTTTTTAAAATGAATTTCCATCTCAGCAAAAGATTCCTTTGCCATTTTTTTTACTGTGTATCGGTGTGAATGAGCATTTTCAATTTTTTTTCTTATTTTAAATGAAAATACAGCAATAAACCTGATACAGAACCAGATTAAAGACTGTCTTTGTCTGGTGTTGAGATAAATATTGCAGACCTTTGTTCAAATGAAAAGGACAAATATGAAAATTAAATTTGCACATGATTATTATAGTTATAATATGTTGAACATCTTCCAAGTTGTAAGTTTTTAAATTAAAATGTTATTTATGTTCAACAAAATTTTAAAACAAAGAAAATTTAAAATAAAATCTTGCACAGAATAAAAAATATATGAGGCCTTTCTGGATTACTTTTAATTCTTACAGAATGGTCCATATAAAATATATTTTTTTACTGAGTTTTATAATTTTATGTTTAGAGTTTTCATAATTATAGGTAAAATAAGATTTTATATATTAGAGTCATAATTACATAATGTAGATTTTATTTTTAAGCTTTTGGGGGCCCATAAGGGAAACATTGGATAGACTAGGAAATTGAGTAGACAGGATATAGTCAGTCATTGGGTTCCTGAGGATTACAGTGATTAAGTCACTTGTCCATAGTCACAGTGGCAGAAGCAAGATTTTAACCTAGGTAATCCAATTCCAATTCTAGCACAATTTTTGTCAATATGACTATGAGGCTCTGAGCATGTCAAAGGGACCAACATTCTCCTGGTTATACAAATTTAGGGAAGACCAGGAAGAGGAACAGGTTTTGAGGAAAATGTGATAATAGCCAACATCCTCACAGCTAGAGATAGGAATGTGCCAGGAAGTGTAATTTAATTGCTATAAGTGCCTTTTGTAGTCAATTCCATTATGTTAGAGTGGGGACTGATTTTCAATATGTATAACTGGAGACCCAGCATCTGAGGGCTGCTAATGATAAGAATGAGTCCCCTTTTCCTCAGGAAAAGGTGGGATGGGACACTATTGTAGGCCAGACCTAAGTCAGGTTGGTGCAGTAGGTTCAAGGTTTAAAATGAAATAATTACTCATGGACCAGAAATTCCAATTAAAACCCAACTTAATTAAAAACACAATGCTGGAATTTAAAAGGATATAATATACTCCTCCCCTATTCAGTCATCATCACAAACAATCAACTGGGTCAGGAAAGATTCCTCTAGAGAACAGTAAGAGCTAAGATAAAACTTCCAACAAAATTTTCCCCAGTCTAAGTCTCTTATTTTTCAACCAGTAGAACAGTTCCTTTCTTAAGTACTAACTACCTGAAGTTAGATACAGGTGTTTTTAACCTTTAACCTTTTTGGTATGTCATGGACCCCCTTGCCCATCTATTGAAACCTATGAACATGTACTCAGGATAGTTTTTAAATGAGTAAAAGAAATCACATGAGATCATAAAGGGAACCAGTTTTTGAAATACAGCTGCATCGTTTTTTTATGGTAACATGTCTTAGCACTAGAATATAGAATATAGGGCTATTCATAGAAGATCAAAGAGGTAGGGACAAAAGGAAAAATGGGAAAGGGTTTTATTCAAGACTGGGGCTGAGAAGGAAGCACAGATGTAAGCTGCCCTTGACTATGGCGGCCACATAACCTGGTGACAGTCATCAGTATAAAACAAACACATCTCCTACCACTGGAGCTCACAGTGGAACTCTGGGGCTGGGGAGAAGTGAAAAGAATTTACTTAGCTGACAGCTAGGAATAAGAACCTGGGAGCCATCTGTGAGGGGGATGGGAGTCAAATAATTGAGGTCTTGACAGTTGCTTTTATTTCCCATCCAGATGTGCAGGAAGACCTAACTAACAAAGTGTTGATTAGCTCCAGGTATATTGGCCTGAGGCAAAAATAGTCCTTCCAGAAGAAGAAGCAACCTTACCAGTAGACCAAACCTTTCATAGATGGCGGAAGTAGCTCAGGGCAGAAAAAGAGAAGGATTAAGGAGGTAGAAATGAGATATTACTAGGCACAGCTGATTGTGAAGAGATGGAAAAGTGAAAGTCACAACAACCTTCCCTCTGTGTCAGAGCAAGACCTTCCAAAGGAGGTGCTCCCTTCCTGCCTTCCCCACCCCCATGGGAATCTGATCAAACTTGCTCCTGTTTTAGAGGAGGAACAGGTTAGCTTGATCCTTTTGATAGTTTTTTTTTTCTGTTACTGACAGTAGGCTGACAATTAAACTTCATCAGAATATAAAGCAGTTTGTAGACTTGTCAAATAGGCATGGCTGAATTTTACCTCCTTTTACCAAACAACTCCCACTTTCTAGCCAGCGATCACTTTCTCTGTTCTAATTAACTGCTGTTATTGATTTAGGGCTTCTGCTTGTTCTGTTAGTGGAGTTTTCTAGGTATTCCTATCCCTGGAATACTTTCCCTCCTCCTCTTTTCCTCTTAGAATTTCTGATATTTTTCCAGGTTCAATTCAAGCATTACCATCCACAGGAAGCTTTTACTGCTCTTCCCAGATGCTATGGTCCTTTCCTTCCAAAAGCTACTTTCTTTTCTTTCTTTTTTTTTTTTAAAGCAATTGGGGTTAAGTAACTTGCTCAAGGTTACATGGCCAGTTATTTCTGGGTGTGGTGCTAAGTATCTGAGCCCGGATTCGATCCCCAGGTCATCCTGACACTGGGGCTGGTGCTCCTACTCACTGTGCCACCTGGCCTCCCCCAAAGGCTACTTTGTATTACTACAATTAAGAAACCAACTTCTGGGTTCAGAGGGCTGGGGAACATTGTGCCCACTCCTTTCTCTGCTAAGAAGCATGAGGTCCATACTAAGTTCAATCATTGGGGAGTCTAGCCTCCAATAAGAAAAGAGTCAGGTGTTCCCTCTTAAATAATCTTTGGCTTGTTTTGTCTACCATCCCAATCCCCTGGGGACAAATTATTTAAAGTTCATATTTTGGTTCATGTATAGATCTCCCCAGAAAAGGCAGCAGAAAGAAGTATTTACTTTCTATCTGTGGAGGGGAAAGGGAGGGGGAAGTGCTTATAGACACAAAGGACTCTACACTCATTGATAGTGTTATAGGAATATTTTATTATTTAGGACTCAGGGCCATCCCTCCTGCAAATTTTGTTTAACTAAAAGCCTGTCTTCATATTAACCTCATCTGATCAAAGCCTGACTCACAGAGTGATAATGATAAGGGGAGATTTGGGCCATTTCTCCTAGTTGAGACATATTGAGTTGACCAGAACCTGTCCTGTGGGGTGTGACAATTTTCTTGAGGCCTTAAACATTCCTTAGGTTAGAAGTCAGAAGAAGAATCTGAACTGTCCATGACTTCTTGGAAACATGTAAATTTTTCTTAATTAGACTATTTGTGAACCTTCTAAATGTCATGTCATTTGTAACTTGACTTAGTTTGCCCATAGAGTTTGTTTGATGAGGTTTGTTTCCTTAGGGAATGTGTGAGATTATATCTATTTAAGATTGTTCAACATTTATGACATCGAAGGAACTATGCTTGCAAGGAACTTAAGCTTAAAATTATTGATCACTCAGTCAACATACTAATAAATACTTAATAAGTCTAGGCACTGAGCACAGCATTCCCAGTACAAACAAAAATTGAAAATAGTTCCTGCCCTCAAGCGTCTTTACTTTTATTCAAATACAAAATGCTAGATACACTAGATAGCATGTCTGCATATGGTTTTATATCACAATTTAAAAATTAAATGAATACTTAAAAACTTTAATGTGGTATTTAAAAATGAAATCCACAAGAAATATAGTCTTCTCTTTGAGAGAGCACATGATAGGGACTCCACTAACATTGTCGTCCATAAATGGAGACAAGCCCACTTCAAATCTTCCTCTATATCAGTATCCCCTGGTAATCAATCAGTCAATTAATCAACAAGCATTTGAGCACTTATTACTTTTGAGGCACCACAACACTAAACAGCAGGATACAAAATGAATTGGAAAAAAAGATCCCTGCCCTCAAGGTGCTTTCATTCTAATGGGTCAGACAAGCTGTGCATTAAAAGGCACATACCAGATGCATGGAGAAGTAACCATACATGCATACAAGTACACAAGGAAATCGGGAGGGGAAGACACTAGCAGCAGGAGGGTCCGGGAAAGGCCAAGAGCCTGCAGAAATGAGAACTAGAGAAGCAAACCAGACACTGGGTTCTTGGCCTTAACTCCATGTGGTGTCTGCTGCCCTCTACCGGCTTTTTGTTGAACTATTTTGTTTGTAAGTGTTAAAGGGGTTTGGGGACATCCTAGATTTGGGGCCAAATGGGGTCCTTATAGGTAGTTTGAAAATGAAATTAAGGTCCACAAAGGTTAATAGACTCGCTAAAGGTCACACAGAAGACTCAGGATTTAAACCCAACTTCTTTAAAGACCACCATATGAAGGAGTGTGTGTATGTATGTGTTTGTGTGTGTACAAACTTGTTAAAAATCCTTCACAATCTTCCTCCTCTGCTGCCCCACCCTCATTTCCTTTGCCAGGTTCATTTTAGGTTATTTTACTTTTCCAGGTCTGTGTTTCAGCCAGACTATAGCTATTCTGTTTCAGAATAGATTATAGCTGTTCTTTGAACTCTACACTCCATCTTCCTTGTATTGGCAGAAGCCACTCCCATCCTACCATGATTGACATGCTTTCTTTCCTTGTTTTCACTTCTCAGAATTCATTGGCATGTATAGTTTGTGGGTCAGGTGAACCAGGGAGTATGAGAAAAACCTAATGCCCTTCTTTTAGGGCTCAGGCTTCCCACAAGGTATAAACCCAGTCCATTTGAGCCACTTAGTATCTTAGGAACCCAGTCCCATGCCACTTAGTAAATCAATAAAACTATTTATAGTAATCAATAAAATTAATCACAATAATTCAGGCTCTAGTGAAATCCAATGAAGGAATTAACTCTGAGTTGCTCAATCTCTACATACTTTATGTGATAGGGAGTGGACCTGTGATTATATGTACTCATATAATGAAACAATAATAATAATTCACATTAAAAAAGCTTTCAAGTTTGCAAAAGTGATTTTGCTCACCAGAACTCTGCAAATTTAAAATATGAGACCATATGTAGGAAGTTTTGCATAAACTTTAAAGCATTATATAAATGAAAGCTATGACCACAATGGATTATGATTTCCACACTGGATTCCATTCATCCATGTTTCATTTTGAAACCTCTAATTCATCATCTTGCTACTTCATGGTTTTTTTTTCTTTGTGAAGGAAGGCCTTGCAACACAAGCCTCCTTACCAGGTTAATGTAAAGGAGATTCCTACATGGGGAGAGGAGTCTAGATGAGGGGATTGCTACAATCTGTTCCATTCTCTTCAGAGGTCACAATATGATGGTGGCTTATGAATCATGACATGCAGCAAAGTGAGGAGGAGCAGGAGAGAGTTCTGTGCTTCATCTTCAGTCTTTATTATGTCTTTACTAATAATTAACACTTAAAGAGTGCTTGACGATTCCACAGAATCCAGGAACCTTGAGGTGAAAGGGACTATAGAAGTTATCAAGATCAATCTGACACTGGACAGGGATCCTCACCAACACTGCAGACTAGTGGTGAGTCATCCAAACAATCTGTTTGAACATCTCTAAGGGGAGGTAACCTGCTGCCTCCTAGGCCCAGCTTCTGTATGACCACCTTTTGAATACTTGTAGATCTAATCCAATTTATCAAGTATTTTTTAAATTCCTGCTTCATAGTTGGTCTTGATTCACCTGGGTTTGCAGCTAACTGTCTCCAACTTGCTCCAGGCCTTGCCCTGAGAGCCCTACATGAGCCTACATAGGGAGCCCAGTGTCAGCCCCCAGACCCAGTCACCTGACCCAGGGCTCTTCTTCCTGGGGCTTTTCCTAGTTCCTTGCCTCCTCCCACAACCTTATCCTCTTCCTGTCCCAGTTATACTGCCAATATACTAACCCCATGTCCTGTCACCAACTATTTACTCCTTTATCCCATCTTCTAAAACTACCTTCCTTCTTCCATGTCCCACTCCAGATCTTTCTGCCCCTTCCAATATGCTCTCTGAATTGTGCTTGCTTTCATCTTATACCTTTTCTTTTCTCCTTTATTTATTTTATGGTATTCACTGATACCTAACTTCATCATAACCCATTAGCTATGGTCATCCTTTCCAGTACTGGTTGCAATTTTACTCATGGCCCTGGTTCACTGGTCATGGTGGGTGGGATGGGGTATATAGGCTCTGGGAACCCCCTTGAACTCTCCTTGAATCTTTCCACTTGATCTGGCTTTTCGTGCTCAAAGTTACCCTTAACCTAGCCTAGACCTCCTTTGCCTCTGGATTGCTTCCAGCTACTTCCCAAACTTGATCTCATCAAAATCCCATTTTCTTGGTTCCTGGTGTCTGACCTCTAGTTACCTCAGCTACTGGCCACTCCCATCAAGACCCTCCCTAAACCCCTCCTCCCTTCCCCCCCAGACTACTTGGTCACCCCTAGATTCCTCCCACAGTCTTTCTGTATATAAGATCCATCTTGCCTCCAGGAAGGTGCTCAGATTTATTCTGGCCGGCTTGTATAAGTGTCACAAATGCTCAGATTCCTCAAGAGTCTAGCCAATGGTAAGAGTTCTTGAGAGTCTGGTGGATCTTTAATAAACTTTGTTTTTCTTTGACTGAAAGAAAGCTCGACTCCGATCCATTGAGGCAGGACCTGGTGTGTCAGTATCTGGGGTCCTGAGCATCCCTAAGCCGGAATCCTCTACTCCCAGACTCTCTCTCTACCACCATCATTAGCAACCTCTCCTCCTTTATTGGTTCACACGATTCAAATTTATGACCCAATCTAGATCATAGTGGCCAACATGCAGCAACCCCCAGAACATTCTCCTTATTTTACCAATGACGTTAGTGCCTGGCTCACAGTTTTTCTTTCCATCCCAAATTCTGCCTGCCTTCTACTAGGAAACATTGTGCCCTTAAAGGTTCTTCAGTCTACTCATTTCCCATGACCTCCATTTTACATCATTCTAGGTTGTAGGCATAGATGATTATGATGATGCTAGTGCCCATGACAGTTATAGAGAAGGTCAGAAAGGGGTAAGGTTTGGGGTGGCTAGGTGGCACAGTGAGTAGAGCACTGGCCCTGGAGTCAAGAGGACCTGAGTTCAAATCCGGCCTTTTAGACACTTAACACTTACTAATTGTGTGACCTTGGGCAAGTCACTTAACCCTAATTGCCCTGCCCTCCCCCCTCCAAAAAAGCAAAATTAAAATAAAGGGGAAAGGTTTGAGGGAAAAGACTTTCAATATCAGAATCATTTTCAAGTTATCAGGCACAGCTATTTTTTTCATGTGAAAAATTCTAGGACATGTTATATACACTGTGACCAAGATAAAATGATCTCCTTCTCTCTATTCAATATAATTTCTCCACAGCTACAGTCCTCCTGGTTAAGTAACCCAAGGTGATTGTGTGTGAACAGCTTAACTATCTCAGACAGTTTATCTGACATATATCCCTTCCATATCCAACTGCAGAAAATGTCATTCTCTAATCCCACTTAGCTAATTGTTCAGTTTAAAGAAGTGGATAAGATCTAGCATTAAAACTTCCAGGATTAAGTGCTATAACATAATTTGGAATCTATAGAAAGAGATGGCTCAGAACAACTGTGTTAAATGTTGCTTTTCAAGACCAGTAGAGTAACACAAAGCCATAAATGCTGAACAGAAACCTGAGTTCTCCATCCCTTTTTGGTATCTGAGTCTTGTATTTACTAATATTTCAAAGTTCTTATTCAGCTCTGGTCCTTTCATCAGGAGTGCTTGAAAAGCCTCTATTCCATTAAAGGTCATTCTTCCCCCCACTCCAGTATCATTCTCAGCTTTGTAGAATAAATTATTTTGGATTATAAATATATGTATAGGAGTTTTGAATATTGTATTACAAAATCTTTAATTTTTAGTAGAAGATGATAGGTCTAGTGTGATCCTAACTTTTTTTTTGGTATTTGACCTTTTTCCTTCTGGCTGCATGTCTTTTTTCTTTGATCTGAAGTTCTGGATTTTGGCTATGACATTTCAGGGTCATTTCCTTTTAAAATAAATTCCATTGAATGTGATGGGTAGATTCGTTGTATTGTCAGTTTTCCCTCTAGTTCTATATCTGAGAAGTTTTTCTTTATGATTTCTTGAAATATAGTATCCAGGGTTTTTTTTCTTTTCTTTTTTTTTTAGTCAGGTTTTTTTTTTGTGAATACAGTGATTCTTTTTCTTTCTTCATTTTTTTTTTGAGGCAGTAAGGTTTAAGTGACTTGCCCAAGGTCACATAGCTAGTAAGTGTCAAATGTGTGAGTCCGGATTTGAACTCAGGTCCTCCTGACTCCAGGGCCTATGCTCTACCTACTGAACTGTCTACTTGCCCTAAGTACAGTGATTTTTAAATTGTATCTCCTTGACCTATTTTCTAGGTTGGTTATTTCTGATGTTATCTTATTTCCCCCCATTTTTCAATAATTATAATTCATTCTAATATTTCATAGAGTCTTTGATTTCCTTTTCATCTATTTTAGCTTTTAGGGAGTCTTTTATTTTGGTAAGGTTTATCATTCTCACTTCCTTTATTTATTCTCCTTGTAATTTTTTCCTAAAGAGATTTAATTTCATTTTGATCTCTTGCATCATTTCTTATAGATGTTCATGAAGTCCTTGTGGGAAAATCTGTTTTTTTTTTCCTGAGTTTCTGCTTGCAATTGTTATAGAATTATTCTCTCCTTTTAGGTTGGAGTTTTGGGTAGTTCTGGATTTACAATAAGTTTTTATAGGGTTGATGTCTTCATCTGTTCATTTATCTCTCCAGCTTTAGAGCCAAAATTGATATTTTGTGCCAGAGCCAGGCCCCACCCCCTGCATACTTTTAGCTGGAATGGACAGCACCTTGCATTTCACTTTTGGTTACCTAGGATGCTGTGCTAATCTCTACCTCTTGGACCTTTGATATTCAGAGCATCTTTTCTTCTATAGCATTTTAGGACATAATGTTGCAGATCTTGATTCCCTTGGACCAGAATTGTTGCAGTCATGACTACACTGGTCACTACTACTCCCATTGGCTTCCAAGTTCCTTGCCAAGGAACTTGTACTACCATGAATCTTTCTTAGGGCTCTGATTCTGGATTCAGAACCTGGAGGAATCAAAGTGTCCCTGGCTTGCCTTGGGTGGCTAGTGTCTTTTTTGCTTACTTTGGTACTAGCTTTTCTAGAGGCACCATTTTTGATGGTCCATGGAATTCTGACTTATATTTTTGGTCTTTCTAGGGTGGAAAAAGTCAGTTGCAGTAACTTTGCATTGTATTTCTTGAGCATTATTTGGCCTCATGTAATTTTTGGCTTTTTACTAAAGTAGATATTTGGGAGCTGTCTGACTGCTTCTATTCAGGCAGCAATCTGGACTGAAAGTCCCTTAGAACTCTTTTTCACCACTTTTTTTTCTTCTTGGACTAGAAACAAGAGGAAGTGGTAGACATTTCTCTCCTGTCCATCACTCCAAGAATAGCTTGTAGCAGAAGAATATGTCAGTAGGAAACATATGCATACCTAGGCAAACCTTAGACTAGACATCAAGTCTAGGGATTCCTTCTGTCTTCTTAACATTTCGTTTTCTCAGCCTTGGTCAGTGAACAGAAATGATGAGAAACACTTTTCCAGCTGTGGTAGCTGTGGTTCCATTTGGGTTGAGAGTTCCAGAGATTGACAGTCAGACACAAGTGGAAACATATTTCCCTAATAGAAGACTTCTCAGACAATGGGGCTGACAACAGGAAAATTCTGTAGCTGGAGGAGAAAAGAAAGCCATGTGGTAGCTGACCAGGAGATATTGTCTTTCTGAGAGGCTCTGGTATTGCAGGACTGAGATGAATTGAAAATATCTGTTTTACAAAGGGATTATAATAAGATATAGGAGTATATGTTTTTTTTCTGACATTTTATCCTGAATTAACTAATTTACACTTTAATTTTATTTTTTAATCGACCAAAATCTGCCTTCCCTGCTTCCTATCCACATGACAATTGAGAAACAAAAAAAAAAGAAACCTCCTATTATAAATTTATGTAGTCATGTAAATCAAATTTCTGCATTAGTCATGTTAAAAATATGCCTCAATTTGCACGGAATTCATTATTTATCAGGAGGCAGGTAGCATGTTTCATCATGAGTCCTCTGGAATTATGGTTGGTCATTGTATTATTATTAGAGTTCACAAATTGCTTGTCTTTACAATATTGCTGTCATAATATAAAATGTTCTCTGGGATCTGCTCAGCTTACAATTTACATGTCTTCTCAGGTTTCTATGAAACCATCTCCTTCATCATTTCTTATACCTTATACCTTAATAATATTCCATCTACCATAACTTTCTCAGCCATAACCCAATCATAGGTACCCTCTTAGTTTCCAATTCTTTACCAATGCAAAAAGAGCTTTTATTTTGTCCATTTTTAGCATTTGTTTTGTTTAGGAATAATCTCTCCTTTAATCTGCTCTCACTCTAATACCTTCCTCTTTCCTTTCCTTCTTGTGTCCCCATTGAGTGTAATGCATTTCCATATCCAACTCAGCATGTATATTTTTTTTCCTCCTTTGGCCAGTTCAGATAAGAGTGACCAAGAATCAACTGGTCCTCCTACTTCTTCCTTCATATTTGTGTTGACTACTACTTCTGGACCCTGATTATGTGATATAATTTTCCCCATCCTTTCTCTCCCTCCTCCCTCATCCACCAGTAAATGTATCCCTCTTCTCATTACTTTTCATTCTTCTTTCAAGATCATCTAGACATAACAGAGCCACTTCTAGGCCCTCTATGTTATTAATCTCTCTATGACCTCTGTTTATGATAAGGTTCTGAGAGTACTTATGTATCATCTCTTAATAATAGGATGTAAATAGTTTTTCATTTTTTAGCTCCTTGATTGTTCATTCATGTTTACCTTTCTGTAATTCTCTTTACACCTGTGTTTGCACTTAAAAGTTTTTATGTAGCTCTGGTCTTTTCATGAAGAATGCTTAAATGTATATGTGGAGCCTATATAGAATTGTTGTTCACTGTCTTGGGGAGGAGGGAGAGAAGAAAGGTGGTGAAAACTTAAAACTTAGGGAAGTGAATGTTGAAAACTAAAAATAGATAAATGAATTTATATAAAACAAAAACAAAAAACAAGTGCTTGGAAGTCCTCCATCCCATTAAAGATCCATTCTCCTCCCCTCCCACTATCTCCCTCCCACCTCCCCCCGCAACCTGTTAGATTATTCCTGGTTTCCTGGGCAAGCTCTTCTTGGTTTTAATCCTATACACTTTGCATTCTGGACTATTCTTTTTTGCAGCTCTCCACTCCTTTTTGTGGTTGCTGCTAAATCTTGTATGAACTGACTGATTTCGCTGTACTTGAATTCTTTCTTTCTGGCTGCTTGTAGTATTGTTTAGTTTGACCTAGGAACCATGACCATTAGCTATAATGTTCCTGGGAGTTTTCATTTTGGTTTTTCTTCTGGCGTGACTGATGGATTTCTTTTATTTCCATATTACCTTTTGGTTCTAAGAGACTGGAACAGTTTTCTTTTAGGATTTTTGTGAAATATGGTGTCTAAACTCCTTTTTTTCATGGCTTACAGGGAGGTCAGTGATTTTTAAGTTATTCCTCCTCAATCTCTTTTCTAGTCCAGTTGTTTTTCCTTTTAGGCACCTCATATTTTCTTCAATTTTTTTTAGTCTACTGGCTTTATTTTAATATTCCTTGCATTCTCATGGAATCCTTAACTTAGGGAGTTTCTTGCTTAGGTAAGTTTTTGTATTTCTTGTGCTTAGCTGGTATTTCACTTTTCAATTCGTTCTTTCATAACTCCCATCTTTTTGTCAATTTTTTTTCCTCTAGCATTCTCATTTCATTTACAAAAATGTTGGAACACTTTTTGTAAACTCTTGCTTCATCTCTTCCAGGAATGCTAGTTGAACTTGTGCCAAAACTGTGGTTCTTTTTTGAGGTTTTCCTTGTAAAAGCTGCATTTTAGATAATTTACTAGGAGAATCCAGATGCATTCATCAATGAGCCAAAGAAAATGTGTTCTTCCAGTGGGATCATGTTCCTGGGGTAAACCTTGACCATATAGGTCCAGAATTGCTGATGAGAGCCCCTGAGTGAGGGTTTCGAAAATGTTGAATTGGAGATCCATGGGGGTCATAAAAGGACAATGTATTGACAATATCTAGAAGCCATCTGGAGATGTGGGACTGGAACTTAGGAGAGACGTGGGAGTAATCTGCATAGAGATGGTAGTTGAAGCCGTGGTAGCTACTGAGATCATGAAGAGAGAGCATATAGAGAAAAAAGAGAAGGGCCAGGAAAGATTCCTGGGGAATACCCATAAAGAGAGTCTGGGATATGGTTGATGATGCTGTGATAGAGACAGAAATGGATCTGCCAATTAGAAAAAGAAGCACAAAAGAGAAGTGTCTGTATCAAGCCCTAAGGAGACAGTCTATAGTTAAGAGCTGTTGATATGAGCTGATAATTTATAGACTAGGAAACACAAATTGATAATAATGACTTGGAAAAAAGGTCAATGAAAAAAGGCTTCCAAGACAGGCAAATTAAGACTCAGTACCTTTGATTCAATATTTCTATTCTTGAGATATACCCCTAAAGCAGGGGTTCTTAACTTGTTGTGTCATGGGCCCCTTTGTCAATCTAGTGAAGCCTATGAACCCCTTCTCAAAATAAGGTTTTTTAGACATAAATCAATTATATTGAAATAAAATATTCAAAATATTTTTAAAACAAACCCACAGACCCCAAATTGCGAATCTCCGTCCTAAAGTTAAAAAGAAAAACAATCACAAAAAAAAAAACCCAAGAGCTATCTATTCAAAGATTTTTATAGTATTATTATGTGTAAATGCAAAAATCTGGAAGCAACCTATATACCCTATGGGGAAATGATTAGGTAAGTTATGATACATTGATATAATAGAAGACTATAATAATAACTAGCCTTCATACATTACTTTAAGGTTTACAGAGCACTTAAAAATATCTCATTTTATCCTCACAAAAATCCTGAAAAGTAGGTGCTATATTACTACCATTTTACAGTTGAGGAAACTGAGGTAAGTAGGTTTAGTGACTTGCCCTAGGTCATATAGCCAGGAAGTGTCTGAGGCTAGATTTGAATTTGGTCTTTCAGATTTCAGATCCAGTATGCACCATATACCTGCTTTTCTCTGTTTCTGTCTCTTTTTCACTGTCATTGTCTCTATCTCTGTCTCTCACTGTCTCTGTCTATGTTTAGAAATTTTAAATTATATATAATTTATAATGCAATTTGGATTTAAATAAGAGGACTAAAAAGTTATCTGAGAGAACTTTTATAAAGTAATACGTAGTCCAAGGGAATCTTGTCTTGTTTTATTGCTTCTAAATCTATGGTAGGCATGATGATTTACAGAGGGGCCTTAGTGGACCAGATTCTCAGAAATGACTTTGTCCCTCTGGGATCACAGTGATCCTTGTGCAAAATGTGACAGTATTCAAAGGGAAGTTTTCTGTGCCTCTACCTTCATCTTCTTATTTGGACTTCTTGGGGAATGGAGTGAAGGAAGTTAAGGCTGAGCTGTGGCAACCAGCTAGCTACTAATTTATCCCATCAGTGAGAAGCTGATGGATGGTATAACCAGCAACACCCAGAGTCTGGAATGATGAACTCCCGGTGAAAGAAGAGGGGAATCCTTGTCCCTCTTCTTCTTCCTTTAGTTCTCAGAAGGGAGAGTGAAATCTCTCTCCTCCATTATTTTAAGGGGGCAGGCAAGGATAATTCCCCCTCTTCACAGAGCATCCAAGTCAGAGAGAATGGGTCTGAGAGATAATTAGCAATGACTATCTTTGATCCCTAACGTAAAGGACAGTGTGCCATATTTTCATTTTCATCTGTCTGCAATTAACTGCCAACATTATCTACTGAGTATCTAAATCTATAGGTACTAAAGGTAGAAATCAGAATGAATTACCTTAAAGAAGATATGATTACATAAAATATAAAAGTCCTGGGGGCTGGGGCCAAAATATAATTTTATTTCCTATTTTAATATTTCATTTTCTCCCCTACATAAGTATTCAAGACAGTAAGAACCTAATATACCCCATCTGAATTGATAGGGCAAAGGAGTTACTGCCATTCTGAGATGGGAAGTGCTTTCTAGTATGCATGAGATCTAGACAGGTATTTGGAGAGGACTGCTCCTTGAGAACAGGGATTGTTTCATCTTTTGGTCTTTGTAGCCCCTGTTTGACAAACCTGGGCAGTCATTTTTAGTAGATTGCTACCTGGTGGTAGTGATATTGCACTCTGAGGTAATTGATATTCTTTGATTAGATTATTTGTTTGATAGCATGTGCAAGCAAGTACTACAAATGAATATTCCCTTCATGTATGCCACATCTGATGGGGGTTTAGCACATGCTCAGATCATCTAAGATGGTGTTATCCATGTGGAAGACTCAGGGCACCTGCTTCTGGGAGAAAGAATTGGTGAGGGTATGGACATTCATCACTGGCCTGACCTCATAACGAAGCAGCCCTTTTTCATTGGCTATGTAGCTAGGATTGTCCCTGACTGTAAAACTGACTGAGCACAGGCTGGCTCATTTCTGAATTCACATCTAATAAATATGAAGGATGCTCTCTCTCACAGCAGGTGACGCCATTGGGTAAGAGGGTAGGGCCTGAGGACCTCCAACTTAGACCATGTGGATGCAAGAAAAAGACTCTGGGTTTTGGTCCTTTTCAGTTTCAGGTGCAGGAAGTAGAGTCCCTGACCTGGACACTCAAGCCACAGGGATCTGGGAATCCAGGAATCCAGATCAGGCATTTCAGCCAGCACAGTACCAAAGCCCATGAGGCGTATGGATCCATGATGCCAATCTGGGGGGCTTTGGACTTGGACTCCATGGGTCTTTACTTTGTACGAACTGAGTTAAATGTTGAGCCTGAAACTCCTTCCCTCCCCAGAGACCAAGGTGATGTAGTAAGGGGAATATGTTACCAGGTGTCGAGGGAAATGTTTGTACCTTTGTTCTTTCTCTATCTTTGAAGTAAATATCTCTTTGTAAAAGCTGATCTAACATTATGTACTTAATTGGAACTGGGTTGCTATCACTAACCCTTAAAAAAGAGGGGGAATACCATTGATGGAGGCTAACTGAAGCTGATGGTAGAGAGAACAGAGACTCCCTAACACCTCACTCCTCCACACACACACATGCTACACAGGAGAAGTCTGAGGGGTAGGGTTAACATAGAACAGAAACTCTCAGTCAGTAGGCACAGAGCACTCCATTTTACATACAAGTGCAGAGCGAAAATGAATAAGGAAACTGGGGAAACTAGAAGGACAAAACACAGGATTACAAGTTCCTTTTCAATGAGAATGTACAAAGAAATTGAATGGAGACAGAGGGACAAATTATGACATTTTATCAAGAGATGCATTTATTCAAAAGTAAATAGTACAAATCAAGTTTTTCAATTGTATTGATATTTAGAACTGACATCAAATAAAGTTTTTAAATGAACAATATGACGACGTAAGAAATGACAATGTCACAAAGGGGTAACTTATAGGAGTGGAGATGTTACTAGAGCAGGAGTTTGGAGACCCTGCTTTAATTTCCAGGCCTTTCAATAACTACCTATATGACCTTAATAACTTCACTTATTGGAGCCTGTTTCTTCATTCTCAAAAATGAAAGGACCAGACTAGATGACCTGTAAGGTGTGAACTCCTGGGGGGTGGGGTGGGTAGGAGGCATGAGAGACACTTCAGGGAGACTAAATAAATAGCTCAGTAAAATAGATCTGAAACATGTAGTAGAGCGTGAATTGGCCTCCAGAGGCCATCTCTGGGAGCATGTATCTAGAGCTTCCCAGGGAGACAATTCAATCTCCATCATGAGTATCTACTCTAGACAAAATGTTTTTCATATATAGGTATTATTGTTTTTCAAATGTTAGCAGATGTGAGTGATAAGTTCAGTGTATTATATTCATGGTAGCCTTTTGTCATTATGTATTTTCTCAAAAGATATAGTACAGTTACCATCATGAACTGAAAATTTTACAAAAGAATCACCTTACTAAAAAAAAGTTTGTGAACAACTGCTTTAAGGTCTACTCCAGCTATAACTTACTATCAAGACACTGTGTATTTCTTGCTTTATCTATGTTTTCATGTTGTAAGTTCCTCTAGGGCACAGGCTGTCCGCCTTTTTTTGTATTCTTAGTATTTAGCACATTTGTTGTTTGGTTGTTTAGTTGTGTCTGAGTGTGATTTCATGGATCATAGCATGCCAGGCCCTTTTATCCTCCACCATCTTCCAAAGTCTGTCCTAGGTTCATGTTTGTTGCTTCCATGATACTATCTATCCTTCTTATCCTCTGCCATCCCCTTTTCCTTTTGCCTTCAGGCTTTCCCAACATCAGGGTCTTTATCTTGCCTTTACATTATGTGGCCAAAGTATTTAAATGTCAGCTTCACTATTTGACTTTACAGTGAACAGCTGGAATTAATTTCTTTAAGTATTGACTGATTTGACCTCCTTGATGTCCACAGGTCTCTCAAAAGTCTTCTCCAGCAGCACAATTTTAAAGTGTTGCTTCTTTGGTGCTCAGCTTTCCTTATAGTCCTACTTTCACAACCATACATTGTTACTGGAAAAAACATAGCTTTAACTATATGGACCTTTGTCAGCAAGGTGATGTCTCTTCTTTTTAAATATGCTGTCCAGATTTGCCATAGCTTTCCTTCCAAGGAGCACCTTTTGCTTTTATGGCTGTAGTTGTCTGTAGTGATCTTTGAACGCAAGAATATAAAATCTGATGCTGCTTCCATTTCTTCTCTCTCTATAACCAGGAAGTGATGGACCAGTTGCCAAGATCTTAGTTTTTTTGATATTAAGCTCCAAGTCAGCTTTTACACTTTTTTTTTCACTCTTATCAAGAAACTTCCTGATTCTCTTAACTTTCTGCCATCACAGTGGTATTGTATGCATATCTGGGATTGTTGATAATTCTCCTGGCAACCTTAATTCCAACTGTTGATTCATCCAGCCAGGCATTTTGCATGATGTATTCTTCATATAAATTAAATAAATAAGGTAAAAATATACAGCCTTGTTCTACTTCTTTTCCAATCTTAAACCAAGAAATTGTTCCACGTCCAGTTCTACTTGTTGCTTCTTGCCTGGAATAGGTTCCTCAGGAGAAAAGTAAAATGATCTGGTACTTCTGTCTGTTTGGGGAGTGGCCACATTTTGTTGTGATCTACAATCAGAGGCTTTAGTGCAGTCATTGAAGCAGAAGTAGATTTTTTTTTTTTCCTGGAACTCTCTTGCTTTCTCCATAATCCAGTGAATGTTGGCAATTTGGTCTCTAGTTCTTCTGCCTCTTCAAAAACCAGTCTTCTGTTAATTCCCGGTTCACATATTACTGAAACCTAGCTTTGAAGAATGCTAAGAATAACCTTGCTAGCATGCAAAATTAGTGCAATTGTTTGGTAATTTGAACGTTCCTTGGCATCACCCTTCTTTAGAATTGGGATGTAATCTGAGCTTTTTTAACTTAGTGGCCACTGTTGAGTTTTCCAAATTTGCTGGCATAATGAGTACAGCACTTTAACAGAATCATCTTTTAGGGTTTTAAATAGCTCAGCTGGAATTCTGTTGTGTCCACTGGCCATATTGCTAGCAGTGCTTCCTAAGGCCCACTTGACTTTATTCTTTAGCATGTGTGGATGTAGATTAGAAACCACACCAGTGGTGGATATTTGTGATGTTAAGAACTTCATAATTCTTTTGTGTATTCTTGCCAAGTCCTCTTAATCTATTCTACTTCTGTTAAGTCCCTACCTGTCTTTTATGATGTCTGTTTTTGCATGAACCTTTCCCTTGATATCTCTAATTTTCTGGAAGAGATCTCTTGTCTTTACCATTCTGTTCTTTTTTTCTATTTCTTTGCATTGCACATTTAAGATAACCTTATCTTTCCTCACTAGTTTCTGGAACTTTGCATTCAGTTGGGTATATCTTTCCCTTCCTCTTTTCCCTTTTACTTTCTTCCTTTTTTCCAGCTATTTGTAAAGCCTCATTAGACAGCCATTTTGCTTTCTTGCTCTTCTTTTTCTTTGGGAAGCTTTTTGTTGCTTTCTCTGGTACAATATTGTGACCCTCTGTCCAGAGTTTGCAGCTACTCTATCTACCAGATCTAATCCCTTAAATCTGTTCATCACTTCCACTTCATCTTCATAAGGGATGTTACGTAGTTCATACTATATGATCTGGTGGTTTCCCCTACTTTCTTCAATTTAAGTCTGAATTTTGCAATAAGAAGCTCATGATTTAGCCAGGTAATTATATAGATTTTTTCAACCTTTGGCTGCAAAATATATAATCAGTTGGATTTCAGCGTTGACCATCTGGTAACGTCCATGTGTAGAGTCACCTTTTGAATGGTTGGATCACTGCCTTGTTGTGGCAGAGGAGCTTATGTAGCTCAATGAACCTATAAGCTATGTAGTTAGTGCAGGGTTACCTAAGATGAACAGGTCATGGTGAAGAGTTCTGACAAAAGGTGATCCACCGGAGAAGGAAATGGCAAACTACTTCAATATCTTTGACAAGAAAACCCCATGAACGGTACTAACATGAGAAAAGAGATGACATTGAAAGATGAGGCTCTCAGGTTGGAAGGTGTGTATAGGCTACGGGGGAAGAAGAGAGGACAACTGCAAGTAGCTGCATTCCTAATGAAGCTGAAAGGATGCTTCTGGTGGCCAAAGGAAAGTCTCATGCTGTAAAAATTAATATTACATAGGAACCTGGAATGGAAGAGCTACGAACCAAGGTAAGCTGGATGTAGTCAAATAGGAGATGGAAAGATTAAACATCAGCATCTTGGGAGTCAGCGAACTTAAAATGAACAGGATGGCTGAATTTAATTCAGGGGATCCTTACATGTACTACTGTGGACAAGAATCCCTTAGGAGAAATGGAATAGTCAATAAAAGGATGAGAAAAGCAGTACTGGGGTACAAGCTCATAAATGACTGAATGATATGTGTTCAAATCCAAGGCAAACTTTTGAACATCACAGTATACAAGTCTGTGCTTCAACCCCTAATACCAAAGAGACCAAAGTTGATTAGTAATATGAAGATCTACATCTTCTAGAAATAACACACACACACAAAAGATTGTCTTCATCCTACGGGAATGAAAAAAAAAAAGCAGGAAATTAAAAGATAATTGGAATAACAGGCAAGTTTGGCCTTTGACTACAAAGTAAAGCAGGGCAAAGACTAATAGAATTTTTGCAAGATAGCTCAATGGTCATAACAAACACCCTTTTTACCAGATGGTCAACATCAAAATCAAATTGATTATATATTTTGTTTAGCATAGTGCCCGTCACAAACTAGATGCTTATTAAATGTTTATGCTTACTGTGAGATGTAATATATATATAGACATATATGTCTATATGTAATACACACATATATGCACACTGATTCCATGTTATATATATGTATATACATACACACACACACAGATTTCATCGGCTCCTGGTGTGGAAACTCCCTTTCCCAATGCAGACGCACCAGCATCTGTGACTTAGCAGAGACGTCCTCTGAACTTCTGGGACTCAGGACGCGTCTTACAGGGTCCGAGCGGGATCGGAACCTAGGTCTTCCCCGTTCCAAGCCCAGCACTACCTAGTTCGTCGCCGCCACATTAAGTGACATCTGTGTAGCACTCTGACAGTGCTTCTCACCCACTGTCTCGTGGGGCCCTCACAACGACCCCTCCGGGTCGGCGCCACAGGTCTTTGACAGACGCAAAAAGTGAGGCGCAGAGGGCTGGGGGGTGTAGGAGGCAGCCTATGGCCCCAAGTCTGGCACTGTTTTTTCTTCCTGCCCCTAAACAATAGGCCTGAGGATCCCCTTTATGGCATTTGGATAAATCCGAGGAGACCCTCCCCCCTGGCAGGCGCCCCGCCCTTCCCAGGCACCCCAGGGGCGGCCCATTGCCCACCCCTCTAGCTCCGGCCTCGCCTCCTCTCCCCGCCTCGCCCCTCCCCGCCCCGCCCCCACCTGTTGTGGGGGAGGGGGCCGGGCTGGGGAGAACCCTGGAGTGACGTAAGCAGCATCTTCCCTTCTTTTCCTCCCCCGCTCGGCCCCGCCCCTTCCACGCGCATCTCCGCCAATCGCGGGCCGCGCTCCTTCGGTGACCTTTTCCGGCCCGCCAGGCTCCCGCCCCCTCCGTCCCCGGCAGCCTCATTGTCGCGGGAGGCGCCTGAGGTGAGAGCATCTTGTTCTGTCCCCTTAATCACCTTAGTCGCCTCAGCCCCCAGAGCCGGAGCCGCCGCTTGGGGTCTCCCGGCCCGACGCGCCCGCCCGCCATGGAGTACGTTAAAGGTGAGCCCTCAGGAGCCCGCGCGGGGCCTGCCTGGCCCGGCCCCCCTCAAGATGGCCGGGGCTGCTTGGGTGGGGGGAGGGGGTCTCAGTGTGGCGCCCCGGGGAGGCCCCGCGCCTAGGCCTCGGCCCGAGCTGGGGAGGGGGTAGGGAGATTGGTGCGTAGGAGCGGGCGAGGCCGTCCCGACCTCGGCAGTCCCCCCCGGAGCCCGCCCCGGCCCGGTCCTGCGGGCGCTTTGTTTCCGAGGGGCGTCCGATCCCGGGGGCGGGGTGACCCTTTGGTGGGCCCCGGACCCCCGCGGCGGACCCTTCCTGAGGAGCACGCCCTTAAAGGCGCTCAGTAAATCCCAGACTCACAAGGAGAAGAGGGCCAGGGCTCCAAACACTGAAGGAGAAACGTTCCCTCCCCGCCCCCCAGGATAAAGCCCTCCTCCCCGGCACAAAGACGGGGCGCTCTCCGCGCGTTCGCTCCCTGCACTGTAGGAGCCTTGGAAGGTCGCGAACCCCCAGGGTCCCGGGCTCCCTTGCTGGGGCGACTTGGCCCCCGGGACCCTTCCCCTCCTTTGGGTGTTGTCTGAGATGGAGGCTGGAAGCGACCTGGTAGTCGAGTCATTCAGCTCCTTCCGTACGCCCCAAACGGGCAGGCCATGCCCCTCCCTGCGCGTCCAGCTGGAGAAATAACCCGCATGCAGGTGCATAGAAAACACCCCGAGAGCCCCGAGGCACCGCTCTGGGGGAGGGGCGCTGACGGCCCGGAGGCCTCTGGAAGGAGGCCCCGTCGGGTCCGAGCCCTCCCGGGCCGTGAGGATGAATTATCTGCAGACTGAAGATAACCCCAAGTGTCCCCTGGCTTGTTGGTGTTTGGAGCTAGCCAAGGCTTACTGCCTCAGTGGGCCCCTAGGGTGAGCTGGGTATTTCACCGATTGTCCCTCTGGGTGAGTTTTTAGAAGGCCCTTTATCATAAAGTCCAGTAGCAGTGCCAAGGACAGAAAGACTGTGATGTGTTTATGCCGGCTTGCAGGGTGGCTTTGAAGTCAGTGGCTGTTGTAACAGGCTTTATTGCTGAGGTGGGCAACATCCTCTAGCTTTCTTCCTGGGGTAATGTCCTTCAGTATCTGGATATATGTCTTTATCTGTGATAAAGCCTGCTTTGGAGTCATTAGTTCTAGTACAGTACCACTGATAGTGCTCTGCATGATAGTGCTGTGTGTGTTGACCAACCTGAAAAGCAGCCTCTGGTCAGATCAGAACTTTAAAAAAGTGCCCTTCACTACTAGACATGTTCACAGACACAAAGCAGGTCATTGTTGATAGCCAAGTAGTCTTGCAAAT
Organism: Petaurus breviceps papuanus; assembly: GCF_028583685.1. NCBI lineage: Eukaryota > Metazoa > Chordata > Mammalia > Diprotodontia > Petauridae > Petaurus > Petaurus breviceps. The sequence goes on along the minus strand of NW_027185850.1, from coordinate 35,112,203 downwards.
GATCAAGAGGAAAGTACACAAAGGAAAGACATAATTTTAGTGTTATGTCCTTGTCACATCACCCAACCTTTAGACAAATTTCCAAAAAAAGAGTATTGATGTGTTTGAATTTCCCTTCGTTTCCTTGCCCACCTTTTATTGAAGCTTCTTTGCTTAAAATAAACAGCAAATGAAGGTCAGCGTCAGACAAAATGCTGGGACAATTCACAGAATTAGTCCTGGAATAACCAAAAATTTTGATTACTTTTCTAGGAGAAAAAAAAATCTATTGTCTTAATTGGTTGTAAGGAAGAAAAGAAAACAATTTTTCCTGGTTTTCTTTTGCATTGAAATGGAAAAAAGTATCACGTTCACTGAAAAATAATTCAAAAGATTACTTTTTAATCTGTCCTCTTTTGTTTGCATGCTTTAAATTAATAAAAATTATAACATCTGAGAATGTGTCTGGAAGTACAGTAGCATTGTTGTGTATCTTTCAGAAATTATTATTTGATGTTATTTGAAGTAGGTTTTTGTGTCACTCTTTTGAAGTAGGAAATCCATTTGCCATTTGTTGGCAAGGGCCTCTTGTTTAGTCTTTTATATCAAGAACTAATTTGATAGATATAGTTCCAAATGATGACAGCTAGAAATGGTTAGAGTTAGGAGCAATTTTTAAAAAGCATTTTTCTTGCTGCTATTGGGAGATGGACCTGAGACCAACTGTAGTTTGAGTACCAACTTCGGCTAAGTACCATGAAATGATCAGTTTATTTTTGTAGGTTTAGAACTGGAAAGGTCATTAGAATTCATGGGGGTTAATAACTATCTACAAAATGTTACGAGCTCCTCCACCCCCAATTTTTTGCTTTCCTTTTAATTTTGGTTGCATTGGTTTTGTACTTTGTCCAAAAACTTTTTAATTTTATGTAAAATTATCTATTTTTCATTTTGTAATGCTTTCTATATCGTGTTTGGTCCTAATTCTTCCTTTATCTATAGATCTGACTAGTAAACCAATCCATGCTCTCTAATTTGTTTATATTATCACTGTTATGTGTAAATCATGAACCCATTTTGACCTTATCTTGGTATAAAGTGTGAGATGTTGACAAATATACTGAGTTTCTACCATACTGTTTTCCAGTTTTCCCAGCAGTTCTTGTCAGATAATGAGTTTATTTGGAATTCAAAACTTATTAAAAAAGTTTAAAAATTATTTAACATGTAATTGGGGGAAAATTAAATATTACAAAGTAAATTTTTAAAAAGTATAATTCGTCTTTTGCATGAAATGTACGTTTTATTATGTATTAGTATTGCGTTTAAAGGTTATGGTTTACAAAGGATCCTACATATATTATTTTATGTCTTTTTAGCAATCTGGTGAGTAGGTCACGCAAGTATTTTATATCCAATTTACAGATAGAGAAATGAGACTCAAGGAGGTTCAGACTTGCCTACTCTCTTACTTCACCACAGCCATAATCCTCTTACTCTAAAACTAGTATTTTTTCCATTACATCACAATGCATTCAGATTTTAAAGGGATTTTAGGCTAATACAGGAATTGTTATTTCCTGAGGTAGAGAACTGTGTCTTGCAGTTTAGATTACCATTAATCTATGACTTAGTAAGTTAAACTACTTTCTTTAGGTCACACACAGCTGGTGTCTGAAATGACATATGAATCCGGATCTTCTCCCAAGCCCAGTGCTATGTCTACTATACTCACACTGTGTCTAAGACAGGGGTTCTTAACTTTATGTGTGTCATGGACTTTTGTGGCAGTTTAAGCCTCAGGACCCCTTCTCAGAATAATTGTTTTTAAATATATAAGATAAAATACATACAATTACCAAGAAAATTGATTATGTTTAAATAAAGTTATTAAAATATAAAATGAAAGTATATTCACAAATCTCTCATGTTAGGAACTCCTACTCTAAGAGAATTTTTAACCTGGGCTTCAAATATCTTCTTCAGTTCACCAACTCCATTTGTTATTTGAGGGCTTTCTATATCTTACCCCCCCGCCCCGCCCCGTCCCGTTCTGCGGGACCAAGTTATTCGTGGGGCCGAGGAGGAGATAAAATGGTAAAAGTCAAACTATTATCATATTGATCTTGGTAAAGCCGTAGACCCCAAGACACACCCCGGTCCCAGTTAGTATATTTTTTACCAGAACTAAATTGGATGCGCAGGGGATGGCACCACCCTGAGCACTCCTGGCTATTCCTCCACTCTGTACTATGGGGGAAAGGGTGTGTATAGTTAGCTTTAACCGTAATAAAATCCCAGGAGGAGGAGGGATGCCAGTAGGTGTCCCCAGTGGTTTCGCAGCTCCAGCTGTAGCAGTAGTAGTCTGCTAAGCCTCCGCACTTGGAGTTTAGGGCGCGATTTCTATGATAACCAGGGCAGACATAGAAGGAATAGCCTCTTAACCTACTCCTTCGCCCCTGACCCCCGCAGCCTCCCCATGCAGGAAGACCGGCTCTATTTGGAAAGGATGTGGGGGGTATCTTTCTACATCCCAGTCGGCTGGTGCCCCTAAAGCTAATTTGCAAAGATCAGGGTATAGGGTAGGCCACCAGTCTTCAGATGTTATTTTTGACTCACTCCACACTGTATCACCTACTCCATTTATTACCAGCCAGGTATGGTTGAGAAGCTGGTACGAAGGTGCCAGGGATGGCCCTGAAGATGACAAACAGGCAAAGGATCATTGTGATGTCTGGCAGGCTCGTCTGGTTCATGACGTCTCCTGAAACAAAGCACAGTTAGAAGACTTCTCAGGGAGATTCCTGGGCGAGTTGTGAAGTTTTATCAGGCGCTCTGGAAGCCATCTGGCGTTTTGTGCTTGTGTATCATAGACGCAGGCATGTCCTTTGCCCCAGATAAGGACCGGGTCGGGGCCCTGCCATTTATTGGACAGTGGATCTTTCCACATGGCCTGTGCATAAGTGCTTGCTGTGGATGAATGCCAGAGGCGGTCGGCAGCGGTTTTGCCATTAGCGTCATAAGTGAGGAAATTCAAAACAAACATTGCATGGTTTAGGAGGGTCTTAAAATTCCCTGCTCTGGGGTATAACATATCCCCCCCTGATTGTAATTTTAAGATCATATTTTTTAATGTTTGATGAGCTCTTTCAACTATGCCTTGGCCTTGAGGATTATATGGGATGCCTGTGATGTGCTTAATCCCCATTTGGGCGCAGAACTGTCGGAAAGCAATGCTAGTGTAACCAGGCCCATTATCAGTTTTGATAGTTTGGGGCTGTGGGAGGACCACTAGGGAGGCAAGAATGTGATAAATCACATGTTTAGAAGCTTCGCCCGTTTGGAGGGATGCAAAGAGGAAGCCGCTAAAGGTGTCAGTGGAGACATGAACATATTTCAATTTACCAAAAGGTGGATAATGGGTAACATCCATTTGCCATATTCCCCCGGGGCACTAACCCCCGGGGATTTACTCCCAAATGAGGTTCAGGTAGGAGGGTCAGGCAGCCCTTGCACTGACGCACTATTTGTCGTGCTTGTTCACGAGTGATGGAGTATCTATCGCAACCTAAGGGTTTGTGCATTAAGATGGTGCAAGGCATGGGCTTTTTGTGCAGCGGAAAGAGGGGAATCAGTGAGATCAACGGCCACCAGTTGAGTGGCTTGATCGACTTCATCATTTCCTTCTGCCAATGGACCGGGCAGGTCTGAATGGGCCCGGACAGGACCAATGAAAAAGGGGCAATTCGGGCAAGAATAAGATGTTGAAGTTCTGCAAATAAGGGAGAGGCATTAGTTGAAGGGCGAATGAAAGGAACTGTTTCCAGAAGGGGGACAGAGTGTGCTATATAAGCACTATCAGTATCCAAATTAAAAGGTTCTTGCAAGAGCTCAAAGACCTAATAATGGCTACAAGCTCAACTAATTGTGCAGATAAAAAATGGGTATTAAAGCAGGATACCTGACCATCAATGCTAAATGCAGCAACATCCGTGGAGGAGCCGTCGGTAAAAACCAAACGGGCTCCTTGAATTGGTGTTGTTTTTGTTCCTTTGGGGAAAACCACAGGCGTCCTTTGCAGGAAATGAATCAATCTATTTGAAGGGAAATGATTATCAATAGTGCCATGAAAGGAAATAGAACTAATAGCCCAATCATCATCATTCTGAACGAGCCACTGTACTTGTGCAGCAGCATAGGGGGATACAATATGATTGGGGTCTTTACCAAAAAGTTTTAAGGCAGCCCCCCTGCCAAGGCGCAAGAGGGTAGCAACCAAATGGGGATAGGTGGGTAAAATCTTAGAGGGGGATGGGCAAATGGATCCAAAAAAGTGGTTCTCGTTGCCAAAGCAATCCCGTGGGCACAAAAAGGGTGGGAAATATGAGGAGCCAAAGGGGTTGAAGGGGTGCATAATACCCTATGTGCTGATCACAAATGGCACGCTCAACCGTAATAAGAGCTTTGCGCGCCTCAGGAGTAAGGTGGCGGGGGGAGGATGGGTCAGAGTCCCCTTTCAAAATGTCAAACAGGGGCCTTAACTCCCCTGTAGTGAGTTTCAAATAAGGTCTCAGCCAGTTGATATCTCCAAGGAGCCTCTGGAAGTCATTAAGTGTGTGAAGGCAGTCTACCCTTAATTGGAGTTTTTGTGAGAAGACATGATTAGTGAGGAGCTCAAAACCCAAAAACAACTGGGGAGGCTGGGTTTGGATCTTTTCAGGGGAAATTAAGAGCCCGCGGGACTGTAGAGCCGCAACGAGCGATTGACAGATTTTGGACAGGTACGGCTCATCAGGTCCTGCTAGGAGGATGTCGTCCATATAGTGGATAATATAAATCTCTGGGTGGCGCAACCGGAATGGATCTATAGTCTGGGCCTCGGGGGAGGACCCTCCATTGGAAACGGGGAGAAGGGCCCACACAATTAACTATAGGGAGGCTAAAGGCAAAACGTTTGCAATCATCAGGATGTAAGGGGATGGAAAAGAAACAATCCTTTAAATCAATAATGATCTTAGAAAATCCTTTCGGAATGGCTACAGGGGAGGGGAGCCCCAGTTGAAGTGCTCCCATAGGGATCATGGTTTTATTAACTGCCCTAAGATCATGCAGTAAGCGCCACTTTGCTGAACGCTTTTGTATAACAAAAATGGGGGTATTCCAAGGTGATGTGGAGGGCTCAATGTGCCCTGCAGCCAGTTGTTCCTGCACTAATTCCACAGCTGCAGCTAGCTTTGTTATGGATGAGGGCCACTGGTCGATCCAGACGGGAAGGTCATCCTTCCAGGTGATTTTGTCTGCCTGGTGTGCAGGGGGACCAGTGGCCCTTACAAAAAATGGTTGTGGAAACCCAAGCCTGCACGACCCACCTTAGGGGCAGTCGATATGGGGGTCAAACGTCCCTGTTTGTTTTTTTCCCAGGCCTTGTCCTGGAAGGAATCCCTGGGAGAGCATCTGCTGGGCCACAATCGCATTGGGGCTGCACATAATGACTCCCATCTGAGAAAGGATGTCCCTACCCCAGAGATTAACAGGCAGTCCAGGGACCACAAATGGCCAGACAGTACCAGCATTTCCTTCATTATCCTTCCAGGGTAACCATTGGGAGCTTTGGAGGGTGTTCTTGGACTGACCAATGCCTTGTAAGTGGGTTATGGAGGCCTGCAAGGGCTAAGCAGTGGGCCAGGCTTCTTGTGACAAAACGGTAGAGTCAGCCCCAGAATCTAGAATACCTTCAAAAATCCTACCCTGTATTGTGAGCTTAAGAGTAGGGCGTTCTTGAGAGATGGCCTGGACCCAGTACAGGTCGGATGATCCGGGCCGGGATACTCCGCGCCTTTTGACAAGGGCAGGGTAAGCAGTATCCAGGGGGAGCGGCAAGGCCTGGGCCAAGCGTTGTCCCTTATCAATCGAGAGGGGGCCATAGGGGGTGGTAGCAAGCAACTGAATCTCCCCGGTATAGTCATTATCAACCAGGGAGGGGTGAATCATCAGGCCAGCAAGGGTGGAGGACGCGCGACCCATAATAAAGAAATAAGAATTCAGTGGGGGAGGGCCAAAGACACCCGTAGGAATGGTCTGCACCCCATCTTCTGGGTTCAGTATTGTGGGGGAGGCAGCACATAGGTCCACCCCTGCGCTCCCTGTTGTTGCTCGGCAAAGGGGGGGGTACTGGGCGAGGCTCGTACAAAGGGAATGGGTTGAGGGGCCCGGGGCTGGCCCCTCTGGCCATTTCCCAGATGGGAGGGTGAGGGTTGGCCGCAGAGACGGACTGACAAGTATTGGCCCAATGTTTCCCCTTACAACAACGAGGGCAAACAGTAGAGGGTTGATTTAACTGTTTTGGAGGGCCTGCAGAGGGTGGGGTGTCCCCAGGGCATTGGCGAGCAAAATGACCAGGCTGGCCGCACTGGAAACAATTTCTAGGAGGCCCGCCTACTTGGAATGCCGCTCCTATAGCTAAATGCACGGCATGTGACATTTTGGAAGCAAGGGGGTCTACATTGCGGCACAACGAACCATCTCATCAAGGGATTTCTCTCTCCATTTGCCGGGTAATACAGCTCGGCAGGCATTATTAGCATTCTCATAAGCTAAGCGCTTAACAAGCTGGTCATTAGTAGCCTCCTGCCCCAGGGTCCTCTCAGTGGCTTCTAATAGGCGGCTGACATATTCAGAAAAATCTTCCTGCCCTCCCTGAAGGATCTTATTAAGGGGGGCAAAGGGGGAGCCAGTGTTGGGCGGGGATCGCCATGCGTCTGGGCCAAAAGCCCCACAGGGAAACGCCGCTGTAGGTCTTCTGCCGCATATTTCCCTTGTCCACTAAGTTTCTCATAAGTCTAGTTCGCAGAAGGCGAACGTGGAGATTTCAAGTTAGCAGCGGCAGCAGACTGGCAGCGATCGAAAAAATCTGCCTTCCAGGTTAGGAATTGCCCGCGTGAAAGGACTGCTTGAACTACACGGACCCATTCTCGGGGGAGCATATGGCCTCCACGGGACATGGCTTCAAGGGCTGAGAGTGTGAAAGGCGCATTAGGTCCGTAAGATTTGACTGCAGCGTTCAGATCCTTTAAAGTCTTAAAATCTAATTTACGGAACCCTGCAGGGGGAGCACCTTGTGCCGCATGAGTCTCATCCTCACTTTCGTTTTCATCCTCATTCTCCCCCTCACTATCCGATTCCTCTTGTGAGTCATCAGTAGCGGAGGGCTTTACGGCAGAAGTGGAGGGGCCATCGGAAGGAGGGGCGGACTTATCGGAGCGGGTTACTACAGGAAGGGTTAACCTTACATCTTTGGTTTTATGAGAGGGTCCCTTCTGGCAGGGAGGCGGGGGAGGACCAACTGAGGGGCCTGAAGCCGGGAGGAGAACAGAATTATGCAGCGTTTTCTGTAAGGAGGAGAGCTCAGTAGAAAGCTGAACAAACTGCTTCTGGAGGTCAAGGACCTCCCGAAGTTCATTAACCTTGGTGGAATGCTGATTTCTAGCTTCTATGAGGGTGGCAGGGGATAAGGCAGGCGAAAGAAGGGCAGGTGCACAAGTCTGAACCACATAAGGAGGAGAAATTTGATGGGGGCTTGTGTTGAGGAGAGGTCCAAGGGGCCCATCAGGGTCATTATAACGAGCTGCCTCATCCTCCAAGGTTGCAGCATCCCCAGGGTCTAAAATATCACTGCTGGATTTTTTTGTAAATATTGGAAAGTTAAGGGAGTTGGCCGTAGATGGCTCCTCCTTGGGAAGGGGGGGATAGAGGGGTTGTCTCGGGGCTGCGGGAATGTCTATTACCACCGACGGGGGCCATTGTAAAAACATCAACAAATATTACCTGTAATGGGGATAAGCTAGAAGCCTTCCCAATAAGACCAGGGGTGAAGCAAGGATGCCCATTATGACTACTATTATTCAATATAGTAATAGAAATATTAGTTATAGCACTAAGAGAAGAAAAATAAATCAAAGGAGTTAAAACAGGCAATGAGGAAACAATAACTATCATTCTTTGTGGATGATATAATCGTATACTTAGAGAACCCTAGAGAATCAACTAAAAAACTACCTTAAATAATTAATAATTTTAGCAAAGTTGCAGGATATAAGATAAACCCACATAGATCATCAGTATTTCTTTATATGACCAAAATTTTGCTGGGTAAGTGATTCTTGGTTGTGGTACTAGCTTTGCCTTCTAAAATATCATGTTTCATGACCTCTGATCTTTTTTTTTTTTTTAAGCAATGGGGGTTAAGTAACTTGCTCAAGGTTACACGGTAAGTTATTTCTGGGTGTGGTGCTAAGTATCTGAGCCCGGATTTGATCCCCAGGTCATCCCGACACTGGAGCCGGTACTCTTACTCGCTGAGCCACCTGGCCGCCCCTAAGCAATTGGGGTTAAGTAACTTGCTCAAGGTTACACGGCCAGGTGTTTCTGGGTGGGTGCTAAGTGTCTGAGTCCGGATTCAATCCCCAGGTCATCCTGACACTGGAGCCAGTGCTCTTACTCGCTGTGCTACCTGGCCGCCCCGACCTCTGATCTTTTAATGTTGCAGCTGCCAACTCCTATGTAATCCTCATTGTGGTTCCCTTTATTTGAATTGTTTTTTTCTGGCCACTTGTATTTTTTTCCTTGACCTGATAGTTCTGAAATTTGACTATAATGTTCCTTGGGGTTTTTATTTGGAGATTTCTTTCCTGAGGTGATTAGTGGATTCTTTCAGTGCCTATTTTGCCCTCTGGTTCTAGGACATCAGGATGGTTTTTCTTGATAACTTCTTGAAAGATGCTGTCCAGATCCTCCTTTTGATTATGACTTTCAGGTACTGTAATGATTCTGATACTGTCTCTCTTGAATCAATTTTCTAGGTTAGTTGTTTTTCCCATAAGGTATTTTAACATTTTCTTTCCACTTTTTTTCCATTCTTTTGAATTTGTTTGATTGATGTCTCATAGAGTTGTTAGCTTACATTTGCCCAGTTCTGATTTTTATGGTGTTGTTTTCCTCAATTAGATTTTGTACTTTCTTTTCTATTTGGCCAGTAGTACTCTTAAGGAGTTATTTTCTTCAGTGGATTTTTTATATCTCCTTTTCCATTTGGTCAGTTCTGCTTTTGATGCCGAGCACTTGAAGGCAGATCTTAGCGGGGATGGCTGTAGTTTGGGGGTGTGTTGAGAGCCAAAATATTTGATTCAGGGCTCAGATTATGTGGGGAGCAAAGGAGGCCTGATCCAGGACTCAGATAAAAATCTTGACAATGTGCTCCAAAGAAGGTCCTTTGAGACATGGCTTTTTTAAGCTTGCTCCTTGGGTTTTTTGATATGGGCTACACTTAAAAGAATGTTGTTTGAGTTTTGAAATCAAAGGCACTACCCCAAGACTTAAGTCGTTGAGGGTCAAAATATTTGATTCTTAGATGGTCGGCTCCTATGCAAATGTCCTCTATGATCTCGACTTTGGCTTCGGTCTTGAAGCCTGCTCTTGAGAGCATCCTTTGTAATGTGACTGCATATGAAAGGAGTTCACTGACTTTTCCTAAGACTTTTTGGCACCTGGATAACAGATCCTTACCAAATTATCTATTCTGTGCTACTTCCAGGATATAACAGGCTAAGATAATGTTAGGAAGACTTGAGTCCTTTTTTCCTTTGTCTTATTTGCTCTATAAAAACCTTGTTCTAAAAATCCATAAATGGAGTTCTTAGTTCTTCCTTGAACTACCCACATGGTCTGGTCATTTCTTAAACACATCTCCGACCATGCTTAGTGCTAGACACTCAGCAGCCTATGGCAAGGGTGGAAGATTAACAAATGAAGGGAAAGGATTGGTCAGATACATAGTATATATTTTGCATTTTAAAACAATAATTTTTTGGGTAGGTTTTTAGATTAATTTTGCAGCTTTAAAAATGGTATGATTATTTTGTTTATTAAAGATTATGAAGCAGAAAGTTGTGAAGCCTTTGGGAGGCAGATCATCTTTAATTAAACAGATATTTGGATATTTGGTTATTTAGTCAGGCAAAAACATCTGACGTTTACATTGCTTTTTTCTTATCTAAGCTTACCAATTTATTATAATACATTTATTTTAAACAAATATTCACACAGTTTTTACTTTTTAAATGCAACTGTGATCTGATTATTACCCATCCAAGTGTTCTTTTCATGTGTGCTGCTTGCCCTTGTTGTATATATCTTTGCAGGGTGATCACTAAATATACTGAGTACATTCTTGTATTTTTTTGATGTGTAGACACATATATATTTCTTAGTCATACCTCTTTCTGAAGACATCCTTTTTGCTTGTTTTATTTATTTTTTGGTACTTCATAGGTGGTAATGTGTTGCAGGATCATAGATTGCAACTTGGAAATAACTTTATGCATGTTCTAGACCAGCTCCCCTTTTTTATGGATAAAAAGCTGAAGCCCAGAGAAGCTCAGTGACTTGCCTGGGTTTGCACAGGTAGCAGGTAGCAGTAGCTAGCCTCTCTCCAGCTGTACCACATGCCCACTCTATACCCCTGCATTGCCTTTTAGGTGACTTTGAAGTCCAATTCTTTAGAGACTTTGGTTGTCCATGTCTTGTAGCCACATAGTACTACTGGAAGAATATCATTGTTATAGGTGTTTGTTTCAGAATAATTAAAGGCACTAATTTTTCAAAGTCAGTCAGTCCAGGCTGTTGTCTTTCTTTCTTGTTAAGTTCTGAATGCATTACATTGTTCTATGTGTATTTTGACCAACCTCTGTGGTTTATCCACTTAATTACATATCGACTAAAGTTAGGATTTTCACCACTGTTTTATTACTCCATGGTTTTTCTTGTGTGATTATGGATTTAGAGAAGCAGTGTGATATAATGTATAAGGACTGAATGAATTTGGAGTCAGAAAAACCTGTGTTCTCATCCTGGCTCCTGTCCAAGTAAGCTGTGGCACAAATCACTGGACAAATCACTTTATCTCATTCAGCCTCTCTTATCTGTAAAATGGAGATAATAACACTTACTTGATAGTTTTTTGCAAAGTCTAATATAATGCAAACTCATAAACCTCTAAACATTTAAATTGTTACCTCATTTTGGAGGCTTTGTTGAGTCTCTGGCAAGGGTCAGGGGTGGGAAATTTCAGCCTAGAGTTCATGGCCCCTGGTTTCCCACCCCTGGGCTAGGCTAATCAGTTTAGTTTTATGCCAGACAATAGTAGGAGATCATTACAGGAAATTCTTTTTCCATTTGGTCTTTGCATTTGACCTCCTTTCTGACAGAGGCAGACATCTTTGACATCTTGTTTTATGCCTCATTTGACATCAATATCAGAGCATCGCTAAATTTATTTGTTACATTTAATTTTTCAAGTAATGCATGATTTTATTAGTTTTTGTTGTCGTCTTTGTAAAAAAATTATTTTTAGTTTTCATCATTCACTTCCATAAACTTTTTGAGTTTTCAATTGTTGTATAATTTTAACATGTGCATAGGAGACATCTTGTTAGAGATCTTTGTAGTGGGGTTTTGTTGTGCCAAATCAAATGCATTTTTATAGTCATCAAACAGTAAGTACTAATGAGATCTTTTAATTGCCTATTCTAGTCAATTGTGTTACTATAAAAATATAATTTGGTATAAAGTAATACTTGCAAAAGCCTGCCTGTTCTAATTTTATGCTTTTATCAGGGATGCCCTTAATGCTTGCATAGATTATTTTTGTGAAATTTTGGTGGAGATGGGAAAGTAGATATAAAGGTCAGTATTTGATATTTTTTTGGTCACCTTAGTTTTTTTTCTAAACTTTTTGTTTTCCTTCTCCACTCCCTTTCAGTACTTTAAAGTTTGATCCTCTTGTGCTCTGAAAACTATCCTGCTTCCAGTATGGATGTCTTCTCCATCTTTTAAAATTTTCTTTAAAGATGTTGTTTATCATTCTTGACCTCTCTGAAACTTTATATGATGTCAGTTCACATCTCCCCCTAGATATTCTCTCTCTTCCATGTGTTTTTTTTTTTTAATGACACTGCACTTTTGTGGTTCTCCACTTGTCTGACTATTCCTCTTCAGTGACATTTGCTTAATATTCATCCAGGTCATGCCCCATTGTTGTCCCCAAAGGACATGTCTTGGGCCTTTTCCTCTTTTTGTTCTGTATTACCTTATTTGATGATCTCATCAGCTCCCATAAATTTAGTTAGCACCTTTATTAAGATTAAGATATAAATCTTAAAGCATAAACCTAAAGCATAAGTCTTACCCATTCCCTCTGCTAAATGATCTCCTGTGATTTAATGTTACTTCCAAGTATTATAGAATTCTCTTTTATCATTTAAAACTCTTCACAAAGGGCCCACTTCCTACGTTTCTTCAATTTTAATCACCTCTTCCAGTCTGAATCCAGATATACTAGTCCTTGTTAGTCCCCCCATAAGACATTCTGATTCTATTCCTTATGTCTACCTTTGAACTGACTGTTTTCTTTGTCTGGAATGTTCTCCTCTGCCCTCATCTCTGGGTAGAAGTGTTTATATTTTAAAATAGGGACCCCCTTCCCCCCAACTGGGCAGTACTTAATTCTAAGAGACAAAACTGATAATAGTAGAATTTCTGGTTATCAGTGACTTTGTAGGGAAATTTTTCTTTTTTTGAAAGGTGGTTACCTTTTTGGCACCACATAGATGGCCTTCCAGTGCCGGTGGTTAGAGAGCATCCTTGCATTGTATTATTACATAGCTTCATGATTCTCATTAACAGATCAATGAACATTTTGGATTTGAATTTAGTATTTATGTATTTGATAGTTGTAAATAGAAAATAGATTTGAAATCACAGAATCTGGTTTCAAAATACCTGATCTTCTGTTTACTAGCTGTGTGGACTTTGTGCTTAACCTGGGTTTTAGCATTGTTTTATGTGAAATGAGTATATTAGATTAGATCAGAGGGCGTCAAACTCCTGAGTGCTGCCCAAACTAGATTAAAATGTAATTGGGAGGTGTTTAACAAAATAAATAAGAATATAATACAACAGAGAGTTAATTTGTTGTTTGTAAGTCAATATGTGGGGTAGCAGAGATCTGTTTCCATTTGAGTTTGACACCACTGAACTAGATAAATTGTTTCTAAGGCCTTTTCTTCCTTAAAACCTATGATCCTGTGAATTGGTTTATTTTCTTGAGTAATGGATTATTGGACATATAGTTCAAATTTAGAGTATAAGTAATTAAATTAGTATTATGTTATGCTTAGCCTTTTTATCCCCTTTTCTTCCTCTCTACAAGTGTTGCTACAAAAGTAAGATTGAGAGTCATTTAGTATTTTGTTTTGTTTTGTGAATTATCATGTTCTCCAGATTCTTCACCTGGTTGCCTCATCTACTGGTGACTAGCCTTCTCCAGTTAGCTAGGCTGGCTGGTCCTTAGATCAAGACAGTCTGTTACTGGGACTGTATGTAAAATCTTTTCCAGTTTGGCAGAACCTGCCAGAACTTGCTGGTGTTCCACTTGGAGCATCTTTCAAGAACTTAGGAATTACTTCCTTGTCTCTGAGGCATCAAAGTAGAAATTTTTTTTGAGTTGACAAGTTTGTGAACTTACTGTGAACACAATTTCCCCTTCTCTATAAACTGGAAAACAAGTAATTTTGGCTTTTAAGCCATAACATCATTTTAGAATGAATTTCTTTAAAATGAATGAACATCTTTTTCAACATTTCCTGACTAATTTACCCATAGATTTTGTAAAGTGAAATGCAGAACTTTTTTAGGAGGAAAAAGGTTGAATTTTGTTTGGCAGGGGCAGTTTTGAGAAATTAGAAACTAAGGTTTATAAGGATAGGATTTTTTTCACTAAAAAAAAAAAAAAACCCAAACCTGTCTATTTGTCTTGTTTGTGCTTCTCTGTAGAAGGAAGGTTATTAGAACTGGAAGGAACCTTAGAGATCATTTAGCCCAACACATAACCCTGAACTGCTCCTATAATAGAGGAAACGTTTTGCTTGGAGCTCAATTTTCAATTGTTGAGGATTGACCTAATGACTAAATATTAACTAGAAAAGAAGATGGATGAAAACAGTATGTAAAACTTTTTTTTTACAAGTATACAAGCATATATATAATGTCATATATATTATGATTAGAAGTTACAAATCTCCATTGAAGATGAAATACTTGAATATCAATGTATCTTAAATGAAAATTTTTTTGTTTATAAAATCATTTTAATTGAAAACATCTAATTAAAAAATTTAAAACCCAATATTTTATTTGATAAATTATTGCTGCTTTCAATATAACTTTGATAATATGTGCTTCGGTAAAAACTGAAGAAACCTTGCCTTATAAAACATGTTAATAGTAGAGAGATGTTTTCGTTAGTAGATTATGTGGCATAGTGGGCAGACCACTGAATTCTTGTCTTAAGACCTGGATTTCTAGTTTCCCTTCCACTCTTTACTGGACTGTATGACTTTGGTAAGCTGCTTACCACTCAGTTTATGTTTCTCCATTTGTAAAATGGGGATAGTACTATGCCCCCTCATTTGCAGGATGGTGGTGCAGTGAAAATGAGTTATTATGTGACTTTTATAAATTGTAAAAATGTATGCTGAAGTTATAGAAGTTATTATATTACATAAAACTTATTAATGAAATTAGTCCTCTTAACCTCATACCAGCACCAAACTGCTGATATTTCTATACAACTTTTCAAGTTTGCCAAGAGTTATATTGTATGATGTATGCAAATTGTAGTAGATGCTTGAGAAATGCATGTAGACTTAACTTTTTTTATTTGTCCTCATTTCAACCTCCTAAAAACTGTTTTGAGATTGGTGTTTCAGGTATTATTATCCCCAGTTTCAGATGAAGAAACAAGCTGTAGTGCCAGTGCAATATTTATAGCACCCATTATCATAGTAAAGACTGTGACTATAAACATTGCATGACATTCGATCACAAAATATACCAGATTCTCCAGGTAGAGGACAGAAAACCGAATCCCAAAACCAGTAAGCTGATTCCATCATAGTACCAAAGATATTAAGAAGCCATAATGCTGAGAACCACAGCATTCTTCAACCTTCTCACAAACCAATACAAGATCAATATCTACTCACAAGCCTATCGACTCCTTGCCTGAGCCATCCTCTCTCTCCCACTGTCTTGCTAGCTCTTACTACCACCTTCCTGTGACTCTGTTTCCCTTCAGCAAACTCCTTCTACCACAGGTTCCATGTGACTGTATTTAGCCTATTAGGGGATAGAGTTTATATTCTCAGCAGGGAGGCTTCCTGTGGGCTCTGCTGTATCCTCCATCACAGGCTCCATGTGATTACATTTAGCCTGTTAGGGGGTAGAGTTGACTTTCAAAGCAGGGGAGGTCTTCAGACCCCCTGCTAGGTCTGTGAAGGGGCAGGGAAGATCTTCAAACTCCCATTCCCTTTACACAAGCCTAAACAGATTTTAGGTGACTTGTGCAGAGCCAACATAGCTTAGAGGTCAGAATGGTGGCTTAAAGCCTGTTCTTCCTTACTCCACATTCAACCCTCTAGTCCAGTTGTGTCAAACTCATATTGAAATAGGCCACTAAGGCTGCATATTGATTTACAGTACCACATATTAACATTATCTATGTTATATTTTATTTTTATTAATATTTCCCAATTATATTTAATCTGGTTCTGGCCACACTCTCCATCTTTGACACCTGCTCTAATGATTATGCCATACTTTCTGAGCCAGAAGAGGATGGAATTAGGGCACATAATATAATATATGCTGGGGAATATTATTTTTTTTCTAAATAGAAGTTCTGTAACAATACTTTGAGGACAAATGTATGCAGTTTTGGAACTAGAAGGTACCATATAGGCTGGACTATATGGTTTGACTGTCCCACTCCTACTTGTTTCTAAAACACCTGCATCCTTCCCCCAGGGTAACTGAAGCTATCTCTAAGAATATTCTTTGAAGTGAAATGCACAACTTTTTTAGTGGAAAAAAAGTTGAATTTTTTTTTTGTCTAGAGGCAGTTTTGAGTAATTAGAAAGTAAGGTTTATAAGTAAATTCTCATTAAAAACCTATATATTTGTCTTGTTTGTGGAGCTGTCAGGTAAGGGAAGATTAGAAAACATAGGCAGTGACTGATTTCTTTTGCATTTGGCAAGTATGTGAAGCTGAAAATTGTCTGTTGGTTCTTTTTTTCATTTTTTTTCTTTAAATGGAGTTACAATTTAAATAGTGATTTCAAACATGATAGTCTTATTCATTGTACTTCCTCTCAGGGTCAGAGGTGGGATTAAGTTAGGATTCTATTCTCTTGTATTCCTTGAACCTCTAGTTTCAATCATCATCATCACCACCATCATCATAACTAACATTTACATAGTGCTAAGCCCTTTACAATTATTATCCCATTTGAGCCTCATAACAACCCTGGAAGATAGGTACTGTTACCCACACTTTATAGGTGAGGAAATTGAGGTATACTAAAGTGATGTGACCTGTCCAGGGTCGCACAGCTAGTAAGCTTTTGAGGCTGGATTTGACCTCAGATGTTCCTGACTCAGGCCTGGTGGCCTATCTACTGCACTAGCTACCTCAGAGTATGATCTGACAATCTCTTTGGGTCCCTGAGATCCTGGGGTTTCTGGGTTTGGGGTTTCAGCGGTTCTAGTAATTATGAAAATTGTTATTTACATAATAATAATGAGATTTTATTTCAAATATAGTGAATGATGATATCTATATAAACAGAAATTCTTCGGGAGTCTTCAATAATTTTAAAGAATATAAAAGGGGTGAATTGATTCTCCAGTCTATTGTGGAATCTTAATAAGGTAACTACATTGCTAAGAACACCATTCTCAGTCTGTAGGACCTGAAGATAAAGATGATGAAAGCTGTGACTTTTGTCTAAAAGGAGGTTTTCTGAATATTTGAGTTGTGACAGATTGAAATGTTTTAAGCAAACCCATAAAGTAAAGAGAAAGCATAGCACTTGGGACAATTTCTTTTACACATAGATAAATTGTTTAGGAAACTCTGATGGAGCTATTTTTCTTTAATTTTTTTAAAAATTAGTTGCTTTTCTTTTGCTTATCAGCATGCTGGGGTTGAGCTATATGCTTTTAATTTTTGAAATTCATGAGCAGAATAATGAACTCCAGGGTCAGATGCAAAGGACAGCTCATTTTATGCTGGTCTTGAATTTGTATGAGTGCTAGAAACAGTCTTGCCTTTAGAGTGAGCAGTAATGACTTTTTTTTTCTCTTTTAGGATTAGATCGGGATTACCGCCTTGGATTTTATGGAGGTCTGACATTTAAAGTTATTTGTCCAAAAATTCTTCATTTTTGTGCCAGTAAAGGTGAGCTTAATTTAGTTTTTTTTTTAAATTTTTTATAGGGATCGATCGTGACTATGGCCATAGCTCCTATGGGGGTCGAAGATCCATGGACTCCTCCTATCTAAACCAGTCATATGTCATGGACAGTCATAGTGGTGGTGTTGGTGGTAGTAGTAGTGGTAGCAGGTAAATCACTTAATCACTTGAACAAATGATTCAACAGCTTAAGATTCAGAATAAATTCTTTTAACTTAAATGTTCCTTAGGTACATTGTCTGATGCTTATCATCAACTAATTGACATTAAATTGAAAATTTACCATGAATATCTAAAAGGTGTAATGAATAAAGAAAAATAACTGACAGATAATACTCTTTGTTTCTGGGAAATCCTAAATAGCGAAG
The DNA here is from genome assembly GCF_028583685.1 of Petaurus breviceps papuanus. Lineage (NCBI taxonomy): Eukaryota > Metazoa > Chordata > Mammalia > Diprotodontia > Petauridae > Petaurus > Petaurus breviceps. The sequence goes on along the minus strand of NW_027185850.1, from coordinate 35,094,491 downwards.
AAATATTTTATTGTATTTCTAAAGTAGAGCTTAATTTAAAAAATTGTTCACTTATCTAACCAAGTGCTGGTTTGATTTTAAACAATATCTACTTATCAAACAAGGTACTGCAGTCAGCTGTGATCAAAGATAATTTTGGGCCTTTTATTACTGGCATTAATACTTTTTGAAGCTTTGTTAATTATTTTTCTCAATCTGCAGTTAGTGGGAAAAGCAGCAAAGCATTTTTAACTAGTATGATTTTAAGTCTGTTTAGTGTTCCACACCTAAGGAACATTTAAAATAACTTCATATTTTTTTTATTTTAATATACAATTTGAAGAGTATATTGTAATATTAAACTTTGTCTTTCTTCAAATCATATCCAGGTTATTTTATTGGCAGGTACTGCTTACACCAAAAACACATAAGCTCTATGATAAATGGCATACTTGCTTATTTTTAATTAGGTACAGTGTTATTTATATTTTAAATGTTGCTACTACCTAAGACTTAAGCTTTAGTTGACCTTCTGCAACGTTTAGGTTAATCACATTCTGGAATAAAGGGGTCTGCTGTTCCTTTAAGGCACAAAAAATCCTATTGTATGTAAGTAAAAGTAGATGGGAGGAAAGGGAAACTTGGTGTCCTCTTTCCCAAATTGTAGGGTCTGGGTTCCTTAGTGGTGGGCTGGATTGGTACTTACTTTTCCCCTGATGTTTAATGTGTGCTTCCTCTTAGTGTTTGATAGTCGTCAGTTCTTTTTGAGGGGAAAACAACTTTTTTGTACTTTCTGGGTTTCTGAAGTAAATAGTACCTTCCATTTAGTAATCTGTAAATGATTGAAATAATGTAACATGCTTTAATGTTTTAAAATGTCTGTTATTACCATATTATATTGAAAATCTGCATAGACTATTTCTGTAGACATTTTGTGTTGTTTTTGCATGTGACTTGGGGCTTTTCTTCATAAAACTAACTTCTGAATAAAATCTCAAACACACTTGTAAATCATGTTTTTAAAAGTTTATTGGCAATTGGTTTGCTTATATGAGTGATTTTAACATCTAGATTTGTATGATGAAAAAGGGTTTGTTTTGATTTCTTCTGGATTTATCTTTATTAAAAACATGAAGAGAAGGGATTGTAATTTTTTTGAGGAAATAATTTTTAATATAATTGATGTAATTTTAAAATAATTGATGACATGAGCTGTCATCATTCATAATGCATAGCCTTTCCCATCTGCCTTAAATTTCATATTTAGAGAGCATGTATTGAAGAAGGATACCATTTTTCAGTCCTGTATCATGTGCCTTACTTTTGAATTTGTTAGACTTAGTAGTCTACAAGTGGGAATAGGCTGAGGCTTGATTATTGACCTTGAAGATCATCAGATTGTTACAATTTGTTAACAGGGTTAGCATACAAAATTTTAGACTGAGGCCATCCAATAGTTTGGTGACATAGACTTTTGGCGTGTATAAGGTTCAGTTCTGTGTTCGAAATGGCATATATGTGTAGCCCAGGATAGTTTCCCAATTGAAAATTAAGGTGTTGTAAATGCTGTGTATGTTTCAATGTTAGGCATGAATTCACAGAATGTTAGGCATGAATTCAAAGAAGGAAGAATTAACTGAGTATCTGGTGACCTTTAGCAAGTGACTTTTTTATTCTTGAGACTAGGGCTGGGCTTAAATAATGCCAGGAAAACATTTTCTTTTTAATAGAAAAACCACTGAGAAGTAGATGCACCAAGTTAAGGCTTATGAAACTTGACTCTTAGAAATTGTCAGTGATAGCTTTCTATGTGGTCATGTGCCAAATTGCCCAGCCCTAATCATATTTAAAGAGAAGCAGAATTGTACAAATCAGTATAGCATAACTGAATTTTAGTTGATAAATGTCAACTGATAATTTGTGTTTGAAATGTCTAACATTAGTAAGCTTACCTTTTTTTTTTCCCTCACTGTGCAACTTTTCCAGGTTTGGACCTTATGAGTCTTACGACTCCGGGTCTTCTCTGGGTGGGCGAGATCTGTACAGATCTGGCTATGATTTTAATGAACCCGAACAAAGCCGCTTCGGAGGTAGTTATGGTGGTCGATTTGAGAGCTCCTACCGGAATAGCCTTGACTCTTTCGGAGGTAGAAACCAGGGCGGGTCTAGCTGGGAAGCACCTTACTCCCGTTCAGAATTGAGGCCTGGGTTTATGGAGGACAGAGGAAGAGAGAATTACTCTTCCTACAGCAGTTCTTCTTCACCCCATATGCAGCCTGCACCTGTAGGCTCTCGGGGGAGAGGAACGCCTGCTTATCCTGAAAGTACGTTTGGAAGCAGAAACTATGATGCTTTTGGAGGACCATCAACAGGCAGAGGCCGAGGCCGAGGAGTAAGTACAACAGAATCTTTTCAGATTCTTTTTGCTAGTCACTCTTTTAAACCCTTTCAAGACCATAGTCTTAACATGCATCACACACTGTTTTCATCCCACTCTACTTTGGCCAAGCACAAGCTGAGCTGTAAACAAGTTCTTCTTAAGTGGACAAAGTGTGTTTTCTGGTATCTCTTTGCAAATGAATGGTGGTAGGAGAGGAGTGGTTCCTGAAGTTTTTGCCCAGTCCTTTTATTGAAAAGGTGGGGATGATACAGGTTTGGTCTAAAAGGGGTTAAAAGGAGTTGCATTTTCCTTGTAAACACAAGCATTTTTGCTAGTGTGATATTCTTGGATTATTGTAAAAGGTAACTGAAACCTTTTAAGCTTTGAGTAGGTTAAAGGTGCAATGTATAACCCAAAAACGTTTTGTTGATAAGCTCTGGCAAGCATAATTCTCAGCAGTTTCCACATTAAAAAATAAAGCTAGTGGGGCGGCCAGGTAGCACAGAGAGTAAGAGCACCGGCCCCAGAGTCGGGATGACCCGGGATCGAATCCGGGCTCAGATACTTAGCACCACACCCAGAAATAACTGGCCGTGTAACCTTGAGCAAGTTACTTAACCCCAATTGCTTTAAAAAAAAATAAAGACTAAAAGTTGGAAGCATTTCATTTTTATTTAATCATATTTCTCTCTTGGGGCAGTGGGTGGAGGTAGGATTGCTTGGAGAAGATGTGTAAAATAGGTTGCATTATGTCGTTCTTTGTTCCCTTTTAATTCATTAATGCAGTCTCTTACTGTATGCCACTGGTCGACTCCCTCCCTTTTCTCCCCACCATATAACTAGTTTTACCAGTGAGGATTAGTTTCTTATGTATTTTTATTGCCTTATTTTACAATAAAGGGCATTGTTTTGGGCAGGTAGGTAGTGCAGCTTGCAGGCCTGGAGTCAGGGGCAACTGAGTTTAAATTTGGCCTCAGACACTTTCTAGCTCTGTGACCCTTGGCAAGTCACTTAACTCTTTTTGCTCCAGTTCCTCATCTGTCAAATGAGCTGGAGAAGGAAAATGGCAAACCACTTCATTATCTTTGCCAAGAAAACCCCAAATATGATCACAAAGAGTTGGACACAATTAAAAATGACTGGTTTGAACATAACAGAAAGCAAAATATCATGCACTAGGTTAAAATTTAAATGAGTATATTTTACTAGGTCTAATTATTTAATTTCAGAATATAATAACTTAAAAGTTTTTTATAATTATATTCATAAGTAACTTGATTGAGAAATTTTTTATAGTAAGTGTGTAGATTTGGGGGTTATAATGTAGCTTGGTCTATAGTATTTATAGAATTGGGGGTCATATTGTAGCTTGGTTGTATAAGAATATTGCATCTCTGTCATTGTTTTAATTAAAGAAGTCAGGTGCTTTTTTCTTTGCAAAGGAAAATACTTTGGAGCAGATATATGTTTTGCTTGTTAACAGCCAAAGGTACTTCAATAAAACTTGGTGTTCTTATTTTGAAATTTTGCATTTATAGCTGTTTACTATTATGTAAAATGCATTGCACCTTTAATGGATAATCAATGAAGTTGCTTTTTTTAAAAAAAATCATGAACCTGTAAGTCATCTTGGAAACTATTCATTTGTTAATTTAGTTAGGTATAGTTCACATACATAACATGCAATTATAAACAGTATAGCTGTTTCACATGCCATTATATTTTGTAAATAAGAGAAATTGAAAATAATTTTGAGATTTTAGATGTTAGATTTGAAAAATCAAAGTCAGTGACTTTGCAAAACTTGTGTTAAAAATTATACAATATTAAGAATGTTTTCTCCATGGTTTGGTTTCTTATTTTACTTCAAATAGGTTTTTTGGTGGAATTTCATTTTAAAAATAGTACTTTTTAAAAAAACATCAGTTTTGTTTTCATGGCAGTAAAACAGATGTTTCTGTTTGGATTCACTAGTCCAGTCTGAATGGGCTCTCTTTTTCCCCTTCTTTAGATGAATTAAATAGACCGTTAAGACTTTTCTTTTTTCCCCTATAGTACTTGTACAGTTCCCATTGGTTTCTTCTCTTCAGATTACTCCTGTGTTTTGTATTAGAAGGTTGTAGTTGTTTAAGTAAAACTCGGTGAGGCATTTGGCCTTTGAGAGTTTGGTAGTGGCTAGAGAAAAGAAGGAAAAGGAAGAAAAAATTATTTGGATTTCTGTTCATCTGTAAGCTTTTTTCCTACATGAAACTACTGTTAAGAATCTGTTTTCCAGGTGAGGGATGCTTAGAGAGTAGATGAGATGCGATTACTTTATACTCTGTGCTGAATCTGGAGGATAATAAATGATCCTACTTTAAATCTGCATGATCCTGGGCTGGTTTCTTAATCTCTCTGGGATCTCAGTCTTTTCATGTGTAAAATGGGGTATGGGAAGAGGTGTTGGACTAGATTGTGTCTGGGATCCCTTTCAGCTCTGAATCTTTAGCTTGGGAAGATTCTTATGGATTTTAGCACCTTTTTTTTCCCTTTCATAAAGCTACAAACACAAGCAGCTTTTCTGCTTAGTTAAAGGCAGAGTTTTAGCAAAGTAAAGATTCACTGTAAGGTATTTTCTTGGGCTACTTCAATTGGGAACTCTGAAGAGGAGTTGTCAGAGAGAGTTGTACAAGTTTTAGCCTTTTGATAGGCATGTTCACGATCAGGGTTAATCATTGTGATTAATCAGAAATCCAGCATATAGGTAGGAAAAATCCATATTCTTTTGGTGGTAAAAATATATACTGATCCATTGAATGTTTTTCTTGGGTGCTGCATACATGAAAATACAAATTCTGGGGATTTTTCAGAGTAAACATTAAAGAATAGGAAATGTATAACTTGCTTATGAATTAATATTTTTATATTTGGTAATTTCCTAATTACTGGTTTCACAAATTTACAGCATATGGGTGATTTTGGAGGCAAGCGTAGACCTGGAATTGTTGTAGACTATCATAAGAAACCCAGCAATTTAGCAGCAGTTGATGCGAAAGGAATCAAGAAAAAACTGATGCAGCCACCTAATAAGCCTGGAGGGACATTGATCAAGAAGCACAAACTGACAAAACTGATTGAGAAAATAAACCAGAAAAAATCACCTAGTAAGTAGTAAAGAAATGATCACTTTGGCTTTTTTATTTTTAAAGGAGTTTTTTTTCCTTGATGCTGTCTAGTTTGAATTGCACAGAAGTTTTATTTAGAAAATTGTATTGATTGTCTTATATTCAGTACTGATTGTTGAAAGTTAATTCTTAAACTTGACAGGTACTTAAGATTTCTAAAATATTTTCAGTTTTTCTGTTACAGCAATACAACAGCTATGACATTGGTCTAAGTGAATCTTAAGGGGGGAGGTGTTTTCAGCAAATTAAGTTTAGCAAGTTTGATATGTTCAGCTTTTCATTTCTACCTAGTTTTAGATATATTTTTTCAGATGCAATAGAAAAATATATTTATTAACATGTTTTCATAGTTATTCTGTATTATGATCTAAAATTCTAAAGAGAATTATGACTATGGATAATTTTTACTTTGGAAGATTAACTTTTTTCTAGGAGTTTCAGTAGGGTATCTCTGGACCATCCCTTTGATTGTATGCTCAATTGCTTTAATTAATTTGATATAATATAATAATAAGCTCATATTTACTATTTATATTTACTAAGCAAATAAAGAACATTGAGGTATCATTCAAAACTTATCACATTTTATTTAATAGATACATTTATAAAATCTAAACAAATATATGAATTCTCATTTTGTGTGAATTATTCAGTTTTTGTGCTCTGGTATTTATTAAATTATTGCTTTTTTATTTCTTGCAAAATAAGAATGAATATGAATAGAAATAATAACTAAATCAGTGTGAGTAAATGAGTATGGCAAAGAAGAGGGTGTAGAGAAAGAAGAAACACAGATCATAGGAGTATAGACACACTAAGGAGTTTTACAATGGAAGTGGAGCCCCTGAATAATGTGTTAGAAAAATCATCAGGGTAGTATGCTGTGGGTGTGAGTTGAATGTTAAAGATTGAATATTTCGGAATCTTCAAGGAGAGTGAGTTTTTGGAGAAGGGAAGGTTATTAAATTTGATCTCTGAGATTCGGTTTTGAATTGGTTTATGAAACATATTGTCATCAATATCAAGGGTTTATCACAGTGTTGCCCCAGAGTATTAAAGTGCCACGTATTTGTTCAGAGAGGAAGAGCACAAGCCAGGCACTAATTTCATAGAAAGAGTTGGGAATAGTAGTATAGCTTGGCAGTTAACAGTAGCATGGATGGATAGAAGGGTATATAAATTGTCCAAGGGACCAAAGGTCATAAAGATGAAGAATAAGTTTGTGTAAATAAGAGAGAAGTTTAGTAAGGATATTGTGATCAAAGTGTAGAATTTCAAGATTGTGAACCTTGAAAGTAGTATAATTTCAAGAGCCCAAGATGTGATGTTTACCAGTGCTGTTATTTGGTTCAAGTCTGATGGAGAAAGAGATTTTTGGATTAGGCATTTAGGTTATTTGTGATTTTTGAGAGAGCAGTTTTAGTAGAGTGCCAAGGGTGGATTCCAGATCCCAGGGGGTGCAAGAGAGATTTAAATAAAAAGAAATGGGTGTAGAAAATTTTTATTTCTTAGGAAGTTTAGCAGGGAAGGGGAGAAGGGAGATGAGATCCTGATAGTTGAAGTAGAAGTTCAGATGAGGGCTTTTTAGGATTGAGGAGACCTGAGCATGATGGGGCAGATGGCAAGAAGCCAGTGGTAAAGTAAAGGAAGAGACTGAAGAATATTTTTTGGAGCAAATGTTGGATGAAGATCACAGAATCTCAGAGTTGGATGGAATCTCAGATGATAACAGTTCTTTAGGAATCAGCAATTACACCTGCCAGATTTTTATATTTGGGTGTGTGCTTCATTGATCAGCTTGGCCACTTGAACTTGAGAGTAGCTAGGTGTTCTCTTTCTCTCTCTGTTGGATACCAAGTCCCTACTGGCTGTTTTGTACTTTGTGCTCCAGTCCAGAGGTTGTTCTTATGGACAGAGAATAGAAGCAAAGTAAGTTGAGTAGCTCTTCCCACTCTGCTTCTTCATCTTGTCACCCCTGGACAGCTGTCTTTTACCTTCTTTGATCCACTTTGACTCAGTATTTAAAACACCAACAACAAATGCCAGTGCTTTTTGTTGTCCTTTAATTTCCTCCTGTTCTCCTCCCTCTAAGATCTTCATCAGCTTTGGGGCATCCTGAAGCCTTAGCGTTCCTTTATTCACTTAAGATGCTGCCACATTTTTGTCTTTACCTGCTGTTTTCTGCCCTCATTTCCTTTTGTTGAGCGTATTAAAAAATCTAAGTTCGTGGAGGAGGTTTCCTGATGGAACACCAGTGCAATATTTACAGTGCCCATGATCACGATAAAGACGGTTACAATAAGTATCGCATGATGTTTGATTGCAAAATATACCAAACTCTCCAGATAGAGAATAGAACTGAAGCATTTATTTAGACACCAGAAAACTGAATCCCCAAACCAGTAAGCGATTCCATCATAGTACCAAAGATATTCAGAAGCCATAGTAACGCTGAGAGCGGCAGCATCCTTCAGCCTTCCTACAAACCAGTACAAGATCAGTATTTACTCACCAAGCTCTCTATCTCCTTGCCCCAACCTTCTCTCTCTCCCAATGTCTGGCTAGCTCTGACTAACTTCCTGTGGGCTCTGCTTCCCTTCAGCAAACTCCTCCCACCACAGGCTCCATGTGACTACATTCAGCCTATTAGGGGGTAGAATTTATCTTCACAGCAGGGAGGCTTCCTGTGGGCTCTGCTGCACCCTTCAGCAAATTCCCTCCATCACAGGCTCCATGTGATTATATTCAGCCTACTAGGGGGAAAAGTTTACTTTGAAAGCAGGGGAGGTCTTCAAACCTCCCATAGGTCTATTAAGGGGCAGGGAAGATCTTCAAATTCCCATTCTCATTACACCTGGGCATTCATATTTGTCTCTTTAGGCAACTCCATCTTTTTCTATTGGGAATTATTTCCCCTTTTGTCCTTATAGTGACATTTATGAGAGCTTTCTGTTCCTTTTAGAGGCAGCTTGTGGCTCATGCAAAGGGAGCTGGGTTTGGAGTCAGAGCAACTCAAGTTCAAATCTGGCCTCACTCTGACTAAGACACTTAACTAGTTGCCCTATAAAAGTGGCGATAGTACTATCTCACAAGATTGTTGTAAAGAGCTTTTGCAATTCTGTACATTGCTCAGCATGTAGTATGCTACATACATTCTTATTCTTTTCTCTTTCCTTCCCTTTTGGGCTGACTTCCCTTCTGGAATTTTAAATTATGGAATCCCATTTGTTTTGATTTCAGAACTCTTTGAATTATGTCCTTTCCAGATTTGAGCTGCATGTCAGACTATACCTGGCTTTTTTCTCCTCTGTTACATGAGCCTTGAGTCCGTGCCATGAGGAGTGGTTGGAGGGTCTGGGGCTTGTTAGCCTGGAGGGGAGAAAACTTAAGTGGTAAGGAGGGGTTAATGGGGAAATGGTAATTCTGTTGAAGTATTTGAAGGGCTGCCATGTGGATCATGTCACCCACTTACTTAATAAACTTCAGTGGCTTCCTTGTTGCCTCTAGGAAGAAGTATAGAATGCCCAGTTTGGCATTCTAATATGGTGCCAACCTATCTCTCCAGTCTTTTTACACTTTACTCCTCAACATGTATTCTTTGATGCAGTGGCACTGGTCTCCTGGCTATTCTGCAGATGAGACATTCTGTCTCATTGCTCTGGGCATTTTCTCTAGCTGTCACCTGTACCTGGAACACTCTCTTTTCTATTTTGACTACTTTTCTTTCAGGCTTCCTTTAAGTCTCAACTAAAATCCTACCTTTTATAGGAAGTCTTTTCTAACCTCTCTTAATTCCAGTGCTTTTCCTTTTAATTATTTCCTATTTGTCCTCTATGTACCTTGCTTTGTATATATTTGTTTGTATGTTGTCTTCCCTATTATATTGTAAACTTCTTGATGGCAAGGACTCTCTTTTGCTTTTTTTAGTCCCCAGTGCCTGGCACATAGTAAGCACACAAAAATGTCTATTGAACAAATGAAAATTACTTCTGTTTGACCTCAGGGATGAGTATCTAGAGCAATGGGTAGAAGTTCCAAAGGGCTAATTTAAGCTGAATGTGAGGAAAAACTTGTAAGAATTAGAGCTATCCAAAAGTAGATTAGACTTTTCTTCAGAGGTGGTAGATTCCCCCCTCTTTGGAAGGCTTCAAAACAGAAGAAACCATATGCTAAGTTATAAGGTGGATTCCTATAAGGGTTGTAATAGATAGCACCTGAAGTCCACTCAGATTCTGATGTTTTTATAATTTTTGAAAAAGAAGGGTAACTTCTTCAATTAAGTTCCTGTTATTTCCACTTCCGTTAAGTAGTTCCCCCTTGTTGGTGAGCACCAGGTCCAGAACTGGAATTTTGGTGACTGGTTCATTCACCTTTTGAAGAAACAAATTTTTATTAAGGCAAGCCAGGGAATTAGTAGCTATTCTGTTTTTGTCTGAATGAGAGCTTCAGCAGATGTCTAGACAACTGAAGCCCCCCAATCAGTATATGTCATGCCTCAGTGCCAGGCTTGCAATCTGTTTTCTGAATTTCTCATCTATTTTATATGTTTAGGTGGTTTGTAGAATTTGTCAGTGATAAATTTGATGATTAGGATCTATACAATGGTGGTTGGTAGTAGGTATAGAGTCCAGCTGGTATATATCTATATCTGTGTCTATATATTGCCATATTGGAAGTGACGGGATGATAACTCAAGTAGCTATGAAAAGTGAGAGGGGGAACCATCAATTATCATAAAGGTTTAGTCAGACTAGTTGAATTGTGGGACCACAGACTGAAAAAATAAAGTCTGAATGGAGAAATGAGGTGGGGGGAGGAAGGAAAACAGGTTTTTGTACTTAGTAAACAGCAGAACACAAGTAGAGGATTATATATGAAACAATGAATCTCCTTTTCATGACACTTTAAAAAAATATATAATAAATTCCCCACATTATTTTTGCAGTTATCCTGCTTGTCTCTGCTTCCTTCTGAATTTCATTCTGTTCTCTTCTGTGCATTTTGAAAAAATGTTTTTAATGCCCCCCCCCAATTTCATCAGTATTAATTAACATTCTCTCCCAATTTGACTCTCAAGTTAAAAAAAAAGAGGAAAAAAAATCTTGTGACAGCAAATCATTAGTCAAACAAAGTGAATCTTTTCAGTGATTATGTTCAAGAATGTGTTTCTGCACTTTGAGTCTGTTTCACCTCGTCAGTAAGTGCTTAATGTTTTCTCATGAGTCTTCTGGAGACATGGTGGTCAAGTTGATCCGAATTCGTAAATGTTTCTACTTGTAAAAATTATTATCCTGGTTCTATTCCCTTCACTCTGCATTACTATCCAGGATTCATCTATCACTTTCATATACCATAGTTTGTTTAGCAAGAATTTTCCAAATAATGAGCACACCCTTAGAGTTGAGTTCTTTTCTTTCCTTCCCCACCCATCTTTTCCTCTTCCTTCAGATTCAGAAAGTCAGTTTTGATTATAAGTTTTCCTTCCTAGTATTATCTTCTTGCTTAATACCCCCATTCCCACTTGTGTTTCCCTATTGGATTTGATAATATTTCTCCACAAAGTTGTGTGTGTGTTGTATGGGTTTGTGTGTATGTGTGTGTATTTTATCCTCCTTTGTCCATTTCAGACAAAAGTAAAGTTCATTTAATGTTCACTCTCCCACACCTTACTTCATGCTTGTATTTTCTTCTTCTCGTGTACCTGTAGAAATAAGAAATAGCAAGTTCTATTCTCATCTTCCTCCTTTCTACACTTGCTGATCCTTTTACTCTCCCTTCTCTCTCAAAACCTTTACTACAGAAGTAATCCACCCTCTGATCCTCTATTTTTTCTTACTTAACTACCTCAGTCCCTTTGAGGATATTTAGGTTCTGAAAGGACACTTGTTTCTTCCACTGCCCTATGTTCCCCTCTACCATTAGATCATTAGTAGCTATGTCATCATACAGCCCTTTCCAGTTTCTCAGGTATATTTATCTTTCCAGGTTTCTCCTTATTTCAGTGTTTTTACGTGTAAAGCTCATACTCAGCTCTAGTCGTTTTGTCAGAAATACTTCAAAGTCTAAAGTTCCATTTTTTCCCCCATAGGATTATACTCACCTTTGCAGGGAAAGTTATTCTTGATTGTAAGCTTTTAACTTTTGCCTTTTGGAATAGTGAATTCCAAGATCTCTTCTCATTTTGAGTTGGAGCTATGAGATCTTGGGTGATCCTGACTATGATTTCTTGGTATTTGAACTGCTGTTACTGCTTCTTTTTTTTGGAAAAGAAGAGAAAACCAGAAAAAAAAAAACTTTAACCTCAAACTCTCCCCACCAAAAGACCATTTCTCATACATAACACAGAACACATTCTAGCTAGTACAAGAAAGTTAGTTTGAAGCATCATCACTGCTAGCCTAAAACAAGTTGTTTTCTGAACCTGTTGGCTAGAAGAGAGGGGAGAAATTTTATTAAATGTTCTTTTAGTTTTAACTGTTATTATTCATATAATACACTAGCTAAAATGGCCCCTAAAAGTGAAGAAGAGAAGCGACGGTTTGAAATACGAAAAGAGAAACAAAGGCGGAGAAGAGAGAAGATCAGTGAGAAGTATGGTGATCTGTACAGGTCTGTGCTTAATGGGATAAAACAATCAGACTTTGTTTAAGTAAACTTTAAGTGCCTAATGTGTAGGAGGCGTGAGTCACGCTAGGCGCCAGAAATTGTGTAGGAGGCATCACGCTAGGCGCCAGAAATATATGAAGTAAAGGTAGTTGGCTTTTCAGAGAAACTGAGTAATTTCTTCCTTATTTGGCATTTTCTGGAAATTTTAAAACATGATTATGAAGCAGGTACAGGACTGAAGCAGCCATGCAGACCAATCCATAACTAACCGAAGCATCCCCTTTGCAGCATACCTGGGAAGTGGTTCTGGATGAACGCACTAAGAAGCATTTGTTAAGTGTGTAATGTCTGGTGGGCAGTTTGCTAGACATTGAGCAGACAGCCCCTTGCCTGAAGGAGCTAAGACCCCATAAGTAGGGGAGCGGTGGCAGTGGGAGGGGCAGTCCTAGCAATGCTGGTGGAGTCCTAGGACTGCCGAGTGTTGTATCCTTTCCATCAGCAGTGAGAGGCACTGTGCTGTATCTGGAGAAGATGCTCAGGCTTGGTGTCTGAGAACAAGGGCTTAGATCTTGGTTTGGCTGCTTCCTGCATCATACTGGGCAAGTCCCTCAGTCTCTGTGAGCCTCATTTTCATCATCTGTAGACCCTGTGAGCTCTAAATCTGTGATCCTCTCATTTTGATTACTGTTGCTCATGCAAGAAGTAGAAAGTGGGAAAGGAGAAGGAGAGCTAGGTACATGGCCCAGAGGGTGCCTGGAAAGATGTCCCAAAATGTTGAGCATGGTCTGGCATTGTTAAGAGACAGTTGGTTAGTGAGTTTGTATTCCTTCACCAAAGTCACCTCTAGGGTGGGGTTCCAAAGCTGAGTGGGTTAGGTCACCTGGGGAGCAAGGCAGGGTTTCAGGCGTAGAGAGAGGAGGTTGCTTTTCAGGTGAGTGGGGGAAAGGAGTGGCAGTGGTCAGATGAATGACAAGATGTGTCAAGATGTCATTCAGGTTTTACTTACATTTTCAAGGGAGGGGGATTTCTTTAGCCCCTGAGGCAACTCCTTCCACTTGTGGATAGCTTTTTGTTTTCTTCTTGTAAATTGTCATCTGGCCCCATTATGCTTGGTTCTCTTATAACTGTGATCCTAAATTCTAGGATTATTTCAGAGGCTCTGAATAAATGTGTGGGTCTAGATGGAGGTAGACTCAGTGAGGCAGCAAGTCATTCTGGAGTGCTCTCTTTAAAGAAGGTTTATGGTCTTCAGAGACACCCAAAGAAATGACTTATTTCTGAAATTTGAGTGATGCTGCTTTGGTCCAGATTTCCTAGAACTTCTCCTAATTCATCTAGAAGCCTAAGCATGAAATCAAAATTAGGGTAAAGAATTTGGTCTTGATAACACCCAGTTAGAGAACTGGGGGTTCTGTAGTATGACCTTGAAGTGAACATCTCTGGACTCTGGCTTAACTTTGCAGCTCAGTACAGGGATGGTTGAGACTTTTCAGTCATGCATTGATTGAGGGATACAGACCAGAAACACTGAGTTGTGCAGTTACAATGATGAGACCATAAGTGGTGAACATTTCTTGACTTGGCAAACTACTGTAAAAGTGGTATTGTTTCCCCTTGTCCTCAAGTGGGACTTCAGAAAATTAATAACGTGTATTGTATCAATTTCATTGGTACAGTCTTCAGAAACCTCGAGTATCACCATTTTCTTAAAATAATGCCTTTTTGATTTTTTTGTCCTTGTAGGATGGCATTCACATGTTCATTTTGTAAATTTCGAACATTTGAAGAAAGAGAAATTGAAGGTCATCTGGAAAGTTCTTTTCACCAGGAAACTTTAAATTATATTCAGAAAGAAACCAAATTTGATAAAATAGTTTTGGAATTTTTGCATGTAAGTAGCTTTTTTCTTAACTATGAACACTTCTTCCCTGTTTAGCATTAAGATAGTGGAAATAATATTAAGCTAATAATCAGAATGCTGAATTCCAAAGAGGTAGGCCTTAATAACTTTCAGGTTATTATTTATTGAGTGTCTGTGAGGAAAGCATTCTCTTAGGGTATCAGAGATGGGGTATGGATTCAAAGCTAAGCAAGGTGTAAAGCAAGAACAAACAAGATGCTGGAGAATAATATGCAGGAAGCTGTACCTGGTCCTTCATTTATCAGGCCTTTACTAAGTGCCCACTGCATGTCAGTTATTGTGCTATTTGATGGGCATACAAATAGAAAAGCAAAGCAGTCTCTATCTTTAGGAAACTGCCTAAGCATGTGGGGTCAACCAAGGTTAGGCTGGAAAATGGGAAAAGGAATGTGTAATGGTGGTCCAGTTTTTCGAAGGCTTTGCAATAGGGGAGCAGTAGATGCGAATAGTTTGTTCCTCCCAGCTTCTCTGTCCACTGTATTGGCATTTACTGGGCCTAAATACCATCCCTTCCCCTGGATTGTTTCCACAGAACTTGTACCTGTATCATGATGCTGTACTATAGTTTTGGAAGGTCTTTACAGAGTGTATGTTTGTTCCCTTGTCATCTCTTTGGCACATGTCCTAACAATCAATGAGGTACCGGAAGCAACTGTGTTAATTCCATGAATCTTGGCATTTCTGGAGTATAAATTGTTCAATATCTATGATTAATAGAAGGAGTATACAATATTGGTAAGTGAATCAAATGATAGACTATAGCAAGAACTTCCTTTGGGTGGACAGGTGAACTGAACTCTTCTTAGGAAGTTGCTTTGCTAGGAGTGTAGCATCTGACAGTTCTGTTCTTTTGCTACCTGCCCATTGGACTTTTAGTGATAAGCCATGAAAAAGTGAACTTTTACTTAGGTGTCATGAATACTGCAGCTCAGAAATAAGAAATAAATTGGGACTCTGATTAATGCTATGTGAGATGAAAGTCTTTAGAATCGAAGCATTTTTATCAGTATGAATGGGCACCTTTGGTGAGAGTGAGAGATGTAAGATAGAGAAGGAAGCAAGCCATCTTAACAGTTTTTTTTTTTTTTAAAGCAATTGGGGTTAAGTAACTTGCTCAAGGTTACACGGCCAGTTATTATTTCTGGGTGTGGTGCTGAGTATCTGAGCCCGGATTTGATCCAGGTCATCCCAACACTGGAGCCAGTGCTCTTACTCGCTGAGCCACCTGGCCGCCCCTAAGCAATCGGGGTTAAGTAACTTGCTCAAGGTTACACGGCCAGGTGTTTCTGGGTGGGTGCTAAGTGTCTGAGCCCGGGATTCGATCTCCAGGTCTTCTCAACACTGGAGCCGGTGCTCTTACTTGCTGTGCTACCTGGCCGCCCTCATCTTAACAGTTATAATGGCTACACTCCTGAGATGAAAGCATGTCTTTGACAAAATTTAGATTTATCATTGCTCCAGTTTGGTAGGGTTGCAGCAAGCTTATCTGTATTGATATAAGGTTCTTTGCTTTACCACAGATTTTACAGGGTTGGACATATTGGCAAATGTGTAACTAATGTGGCCGTCAAAAGTTCCAGTCATCAACATGTAAAGTTTTAAAAGGGCTAACTTGTCTTCTAGTACTGTTATAGCAAAGGTAGAAACTTGTCCCTGGAATATTATGGTGAAAGCTCTGTAGTCATGAACTGAGATGTAGGTACATATTTGATTTATGTAGTTTGAAATTAAGTGAATCCATCACAGTAAGGATTTCTTTGGGCTTGTTGAGAGTCATGACAACTTGGAATGTGAACAAGTGGGTCTTGGATATTAGCAGATAAAATTTAGTATGTCTTATAGAAGTTGAGGCAACACAAAGTTTGTCATTGGTCAGAAACACCTCTTTGCTGTAATTTATTTTCCTACTGTAAAAATGACAATTTTCTTGAAAACACATAAATACTGGTGTCCTGTAAAATAGATGTTGCTAAAATTGAACCTCCGAAAAATATGTTGGTTACACTACTAGTTTCTCTGGGAGTTCTTTTGTTTTTTTATGGTTGGTGTAGACAGTGATGAAGTCCTGTACTCTCTCAGTATGGCACCTTCACAGATCTCAAATGTTTCTATTTCTGTGAAAAACTCCTCCCATATCATGTAGGTCATTTGTGTGGCAGTCACCTAAGAGGTCTGTGTCTCGGGAAAGTTGATATGTCTTGGGGGAAGATGGCTCTCCAGATGATGTTTTTGTAGCTTCAAGGAGATAAATTTGGGACTAGGATAAACTTGGTTTTTTAAGTTCATGGCAGGTATATTCTGTCATTGGATCCCTCTGGAAAACTTTGTGCTGATTAAGCACAAAGAGATAGAATCACTGGAAAAGCTGGTGATAAAGTGACTTCCTATGAAATTGTGGAATTGTTTTCTTCAGGAATTTAGACACTGTGGGCATCATCCCTTGCAGTATAGGTTCTGCCTTGTTTGGACATCTTCTGTATTGGCCTGATCCCATCACCTTTTGGAATGAGCACTTCTCTAACTTGGCAGATGTACAGTGCATAGCCACTAGTCAGTGCCACCCTGGAGGGCTGAAGCATGGGTTTGACCCAGTTTGGTGTGCTGGCCTTAGTCCTGGTAGTAGTCTAATCACTAGCCTCTAGTCAAGGCTTTTATCAGTGCCCTGCCTCAGAGCTTTTGTAGCCAGTGCTCTCAAAAGTTTTCCAAAACAAATACAAAAATAGAGTCTAGGAGTCCATACTGTATCTTTTATAACTTTTTTCATTCCTGCATGCTTTTCCCCCTGTATTTCTTTTATTTAAAGAAAGTATATGAACCTAACCAAAATTTAGGTAAATTTGGTTTTTCTAGAGTTTGAATTTGTTAGCTTATTAGGTAGAACATAAATTTAATTCATAGAATATTTGCATCTAAAATTACTTAATGGTAAAAGCCTTAGGCAATAAATACCTGTATTTATTGCAGAGGTATCAGAAGAAATAGTCAGTATAATAATAAAAAAGTAATCATTGAGTATTTTGACTGTTTGCCCTGTCCATAGTTAGCTCTAGGTACTCAGGCGATTAGAACAGAAGTAGAGAATGTAATCCATAACCTTGGACCTTCTTGTTTGGCATAAGAGAAGAGATGAATACACTGAAAGAAGAAATAGGTAGGTATAGGGTATGACTGGGCTAAAATGAGTACCGTTGAATGGAAGAAAGCTGAAAGAAAAAGGAGAGCTCTTGGTGTGTAGTGACCAAGGAATAAAGACTTAGGGCTTGGAGAGTTGGATAGGCCTTTGAGAGATAGATGAGTATGGTAATAACTTAGACACTTGGCATGCTCATTGTTGCCCCCACCTCACTGTACCTGTAGTGTTCCTTCTTAATTCACTGGCCCTTTACCTACTCCAAATCTGACCCCATTATTTCCCTAGCTCAGATCTTCCTTACCTCCTCTGGGAAAGCTTCAGTTAACTGTTGCAGCTTGTATTGGCTTCCATTTAAAAACAACAATAACAACAAAACCAAACCAAAAATTCCTTCTCAATTTGTGATCCATTCAGTATACCTTTGTACTTTGTTAGATTATGTTATTTCTTAATTATGTTATATCCTTGAGGACCTTATACATTTCTTGAGTGCTGGGACTACTTAATTTATTCATTTTGTAGTCAGGAATGACTGAGTTGGAATTCCACTTCCAGTATGGTTAGCTATGACCTAGCCATGGCTAGGTCGCTTAAACTTTTTGAGCCTCAGTTTCCTCTTCTTTAAAATGAAGATGATAATACCTATAGTCCTCTTCTTTAAAATGAAGATGATAATACCTATAGTTCCCATCTCACAAAACTCAAGTACAGCAACAGATGTCAAGTGCTTTGTAAAACCTTAAAAGTACTATATGAATGTTAGCTGTTGTTATATATTTATACTACTTGATCTTATTTCTTAATCGCTTTCTTTTTAGGCATGTATGGTGAATAAATTCAAGAAAACATCAATGCGTAAACAACTGACAACTAATGATTCAGAAACTGTCAAAGCAACTGACAGGATTGTAATGGAAGGTGGGTATCTTCTGACCAACTGAGTTTTCTAAATTGTTGCTACAAGTGTTTGATAAGCTTGGGAGCTTGTTGTGCTCCCTTTCTTTCTCCCTTTCTGTCTCTTTTGATTGATATTCAGAATTTCATGCATTTTTCAATTTTCTAAAAGAGAATTGGGACAAAGTCCTTTTTATCCAATTAGGAGAAAGATTCAGAATGTGAAGAGAAAAGATATTTGCTAAATACTTAAACAGAAAATCATTTTAAAGGCAGAGATCTTATTGTATGTATTAGATTTTCATATCCCCAGTATATAAGGGGTGGAGTATTTTGCAAAACATCCTTAAAAATCTTTAAGCCAGATTTATTGAAACTTCCTTTTATAAATTCAGATATTTTGATTTAGATATAGGAATAAAGAAGAAAAATGAAGAATCACGGTGAATAATTAATTGCATATTGTTATATGCTCCTTGATTAAAGCAAGTCCCAAAGATGTCTCTACGTGACTTTTAACACCCTCATCACCCTTTATTTCCTGATCTTTTTGACCTTTTCTGTGAATTTAACCTGGGTTTATTGTTCTTATTGTGCAATTATAGTTGTAGAGTATCTATCATTATTCTTTTGGTTCCATTTTACATTATATGTCATCCTATAATTCTTCCTAAAGTTCTTTGCATTCCTTTCTTATGGTAGAGTAATATAACCACCATGGCTTGTTCTGCCATTCTTCAGTGTCTGGATATTTGGGCTTGTTGCTAGTATGAGTAGTGAGTGTTACTGCTGGGTGTGCTTTTATATAGACTATTGTTTTTTTCTCTCATCATAAGTTCATGATGTTAACAGTCTCAGGCATAGAATCATTGACTTAAGGGGTGTGTATATTGTTTTAACACGTTTTATATAATTTCAGGTTGCTTACCCATGGTGGGGTGGGAATTGATTTGCAGCTCCACCCACAGTTCTTGATTTTACCATGGTTTGCCCTAGTTTGTTGTCTTTACCAATTTGATGGGTATCAGGTCAAATCATAAGAATTTTAATTTACATTTCTCTCACTTATAGAAATTTTTGGACTTTTTGATGTGATTATTGATAATTTATGGGTTTGCAGAACTGCCTTTTCAGTTCCTTGTGGTATGGTGGGACAAGAGCCCTGGATTTGGAGTCAGATGACCTGGGTTCAAATCCTGGCTCTACCACTTTGTGGCCTTGGGTAAGTTAGTTCATTACCCTGAACTTTTGTTTCCTCATCTGTAAAGTGAGGTAATTGAAAAAGATTGCCTCTGTGGTCCATTTAATGCAAATTTTTTGGTATTTTTTCTTTTTAAGTGATCAGATGAATCTATTTTGTCTTTTATTTTCTCTTAAGTAGTGCCTTGTTGAAAGACGTTATTTTCTCCTCCTTTTAAAAAATATAATTTATTAATATGGCTTTATCCTCTCTCTGTAATTTTCTCCACAGAAAATTATGAGTTACTTTTTAAACTCTTTAAACAATCTTTTTTAGGTTTAATTTCTAAAGTTCCATTTAGTATTACAGCAATAAATATTTTGGTAGTCTAAATGCTTCTAGTTCATCATCTTTTAAAATGAGCTTATACTTTAAAATAAATTTACAGAATGTGAACCCTTCTAAAATGAAAGAAAACTACTTATTTTTCCAGTTCCTAGCTTATATTCAATTGTTCAAAATAATTGTATTAGGTCAGGATTTCTTAACCTTTTTTGTGTCGTGAATTCCTTTGGCAGTCTGGTGAAGTTCATGGACGCCCTTTTCAGAATAGTGTTTTTAATTGCATAAGATAAAATGTATAATATTAGAGAGGAAAATAATTATATTGAAATACTTATTAGAAAATATTTAAAAAAACAAAAAAATAGTTCATGCACTCTCAGGTAAAGAACCTTGCATTAGATGATTATCATTTTTTGTATTAGGCATTTACATTTGCATTTACAAATGCAAATTTGGTATTGGGTCTCTTAAGGGTTAATGGTACTCATGTTAGGGGTAAGAATTTTTTTTTTTTTTGAGGAGAGGTTAAGAGTAGATGGCCAGAAATGAAATGGTTTATTCTGGAATGAAGTTATGTTTTAGTGTTTTGTCTTGGATAAAGAGATGATACATGAGAGATTTGAAGGAAATTAGAGGTGAGACATTGGAATCCTAAGAGAATTCTCTTTTGCACTTTCCTTCAGTTTGTCCTTTCTTCTTTCCTGAATCCTGCTGCAGAGAAGCTTCTCATCACCTTTTATTTCAATATTTAGTTATTCTCTGTCTCTTTCTCATTCTTTGAAATTATTGACTCACTGAAGAGCTCACCATATTCCTTTTTCTTTTAGTAGGGAAGTTAGATTGTAAGAACATCAGTGATCCTATGATCCATAATACTGGGTCAGACCCCCATAGTCTCTCCACATTTTCTTGGGTTGCTTCATAATGACACCAGAGGGAATTGTGTAATAAGGCAAATTGTCCTGTGTTAGCATTGCCTTTAAGTTTCTAATGTAACCCCAAACGTGCCTAACTCACTTTCTGCCTCATTGATACTCTGTTGTCTGCAAATTTATATAAATCTTGGTTAATTCTATTTTGGTTTATCTTTGACCTCTTCTGCCTTGTAGGGTAACACTGTCCTTGCCCTACTTTGTAAATTGGTAGTTGGCATATAATTTGGAAACTTGCATATTTTTGTTTGTATTAAGGTGTGCCAGACTGGTATACTGGGATTTGGTGAATTTATATTCACCCTGTCTATCCATAGTCTTCATAATTTTATGCAGTTTGATTGTATTTCTTGGTGGCCTCCATCTTTGCAAATTTGAGCATTGTAGTTTTTTTTCAGTCTATCCTCCTGTGTTATGGAATAACTTTTTTTTCTGCCCTGCAATGTTATATGGGGATGAAGCCTTATTCGTGTGAGGTTTCTCCTATAGAGAAAATGTTTATGTAAATCCTGTTCTTTTCTGATGTGTGTGTTCTTTGATCAACATAGTGGTTTCTCATATTTATTGAAATAACAGTATTTGACACATGATTTCGTCTATTACTCGCAAGGCAACATTTTAATGTTGCATTATGAGTTATTAATTCTCTTTAATAGTTGAATGTATTTTTTAGGGATTACTGCAGATGACCACATGATGAAAGTAGAGGCTGTACACTGCAGTGCTTGCAGTGTGTATGTACCTGCCTTACGCAGTTCGGTTCAGCAGCACTTAAAATCTCCTGACCATGCCAAGGGGAAACAAGTATGTTTGAATCTAGTCTAGTAAGCCATTGACTTCTCTTACATTTGTCCTACTAAGGGCTGGTTTCACACTGATCCCTGTAAATATCTTCAGGTGTATTGTATCTGAAAGTTTACTCAGATTTGTAGTTTTTACAATCATAATGAATGATTTTAAGTCTTTTATTTTTGAGGAGAGGAAAAATAAGAAAACAAGTAATGCTTTTAAAAATCGTTGGGTTTTCTCTGTGACTAAAAGTCCACAGAGCTCCCAAATCCTAAAAATACCATCCTTCACTGAGAGAGTAAAAACTTAGAATTTTTTTTAACTGACTCTGGTGATCTGTAGGTAGAGAAGACTTGTTAAAAGGAGGAAATGCATTAGAGTTATTAGATACTTGATCATTATATCATCTTTAGAAAATTGAGTTGCATTCTGGTTCAAGTAGTTTTGCTTCTCTGCTGGTCTAGCATTCAGCCATGTTGTATTTCATGCAAGGTCGTTATTATTAAGGTCAATAAGACGGTTTTGTAGTTTTGGGGGGTCAAAATTAGAACACTGTCCCAAGGATAAAGAAATTTAATACATCTCTTTTTGCTTTCTAGTGGAACATACTTTGAGAGTATTTGTCAATATTTTCATACTGATTCCTCAGGGATAAGACCTAAAACATTATTGAATCCACTTTTTATTCTGTGAATTTCAGGTTTACCATCCCTGTTCCAGCCATCATCCCTTCTCCTTCCCTCTTTGCTTTTGCCCATCTTCCCTGTTCTACTTTTTTGCCACTAGAATCTTCCCTTTAAACACCTTAATTCCTATACCCAAACCCAGTTTTAGAATGACTGTAGCTTTAGTGAGAACTGTTGCTCACTCTTCATGATAAGAAGTAAATCAAAAAAAGAGAAAGAGACAGAAAAGGAAAAGAAGAATAAAAGGGGGGAAAAGAACGAAGGTGGGGAAAAGGGGTTGAGGGCAGAAAAATTCCCTTACAGCTGTTACCTCTCAAGACAAGTCTCCCTAAACTTTTATTATTGGAACGTTATCAGGAATGTCATAAAGGAGAGGCAAATTTATTTCTTAATAATGAGCATATGTATGGATTCCCAGTCAGAAATAGGATTTATTTGTACAAGATAATAAATGATTAGTGATTTTTATTTAATTGTATTAAGGTTCAGAACCTTTTCAAATCTAGAAATCCTGTAGATTAACAGTTAGCTTTCATATCTACTGTTAGACTTTATCAGCAATTTTCAAATGTTACTGAAAAGGATTGATTTGAATAAAAGTGTTTATGAATCTGAATACTTTAACATGGATTACATCTTTTAGTATTTATGGGTGTTTTTCTTCTTCTTGTAGGCATATAGGGAACAAGTAAATAGAGAGAGCATCGTAACTGCTACCAGCCTCTTGAATAATCCAGTTGTAAAAGCCCGATATGAACTTTTTGTTAAGGTAAGAGTTTGAAAAGATTTTCCAGGTGTTGATATAATGCGGTGATGATTAAATTGCTACAGTGTTCATGTGTTACCATATTTAGATTTAATAAATTATGTTGGGGAATTACGCTGAGTGTTTTGAGTACAGATAGATAATAGGTAACTTTTTCTGTTTCTGAACCGTTTTATGGTACTTGAATGTTGCTTTGTATTACTGTACACAATTTTCCCCAAAAAAAGTGAATCACAAGTAATTGCTTCAGAAATGAGAAACCCTGGGTTACCTTTATGTCATGGTAAGACAGTAGAGTAGAAATTTGTGGAGTGATATCTCCTTTTCCAGAGAGTTATCTGTTGTAACAGAGGATTTAAAAAGAGAAAAAAAGTTCAGTATAGATTAACTATGCCGAAAGGATTAAATGCGAGTATGTATGTAAAGTGTTTTGCCAAACTTAATGCGTATATAAATGTTTGTTGTTTTTGTTGTCAGTGTCATATAGTCCACCCAAAGTATAAAAACGCTTTATTACCATTCCTAGACCATGGAAGCCCTCCAGTAACAGGGAAGTCGTACTTTGTAGAGCTTTACTCTTCCCATTTTAGATAGCTGTGAGAAAGTTTTGCCTTTTTTTTTTTAATGTACAATCTGCCTTTTAAAAATTTCTATATACTGGTCTTCTTTCTGCCTTTTTGGGCTTAGCAAAAATAAGTATGATTCATCTTCCATGTGACTTTCCTTTGAAGGAAGCTATCAGATCCTCCCTTGTTTTCTGTTCTTTAAGCCAAATATTCTCATTTCTTTAAGTAAATTCTTTTATGTCTTGTTTTCCAATTTATTTTCATCTGGCTCACTTTGTCTAGGTAAACTGCTGAAGCTCTCAGACTTTTGTAAAATGGATTCAGATCTTGACATAGTTCACTACCTGTGGTATGACCGGGGCATCTTTTTCTCTGTGACCTGTCCTTCCAGCAATGCAAATTTAGATTGTGAACTTTTTGGCCTGCCACATGACAGTGCTGACTCTGATTGAGCTTGTAGTCTCCTAAAATTGAATTAACCTCTAGAAGTAATTTACCCATCTTATAATAGCAGAGATGATTTTTGAACAGAGCTTCAGAATTTTATATTTATCCCCATTAAATTCCAGACTTTTGAAACCTTGTTTTATACATCCTGTTGACTGTTCTTCTCCCTAAGTGAGACAGCTGTGGTCTTGACAAGACTGCAGAAAAATCTGGAAGATTTGCTGTAGGAAGTGTCATGTTAGTTCCTAATTATGATATTGACTGACTATAGCTAAGTAGGCAGATTTCTATTCTGTCTTTTCTGGAAAAAGCAGTTATTCCTTTTTTGTCATTGCCTCAGTTTTTGTAATGTTTCCTGTCTTAGGTTTTTAGATGAGAATTTTAGGTGAACAGAAATCAAAGACTAAATTGTTAGCTATAATTTTTATGTAAATTATCTAATATGGTTGATATTTTAAACAAAACGATTTAAAGGCACAAATGTAGGTATTTTCAGTGAATACCCTTATCTTAGTTCTTAATGTTAACCAGCAATCATATAATCTAATAGAAAAGAAGAATGAAGTTCCAAATTATTTTGAAGGATTTCTATAAGCCACTAAGTGAATGTGTTTCTATCTGAATCTATTTCATTGAGTAGAGGAACATGAGAATGAATACCACATTCCTGTGAAGTGGCTGGGCTTTGTGGGCCTTTTCTGAGGCTCCCTGCAGAAATCCCTTGAGCTTGTTGACTTTAACGACTTTCTTGCTCACATCTACTCTTAAATGTTCTTGCGGTGGAAATGTAGGCTGAGCCGGTAGAACTGAAGTCCTACTGGTGAAGTAAAACCCTACTTTTTAGTCCAACCAGTGTAGTAATTTGTATTCTAGGTTCCTTTCAAACTTTAATTATCTAAAAGATGGTAATGATTTTTTTTTTTTGCAGAGTAGGACAGTAGCTCTGAATTAGTACTATAATTTGGAATGGAAAGCCACCTCCTTAGACTGCTACATGAAGCAAGTGAAATAGGCTTAAGTTATTAAGTGTTAACTTTCGTCAAGTCACTTTTGAGTTGTTAAAATGACATATTCCATTTTGTAAATATTCTCTTATTTTTGATAGTCTGTGTTTTTATTCTGCTTAGACCAATAATTGAGACATCCAGATTGTGTGTCTGTCATAAATTTTTAATAATGTTGACAAATTATGAAACTTGATTCATTCAAATGAAGTTTAAGGAGACTTATAAAAATATATTGACTCTGATTAGGAGTTTGCCTTCAGTTAGCCTTTATAACATTTGCTTTGTTTTTACTAAAAATTAATTGCATACATTAAAAAACTATTTCACATGGATGTGTTTAGAATTTCATTAGGAAGAAGGCAGAGGCTGTAGAGAAATGGGAAATAAGGTGGTATTTTCAGTAGTTTCACAGACCTCCTTGGTTGCTTTTTGTTGATAAAAGTTGAGATAAAAGGCACAAACATGCCTTATTCATGCTATGATCACAGCAGGTCACATGTATCTACAATTTTAGAGTGTTCAGAGGGCTTTCTAGGAATTTGATTCTCATAAAGTGAAGATATCACTTCCATAAACAGATTGTGATTTTTCAGGGTAAGAATCCCTTCGAAGCTGCAGATCAGAGTCAGGATCAACAGGGAGAAGAGTCTGATGAGGAAGAAGAGAAGATGGATGAACCTGTGGAGGAAGAGGAAGAAGCAGAGGAAGAGGAAGGAGCAGAGGAACAGACTGACTTCAGCACTGAACAGCCTGAAGAGAATCAACTACAATAAGGAGTTAGATGTAGCCGTTTTTTTTCTTTCCAAAATTGGTTAAGTGGAAGACTTTAAATAGTTTAAAATCTGAGTTGTTTAATACCCTGTGCATGCATTCCCTGATTTTAAAATTTGGTTATATAAATACAACATGTTTTGGATTTGTTTTACAAAAATGAAAGTAAGACTATTTTAGTAAGGCTTTTATAATAACCAAACTTAGATCCAGCAAATTGTATAATTTTTACTTTATTGGATGTGGAGGCTGAGATGTATAGTATTAATATGTCTATTCTAATCATTTTAACAGAAATGCAGCTCATGGGAGTAAATATTCAGAATGTATAAAAAACTTGTTGAATACTTACCCTTTGGAGAGATGAATGGGATGAATGGGCCAGAGCTTTTTGCTTCAAGAGTATGGCTACTTTTAGACTGCATTTCTCCGTGTATGCTTGTTTGTGTTAGGGTATACACTTAATAGCCTTTTTGTGACTGTGTACCAATTTATAGCAGAAAATGTTTTCTAGAAACATTTTTTTCCTGAAGTAACAACTTTAGATCAAATGTAATTTATCAATGGAGTATTTTTAAAATCAGGATTGTGTAGCTTCTATTCAGATAGTTAAAAAAAGGTGGAAAGAACTTCACTTATCTCAGTAATCATTTTTTTGACAAGTATGGATATTTCCAAATTTCATTTTAACCTGCATATAAAGTTAGTTTTGAATATTTTGCTGATGTTTAGAGATTTTTTTTCCGTGCCAAATCTTGATTTCCTTTTGATTATGTGTTTGAATACAGAATTGTATCATAACTGTTGTGAGTTCCTTTGTCATGCCTCCTACTGGCTGACACGTTCAGAATTTGTCATATTTTTGTGAATGTTGTCTTTTTTTTGGAATAAATAATCACTGAGTTCTAAAAAGATATTCTTATGTTTGCTTTTTTAAAAATAGCTGTGGTGAAGGGGTGGGGTGGATCTTAAGTTATTTTAACCATTTTTTTCTTTACTGAGTAAGTAAATAGAACATGAATGTTCATAACTGTTCACCTTTGATAATATTTAAAAGTACCATTGGTTTGTCTCTAATTGTATGTTTTCTCCAGTAATCTTAATGTAATTTTTAATTTAGGTATAAGGGCTCTCATTTTTTCCCAAAGATATGAAATATTTTAGATTTTGGGACAATAACTAGATGCCATTAATGAAAGGCATATGACATAGAGGATACGGAGTGTAGGAAACCTAGATTACAATCCTAGCTTTGACCCTTGTAACCAGGGACAAATTATTTAGTCTCTGTAGCCTTTAGGCAACTCTGAGATGCCTTTGTGAACTGTGTAGGTGGAAGAATTTCCCACATGAAAGAAATAACAGGTCTTTGAAGTATTGCTGTGATAACATTTGTAGGATCTGACAGGCCATTAACTCTTTTAGCACCTTCAATTTCATCAGTTGCAACTAGAAGGTAAAAGTTTCTTCACTCCTGAAGGGCCATAAGCTGCCCTTGCCAAGCTGCTCTTTGTGTCTATGTTAGATACACACCATGCTTTGTTTTGCTTTCAAAATAGGCTGAACCCTGCTACACAGCTGAGATGCAGGTTCAGTCAGGAAAAATGAGTTTAGTGCTTTCTTTGGAATTTGACATTTATCTTAATGCTTATCTTTGTATTAGCATTCTACTAAAGCCTTTTGCAGTCTCTTCTAATTGATGTGATGGAATTAAAATTTTGTATGGGATGGAATAAAGATATAAATAGTTAAGAACATGTTTACTGTCCAGTAGTAAACCAGTAATTCTCATTTCTGTTTGTTTCCTCTGGGTATTAGTTAGACAGGTGTCCATAGGTAGATGACTTTTAGGATGCAGAGACACCTAGAAACATAACAAGCCAGGGTGCTTTAATACATGTTTAAAGAGAAGAGCCTTGAAGCAATATATCTGGAAGGTTTCTTCTGGAAGAAATACATACATGAACATTCTTATAAAGTAAATGGATCACTTGCAAATATCAAATGTGTTCATGTTTTCCAAGACTTTCCATTTTTTCTCTGTATTTAGCTAGGCTTTATTTGATAGATTGTAGATGGATTTTCCAGTTACTGTTAATTCTGTTACATTGGCCTTAAAGATTTTTTTCTGATGCTTTTGGCCATCTTGGTTTCAGGTTACCAAAAACTATGCTTAATTTAAGTAGATCTATAATCTTAGTAGAGAGTAGTCCCTGCTGTGGGGTGGCTCATCCACACTTTCTTATCCTGGGCATTTCTTTCCATGGATTCATCCATTACCTTTTTTTTTTTCAGTATGTCATGGAGAACAGTTAGGGTTCTCAGCTGGTTATCCCTTTTCCATATCATTTTCAGCCACATGTGGCCGTGATGAGATATTTTTTGTCACTTTTGGTGCGTAGGTCACTGTCAATAATGTATTGTAGTCTGCTTAACCCTGCCATGCATCTTTCCGTTCCCCATTGGTTCACTTGGAGTTTTTCTTGTTCTTAGATGGGGTTGTTCCTAGATTTGCAGTCGTACAGGATCCACAGGATGATATTTATTTGGATGTATCTGGGACTTGTAATTTAATTGTTTTGGCTGCTTCCTTTATTCATATGTATAATAACCCCTCTGTGATGTAATAAATGGTCTTAGAAAATTGTTATGAATATTTCCTCATCCAAGACTGACTTAGAACGTACTTTGGAACATTGGTCTTTTTAAAAGAGTTTGTGTTTCAGGACACACAGATCCACATCTGTTTAAATGTGCAGACCAGTGTGTATCTATTAAAAGCAAGAAAACTGCCTGTTTTTGAGTGACACTAACATACACTGCATTCACATATTGTTTCTGCTAGTTTTGATGTGACATAAGCCATTCTCTTCTATGTACTTTGGTGGCACAGTATATATGTGTATACTACAATGTTATTTTTTATTATTTTGGTTTGTAAATGTAGCATTATATGTGTAATGCTATGTCACTACATTGTTTCTCCCCACTCCAGTCACTTAATCTTTCAGAGATCATCTGAAAAATGAGGATATACCACCTATGTAGTATGTAAAATGGTTATAAAAAGAATGTTTTGAAATCCTCAAATGCACAGTGTAAAATGAGTTCTTATTTGATATGCCCTCAGAAACTTTTCATAAGAACATCATTAGATACTTTTTAAATAATTAGATACTTTAAAGAAACTCATTTTGTCCTTTAGAACCACTTTTTGAAACTGTCATGTCCAAGCTCAGGATTTTTAGGATTGATTAGTTTTTATAAATTTTTTATAAATTTCATAGATTGTTTTTTTCATTCCCTTGACTTATGGGTCAGGTCCCAAGGAAGTATTAACTTACCTGACTGTTATAGATGTAAACTCTTTCAGGTGGTATAGAATCATTAGCACCACAGATTCACAGGTTCTTTTATCAGATTTTCTAAGGGAAAGCAACTCAAAAGAGGTTGACAATGTTACTTTAATGAAACATATATCATTCATTTAGTTCAGGGGAAAAAGTCAGCACCCTGAACTTCAGAAAATACAAACAGAAATTATAAGCATACCAAAAAAAATAGAAAATAACAATTCGGCAAGACTTCTAGCTGTCTGACCATTACATAGTTACCAGAGAAAGAAGCACCAACATCTGGGGTTTCAAAGTTATAGGGAGGGGTGGGGGGAAGAAGGGCTATCCAGAGCCTCATCTGGCCAAATCATACAACTCTTCCCCTAAGGGAGCCCCAAAGCAAAATGTTAACCTCAAAGTATATAGACACTTCTTCAGGGTAAGAGGGCATCACAACCCTGGTGACCCACTGCTTAATTACAAAGTAACAAAAGATGTGGGCCTTTCTGAAAAACAAGCCTCCCTTAATCAAGCTGCTCTTGTTGGGTTCCAGGTGAAGCCTATTAATGGGTGGGGAAGATCAACTCCCATGAATGTTACAGAAGACTTTTCAAACTGGGTTCTAATATTACTCTTAATTGAAATTAAATAGAAGCTAGTATCAATATTTTTTTAGTTCACCTATGCTGTATTCGTAATGACCCTAATCTAGATGATTTTCTGTACTTTAGTAGTTTATTTACCTTATCTGAAATCATACTAGAAGTTTCCTAGAAATAATTTTAGTTATATTTACTATAGAGAAGTATTTGATTAGGTAGGTGTGCTCTGGCTTTGAAAGACACATGAATTTGTTTTTTAAGTTTTTTTCCCTGGTCACTTAAAATGCATATTTAAGTTCATTTTCAACCCTGTAGTTAAAATAATTTGAAATACTAGTTTGACTCCTTATAAAGTTTATTTAAATGTTACATATCTTTACATTCCAACATGACCTCTAAACATATTGTTTGATTATATTTCTAGATGCCTAAAATAAGATACATTTTGTTTTGACACACTTCTCAATTAGCATGCAAATATTACTGCCAATTATATTCCCCCCAAACTCTTAAACAAAACTAATAGAGTAATAACAGATAAAATGTCATTTTTTACTTGTTTTTTACTTATTGTTAAGGTTGTGTTGCTTTTATCATATATATATATATTTTTTTGAGACCTCATTTAAATTACTTTTTCCTCTGTAAGATTTTGTTTTGATCAAAAGCCCTTCAATGATTGGCATAATCATTGGCATAACTTGACATGTGAATATCTTAAGTGCATCTGAATCAGAAGGTGGTTTTGAGACTTTCTCCTTTGCATCACAGTTTCTTAAATACCATCAGTAATTGCAGACCAGCATTGCTAATGTTCAAGTTCTCCAAGTTCACCAAGTCTCAAAGGGTTAATTTAAATTGCTTGTCAGGGCTTAGGTCACTAGCATTGTTAAGTGACAGATATTTTCCTGAAAATCCCTCGAATCTTTTCTTGTGATGTAAAGTTCAGTGACTGCCGTAATAGGGGGTTGTTGTTTAATAACTGTTACATTTATTCTTCAGAGAATTTGCAAAGATGGCCTATTGCTCCGAGAGGACTCCCTTGGCACCATACTTTGCATTTTCTTTTGCATAATGCCTACAGATTTAGACTCACTGCATTCCCAGTGGTCTAGCTTCTGTGTCCTTGGTTAGTACTTGATGAAATACTTGTAAATCTCCTTTTTTTTCTAGTAGCTTTGGGTAGCAGCTGGGGCATGTCAGTGAGGTCCCTGATCCATAATTCCAGCAAGCCCCCAAGAGTGAGTAGATAAGCCAATCCAGAGTGACTATTGCAGGTAAAGTGATGAAGCTGGCACAACTTGGTGTCCTCAAGAGGTCATGTAATGTTTTCTATTTCTGTTCTTCATGATACTCTTTTTGCAAGTTAGAAACTTCCTACAAGGAATGGTCATACCTCACTCGAGAATGCTGAGCATTTGACTGT
>NW_027185850.1:34928023-35063552 GCF_028583685.1 Petaurus breviceps papuanus | reverse complement strand
ACAAGGAATGGTCATACCTCACTCGAGAATGCTGAGCATTTGACTGTGTTTGCCACTAAGAAGGAATGGGCCAAGTCTGGGGTAGCATCTGTTTGAGAATTTCAGACCCACAACATGACATTTAGTAATCTGAGAGGGCCACTGCCTTCTTGTTATTTCTAATTAAATGATGTTTTCTTCAGATGAAATTTGATTCCAAATATGTAACAGAAAGTATGGAATTAAGATATGAATTATATGTAATGAAATATGTCCCTTTTTGTCTGGAGTCAAATCAGTGTTAGGAAACTTTGTTATTCATTCAACCAAGTAAAGTGAATTATTCACTCTTAATAAATAATATAGTGTTATTTTCCTCACTTATATCATGTTTAATTTCTTTTCCTATTTAAAGGCTAACATGGAATGGAATTTGAATTGCTAGGCTGCCTTTTTGATTTTGAAAAAAAGACACCTAAGAGTACAAAAATTTATTCTTCAAAGTTGGGTATTTTTGGAGAGGGCCACTAAAATATTGTGTGTGGATATGTACATGTATATTTGTGTACATATTTATATTTTCATAGTTCTGTGTGGTTGCACTGCTGTATTTTTTTTTTTTTTTGCCATTTACAGAAAGTCAGTTTTTATAAACTGGTCAATTTCCTCAGTTTCCTTTTTTTTAAGTTGAGTGGCTAGTTCAGGGGTGAAAATCCACTAGATCTGGCCCGCTGCTGATTTTTTTACCTTTTAAAATAAAGTTTTATTGTATTTTAAAATCTAAAAATCATTCTCAGTACTTTACCAACCCTTGGCCCAAATAAGTCAGAAGTCTGTGCTGATGACTTAAATATACAGACCTGTCCTCTCATCTGACTTTCTTTTCTCTTAGACTTTTCCATTTGGATGTCAGACAGAGTCTGGTATTTTTGTTGTTCAGTTTCACTTGTTTCTGACACTCCAAGACCCCATTCGGTGTTTCCTTGGCAAAGATATTGGATTGATTTGCCATTTCCTTCTCTGGCTCATTTTACAGATGAGGAAGCCAAGGCAAACAGGGTGAAGTGACATGCCCAGGGTCACACAGCTAATCAGTGTCTGAGGCCACATTTGAAATATACTTCCCTCTCGGGAAGCAGAGTCTTCCCAACTCCAGGCCAGATGTTCTGTTCACCTGCATCAGCTGCCTGCAGAGTTTAGGTAACAGTTATTTCAACTAAATTTTTCTCCTTTTCAAATGAGGTCTACCTCTCAGTTTTGTCTCCTTCAATGGTCATTGTCATTTTTGTATTTCTCTGAGTCAGAACTTTGGAATTTTTTAATCTTCTCTGTTTCCTATTCTCCAGATACATGGCAGTGAAGACCTAGTTTTCTCTGATGCATCTTTCCCATCTATTCTCTGTTCCTTTTATAACCAGCTTAGTTCAAATTTTTATCACATAACATCAGAATTCGAGAGTTTGAAGTGACTTTAGCTATAGGATCTCCTAATTTTTCAGAAGACAAAATTGACTTCTATTGTGACTTGTTTGAGGTCACATAGCTTGTTAGTGTCAGGGCCAAGATTAGAACAGGAGTTCCTGACTTCCAATCAATTTTCATGTCCCCAATTCCTCTTATTCCTCGATATTAACTGACTACCCTAACTACAGATTCTCTCCTTCCTGTTGTTGTACACCACTGCCAGACTGATCTTTAAAGGCTGATATCATCATGTCACTCACCTAGTTAAAAGAAAAAAAGCAATCAGACATGAGAAAGAGAAAGGCTACTTGGGATAACTGCGATGATAGAAACAGAAGATAACAATAAAAACTTATTAAAAAAAAACCCTAGACAAACATGGCTCCCAGTTATTTCTTACAGAAACCCACCAGCTGACCCTTAAAACTGAGCTTTCCAGGATTTCCATAATCTGTGATCTCCTTCCTATTCGATATTTTCTGTCACTGTAATATTTACTCTCTGCTGTGGTTGGTTAGTTGCCTCACTGTCCCAAACATGCCCTCCTTTCCAACCTTTTCTCTTGTTGGTGCTGCAATGTCCTCTTTTTACCTTCTGGACATTTAAATCCTCCCTTACACTCCCGACTCCCAGCCGTCCTTAGAGGCCCGGGTCAAATCCTGTCACTTCATCAGAAATGCTTTCCAAATTTTTCTAGCCCTTATTCCCTACCTTTTGAACGCCATTAACATTTAGACCCCATAGAATATAATTTAGTATTTTTGTCTTGTTGATTATTTTTCATGTTTTAACAGATTGCCCTCTCTTTGAGAGAGGGTATTATAATTCACTAGTCTTCTTGATGGGAGAATGACCTCAGTTCCTGGCCTCACCTAGATAATTTATTCCTCTGAAAGGGAGGGGCAGGGGCAGGTCATTTTTCCCCCACTGCTAGGATAGGGAATTATACAGCAGAATAAGTTATGTATTTTATTTAAACTGGTCTTGGGGAAAATGGAAATACCAACAAGTTCTGAAGTTAGGAAATTTTATACTTAGGCTAATTAGTTGAATGCCCTTTATGTGTGAAAACTATGCCAGTGACCTTGTTAAAGGTAGTATACTAGGTATTAGAGTTACTTTAAAGTTTTCTGCATCACGTAAGAAATGTTATCAATTCCAACAACCACTATCTGTGGGTCAGTTAAAGTCTATTTTGAATCACTAAATCAAAAGGGCATTTAGTGTTATTATTCCAAAGACATAATGCAATGGAAAAAACGTTACCACCAGGATGCATTCAACAAATCATTAATAAAAACACAAATAGAGGATAGTAAAATATCCTGTTTGCTTTAATTTTTTTTTTTAGAAAAGTATTAATTGAACCTATTATTTTTTTCTTTTTTAAAAAACCATTTTAGCAGTATTAGCAAATATGAACTCTCAAGTAAGCAGAACAAATGTTAAAATTCAAATGTAAAAACAAAAGAATAGGGGCAAATTATTTTCTATGTCCATTTCCAGTTCCTTTTCTGCCTGAATATAGTGTTTTCTTGCTTTTTTTTTCTATATTATATTATGATTTTACATATTTGTTTTCATATTTGTAATTTTTATGGTAATTATAATCTGTTACAGTTATGTAACAGCTTTACACAGTGATTTCTAAGTTGGACCCATAATTTCCACTTTTACAATTATTATAAAGTGCATGTGTGTGTGTGTGTGTGTGTGTGTGTGTATTTTAAAGACCATTTAGTCCAACCCCCTCATTTTACAGATTTTTATATAGATTTTTCACCTTTTAATAACATCATCAGGATATTAACCTATTAATAAGAATACTATGTAAAAGGATATGTTCAGTTATGTAATTCTCAGAATGAGTCACTTTTTGTGACATATGCTTGTTTCACCACAGTCCTGCCAAATATTGAGTTTTTGATTTTTAGTATTTTTGTCTGACATGAACTTGTACCTCAAAGTTGTTTTGATTAGCATATATCTTAATTGTAAATTTAAAAAGTTTTCAAATAATTTACTAATCATTTGTTTCTGCCTTTACCCCTAAACTGTCTTTTATATGCATTTTTATATCCATTAAATGATTGTTACTGCGAAATTTTGTCAGTTTATTATAGATTCTGAATGTTTGATTTTTATTGAGAGGTAGGTTTAATTATGACTATTTTTTCCTACCCTAAGTGTTTTTCCCCAACCTGTTATTTTTTATCCTTTTTTTGGTTATTTTACATAGTCAAGTACGTTTTGTCTCTGATACTTTTCTATATTTCAGTTTTTTGTCTTCTACACTGAATGTTTAAAAATATTAAAAATTAGATCATGATCCACTTGCAGTTTCTTTTAGCATATGGTGTGTGGTATAGCTCTAAGTTTAATTTTTTGACTGGCTGTCCAGTTACTCCTCTATTTTTTATTGAATAATATTTCCCCAAGGGTTTTTTTTTTTCATTTTGGGGTTTATGAAGCTCTAAAAACATACTTATGATTGTCTTTGTGAATTTTCTATGTACCATTAACTTTTCCAGTTTTTACCCAGCAGCCTAGACAGTTTTGATAATTAGTTCTTCATACTAGGATTTTGAAATCTGACAGAAGCCCCCTTCATCATTTTCACCCCTACCCTCTCAAGGTTTTCCATATTTTTCATGCCTTTTTTTTGTTGTCTCCCTGAGTAGAATGTACGCTCATTGAGGTGAGAGACTGCTTTTTTCCTTTGTATCCCCAGTTTGTAGCACAGCGCCCGGCACATAGTTTAATATGAATTTGTTGATATTTGTCTAATACTATTATTAAACAAAACCTAAGAAGTTGCTGTTGAAAAGCACCAATAATTAATTTCATTGAATTTAATAAAACTAACTAGTTCTTTAATGGCATCTGGAGAGGGCTAGAAAAATGTCCCTTAAGTCATTCATTTTCTCCCTGTATTTCTGTCAGTCATTTGAAAGTTGCTGTCATATTTATTTTCTATGTCTTACATAGGTCCTGCAATGTTTGCTACATTTTGTTGTTGTACATGGTATTTTTCTTTAAAAATTTTAGTTATTTTTTTCTGGATTTTTAAGCCAATATGTAAAAAGTACTGATGATTTTTATGAGTTTGTCTTCTATCCTTTTTTTAATTAATTTTTTTTGCTATTCTTTTATTGCCTCATTTGAAGAAATGATCTCTTGAATTTTAAAGGGAATCTTCTTCAGCAAATAAATGTTTCTATACCAGTGTTTATTTCTCTTAATTTCTTTTTTTATGTTATATTGCTCTAATTAAAAATTCCAAAGCTGGCAAATAAAGATGATACATGTGAAGCAGAATAGCCTGTATTTTACTGGGAAGTCCTGTACCATTGCCTACAATGCTAGCTTGTGTTTTCAAATACAGATTTTTTTTACTCTTAGGAGAAATACTATTCCTATACTTTTTTTTGTCTTTTAATGTGATTGCTGTATCTTTGACAAAAGCTTTCTGTATTCATTATTTCCAAGTCTTTGATTTTTCAAAAAATAGTTTTAATTTTGAATCATACTTGTATTTGTAACATTTTTGAATGAAAGAAAATCAGTGTAATAAAACACCAAACAACTATATCATCAATGTAGTAGTTGTATGAAACTCCTAACAGGTCTTTTGATAAATCATTACTCAAATGACAGAAGAGGGTTTTTTTTTTTAAATAAGAGTGGTCATTTGTGAAGAAAGTTATGGTTTAGATTTTTTTCAGTCTCTTAAGCTGGCTTACTTAAACTGTGTATGTAATTTTTACTCATGTGATATTTAAAACAATCTGAATCTTTGTATTGTATTTGCTTCTGATCATCAGTGAGAATTGGCATGGCAAGCTCCAAAGAAGAATTAAGGAAACTTCAGACATGTTTGCCTTGTATCATCTTATGGTAAAGTTAATTTCTAACTTTTTCCTTTGTTCTGTTCTAACACAGTGATGGAAAGGAACTGAAACTATCCTACTTCAAACAGTACAGAAATCCAAGACTTTTATAGTCCTCTACTAGTTAGTGTGTGTGTGTGTGTGTATAAGATACTGAATTCTCCCATTTGAATTTAATTGCTCAACATACTTTATACTTTCTAGTGATTAAGGCCATTCCCTCATGTTAATTAAATCAAACATCTCTGAAGGTGCCTTGATTCTGTCATGTCACTAGGAGACTAATTAGTGTAGTGGCTCTCATCCTGTAACAGCGTTCAGCCCAAATAATCCACAATGTGCCTTCATTAAAGAAAATAAGCCATGGTAGAGTTTTTGTGCTGTTGAGAGGGGAGTAAAAATAGTCACTTTATGTCACTTATTTCAAAAGTGATCTGTCTGCTGAAGGTGGAAAAGGAGGAGGAAGAGCAGGCAAGGAGCAAGTTACTTAATAATGGGCGATCAGGCAAGGTACAGGCGAGATTTTTGGATTCCGTGGAGTTCTTCCACGTCTGTGTGGGGTACAGTTCCACCCACCTGTAGAAATACGGACTTGGTGTATGGTAGCAGGAATATATTAAATAAGTCTCTAGTGGCTGGAAAGGCTGACTGTAGCCCTTCTCCCCCAGCAATAAACTTTACTTCTAGGGCAATTCTTTAGGTACAGGGGAATATAAAGGCACGAGGTAATTGTAGACAAGTCGCTTACCCAGCAGCGAGACATGGCTGTGATCTGAATCCCGCAAAAGAGTTTTCAGTGTAGCAGCAGAAAGTGAAGCAGGAAGGTGTACCAGCAATGCCATATTCACAAGGCCTATGGAGATTACAGATGTGCTGATATAATTATCCATCACAAAATGCATCAGGCTTGCCATGTGGGGGAATAAGCTGGAAAATTTATTAAGATACCAAAAGACTGAGTCCCAAAACCAGAAAGTGAAAGCCATCAGAGTAGTTATGACATTGGCACAGGTAGATAAAGTAGAAAGCACCCACATTCTCAAGCCTTTAAAACAGAACAGGCTACCTCAGGCAAAGGTCCTCCTCTCCCCACTCACAGCAACCACCCAGCGTCCGGGAAGCGTGCTCCCAGCAGCTCCGGCCCCTGGCAGTCCTCAGCAGGAGTCCTTAGCAGAAATTCTGGCTGACTCAAAAAGGGCTTCGAGCTGCTGCTGCCTCTGCTGCTGCCGCCGCCGTCGTCACCACTGCTAGCCACCGAAGGAACTCTAGCTTGGCTTCCGCTTCCTTTTGCTCTGCCCCTTCCTGCTACGTCAGCAAGTCCAATGGGGCATGGAAGATCTTTAAATCCCATAACCCTTACAGAAGGGAGCAATGTAGAGTCAGAGCTCTGTCCTTACTTTTTCCCACCTTGTGAGGAATGGACAATATAGACTTGAAAGGGCCTAGGCAAAAGCTGCTAGTAACAGATTTATCTAGATCATACAAAGAGCAGCAGGTAGATGTAATCAAGTAGAAAAGAAGAAATGTGAGTGATTCTCATTTTTTCTAGTCCTCTCCAGATGCCATTAAAGAATGGAGCTGGGAAGGAGGGGCCTTGCTTCTTGTCTCCAACTTGCTCCAATCACATCTATTCCCTAGTGAGAGTTTTCACTTCTAACTTCTAGGGGTTGTAGAATTTCAGAACTTAGGAAGGAATCATGTAGAGATCACATAGCCTGATCCCTTCATTGTATGGGTTCCTCACCGGTAAACCTGAGGTGCAGGGGGTTTAAATGATTTGGCCTAGATCACCTAGTGATAGAGTGTGCATAGGCAGGTCTTGAATCCAGTTCCATGCTTTTTCTGCTATACCATTCTACCTTCAAAGTCCCTAAAGATCAAGATAAGATAAATTTGATAATTAAAGTGCAGCTGTAGGACATTTTATTTTGCACAGGTGGGAATTTTGGATCCATCAAAGTCATCTTTGAAAAGAAAATAGTCACCTAGAGCTTTAGATTACACAGAAGAGAGTGGTATGAGTAGGGCTTGGAAAGATAGCATGGCTTCAAGTTATGAGGACCCTGAAGGCCAGACAAAGGAATTTGTCCTTGATTTAGCATCAGGAACCCCTGAAGATTTTTGAGCATATATGGCATGACCAGGGTCATGTATGAAGTTAATTTGAGCAGGAGGGTTAAAGACAAACTGGAAGGGGCCAGACAGTGGATAGAGGAAAACTTGTCATGGGTGTTACTGCATTAATCCAGATGGGTGGTAATGAAAGTTTGAACTAGGATGGTGTTAATGGGTACAGGTATTAGAAATACTGAAAAAGGTAGAACCTACAGGGCTTCTCTATTCTATAGGGCTTAGTAATCAGTTTGATAAGAGAAATTTCGATTTGTATTCAGTTACCATCAGTTTTTTCTCTTGAGGTGGATAGCATTTTTTTATTGCAAGTCTCTTTGGGATTGTCTTGAATCATTGTATAGCTTAGAACAGCCAAGTCATTGGCAGTTGTTCATTGTACAGTATTCCTGTTACTTTATATAATGTTCTCTTGGTTCTGCTCATTTCACTCTTCATTATTTTGTGCAAGCCTTTCCTTAGTTTTTCTAAGATCATTGAGCTCATCATTTCTTATAGCACAGTAGTCTTCCACCACAATCATATACCACAACCTGTTCAGCTGTTACCAGTTGATGGGCATCTGTACTGCTAACATGATTTTCACAGCACCAATGGTGACTATGAATATTCTGGCCTAATTCTGATTTGCAAAATAAAACAGACTCTCCATATAGAAGACTGAAGCAAAACATTATTCTGACACCAGAAAGATGAATCCCAACACCAGAAAACCAAATCCATCATAGCAACAAAGAAGGTAATACACCTTATAACTGCAGGAAGCAACACTATCCCAAAGCCTTCATGCAGACAAACACTAACAATACTGGCTGTCTCCTCTCTCAGTCCTCTCTCCTCTCTCTCTTCTAACTCCTCTCCCAGCTTCTTCTAAGCTCTGCTCTGCCCTTCCTACTCCACCCATTCGACAAACTCCTCCCACCACAGGCTCCATGTGATTTACATTTGACCTGTTAAGGGACAGGGAAGATCTTCAAATTCCCATTACCATTATTGTGTACCATGTAAGTTTTCCAAGTTTTTCTGAAATCATCCTGTTTGGCATTTCTTTTCCTTCCTTCCTTCCTTCCTTCCTTCCTTCCTTCCTCCCTTCCTCCCTTCCTTCCTCCCTCCCCCCCTTCCCTCCTTCTTTCCTTTTGCATTTTGGAGGAAGAAGGCAGGGCAATTGGGGCTAAGGTCACATGGCTAGTGGCTGGATTTGAACTCAGGTCCTCCTGACTCCAGGTCTGGTGCTCTATTCACTGCACCATCTAGCTGCCCTGTTTGTCATTTCTTATAGCACAATAACATATATATGTATAAATACACACAAATTTAAATGTAAAAATAAACAAGCCACAAAAGCTAATAGTTATATAGGGCTTAAAGTTTACAAAGTGCTTTATGTACTTATATGTTTACATTATCTCATTTAACCTCATCATAACACCGTGGTAGGATGCTGCTGCCAATATCTCCATTTTACAAGTGAGTAAATGGAAGCTTATAGAATTTCATTTATAGGAATGAAATAAATATTCCTGTTACTTTATACAAGAAATATGAAGGGAGAATGGACATTATGGCAACTGTCTTGGGTAAAGGAAGGAGAAGGGAATGAACATTTCTATAGCATTTACTATGTGCCACACACTATGCTAAGCATTGATCCTCACAACAACCCTGGGAGGTAGGTGATAGAGTGTGCATAGGCAGGTCTTGAAGCCAGTTCCATGCTTTTTCTGCTATACCATTCTACCTTCAAAGTCTCTAAAAGATCAAGATAAGATAAATTTGCTAATTAAAATGAAGCTGTAGGACTCATTATTTTATTTTGCTTTGTCCATAATTTCAAAGAGGTGGGAATTTTGGATCCATCAAAGTCACCTTTGAAAAGAAAATAGTCACTTGTAGGAAGTTTGAAAGGCACCAAAGTTTCAAACATGAGATGCTTCGTTAATAGTAATGCCTGTAACACAAAATGTGGAGGAGGCACAGGGTTTGTGGGAAAGACAAGTTCAGTCTTGGATATATTTGGTATATCTAGGTGGAGACATCTTATCAAAAATAAAAGCATTGAGTGCTTGTACCCAAGGAATAGAAGGGTCAATAAATGACACTTTTTTACGTTTAAAGAGTTTGCCTTCAGCAAAGCTAGGTAGAATGCGTGTACACAGATTAGATACCAGAATACAAGCATGGGCAAAGTGGGTTGTGGGGTGAAAAATGTTCTAAGTGGATTTGAGGTGAAAGAATGCCTTCATCTGGAGAGAACTGGGAAAGTTTAAAAAAAATGACATTTGAGCTGAGGTTTGGAGGATGATTCTGAAAGGTATAGATGAAGATGAACTTGTCAGGAGATGAAATCACCAAGGGGAGGGAGAGAGAAGAGAAAGAAAAGAGGATGTAGGACCAGACTTTGGGGGACATCTACACTTAAGGGATGGGAAGAAATTATTCAACCTCTAAAGACCAACAAAGAATGGCCAAACAGGAAGAGAACCAGGAAAAAAAAACTCATAAGAGATAAAGCAAAAAAGGGTGAGGCTGGGAAGAGAAGAGTCAATAGTGTTTGTTAACGTAGAAGGGTCAAGGATGATGAAGACTTAGGAAAAGACAATCACATCTAGCAACTAAAAAAGATCACTTATTGGAAACCTTTGAGGGCAATTTGAATAGAGTGGTAGGATGGGAGTCAGATTAGTTTGCATGAAGTTGAGGGAAAAGAAGCAGCTTGTGTAGGCTTCTCTCTGGGTATTAAACACTTAAAGGGATAGAGGAGATCATTTGGAGGATAGAGTTAAGAAAAAGTTGGGGGCGGGGGTTGTTTGTATTTTTTAAGGGTAGGAGCAACTAATTATATTTGTAGACAGGAAGAGACGTGGAGAGAGTGAGGCTGAGATGGAACCATCCATGGGGCAAACTCGAAAAGCCAAGAGTAACAAGGATAAAGTAAAGGGGTTACCTCTCTGTGCTGTAAGAAGGGCTACCACATCCTCTCCAGACTAGAACAAAAGAGATCAATGAGAACAGATTTTGAGGTTAAGAACAATAAAGAAGTTAATGAGAAATGGTTTAAATCATTTCCAATCTGTTGGGAAAAAACAAAACAAAACAATCAGCAAACATTTGTTAAGTGCATGCCAGGCACCTCTCTGATGGCTTTTGAAGGCACCACCGTCATTCCTGCCACCCAGGCTCTCAACCTTAGGGTGGTTCTTAACTCCTTATTTTCCATGAGAGGCAGCTAGCTGGCACTACGCCTGGAGTCAGGCCTTAGACACACTAGCTGTGTGACTGAGCAAGGCACTCAACCTCTGTCTTCATCAGTTGTTAAATGGGGATAATAATAACACCTACCTCCCAGGGTTGTTGTGAGGATCAATGCTTAGCATAGTGTGTGGCACATAGGAAATGCTACAGAAATGTTCATTCCCTTCTCCTTCCTTTACCCAAGTCAGTTGCCAGTATGTTCATTCTCCCTTCATATGTCTTGTATCTGCTCACAGGATCACTACCCTACTTCAGGCCCCTTTCACCTTTCTCCTGTATGACTATAGCAGTCTTCTAGCTAGTCTCCTGCCTTGTCTTTCTCCTCTTCAGTTTTTCTGTCACACAGCAGCCAAGGTCATTGTCATAGAATCCGGATCTGATCATGTCACTCACCAGTGAAATAAACTCCCATTACTCCTTAGTAGTGCTAGGATTCAGCATAAAGTCCCTGCGCATTTAAAGCCATTTATAACCTGGCTTCAATTTACTTTTTCAGCCTTAAATATCATTTCTCTTTATCCACTTCTGTCCAGCCAAACTGGTTTTCTTGCTATTCCTCAAGCACAACTTTCCATCGCCTTTCTCTTTGCCTTTGCATGGGAGGCCTTGCCTGGTCTGCCCATGCTGAGAATGTACTCTCCTCATGGAAATCTCTTAGAATTCCTGTGTACCTTCTTAGCTCAAGCTCTACTTTCTTCATGAAGACTTTCCCCATCCTTCTCTTCCTCTTTGCCCCTCCCTTGCTTGCCAGCTGCTATCACTCCCCTCATTAGTTTGTATTTTGTGTATATTTTGTATGTACTTTCTATATGGACATGTCTCCATAATAGAATGTAAATTCCTTGAGGACAGAGTATTTTATTTTTCTTTGTAACCCCAATGCCTAACATAGTAAGTGCTTCATAAATTCTTTTTGATTAAAACAAAATGGCAGTCCTTACCCTCAAGGAGCTTACATTCTATTGGGGGGGAGCAACCTTTGTACATGTGTGCTGAGTAAATACAGGGAGTTGGGCCTATTAGAATATAATAATAGAATCTAATAGCTGGGCCTATTAGAAAAAGTCTTAGAGGAGGTGGTGGGGGTGGTTTTGGGCTTGGGTTTTGCAGATGGGCAGATGCAGTTTGGAGCTGACTTCAGGAGAAGTGAAGTTGATTAGATAAGGATTCAGGATATAGGGAAGAGGTGGTAAGGTCTCAGAGATTGGAGTTGATTCTGTGAAATACAGAGACTGGGAGCTATGGGTTATATGGGTTGAATGGGTTGTAGAGTTTTTGTTTCCTTAATTACCTTACTTAGACTAGAGAGTAGTAAAGGTTTCAGAGCCAGATATCAGTTCTTGGAGACAAAGTAGTTCTAAGTAGAGTTCAGGTCACTATTTCTCTTATTTCTACTTAAGCAACATGGTATTTTCTGTATCAGAAACTACATAGATTTACAGTATCTCCAGTACTCTAGGGGATTTGTTAGAAAAGTTGATAAATTGTAAACATCATTCCTAAGAAGAAAAAAAAAGTGTATTATTGATCGCTTTTCTGATTATATTCAGGTAACACAATGTTTCTTTGGAACTATTTTGTCAATCTGCTACAGGTGTCTATATTTGAGCTGAATTCTGAGTGGTTTCTAATTTTGTATTTTTCTGTTGTCTCAAAGCACTTTTTACAATGGTAGGCAGAGGGCAGCAAAGTCATATTTTATAGAGAAAGTGTGTGAGTTGGAGGAAAAAAGTGGTCAGACTATATACTATGCTTTTTTTAAGTTAGTGAAAAAAAGGATTCTTATTAAAATCTTCAGGCACAGTATGTGAAACTGAAATTGCCCGAACGGATTATTGGCTTTTCAGAATCATGCTAGATCCCCCTCCTCCCACACATTGTTCAGGTGTTCTTTGGAAGGCTGGTGGTTAGGTCTTGGGTGGCAGTTTCTAATCTGAAGACTGAATCTAACCTGTTAATTCTTTCCATCCTCTTGACAGTCTTTTAAAAACCACAGACAGGTGGCACATTAAACATTTCTTATCATTGTCTCATTATTAGTGTGTGTTGGTGGAGTGAGTGGTGGCACAATTCTTACACTGGTAGAGCAAATAGCATCAGATTGTTTTGTTTTTTTTACTAGACTTTTTATTACAAGTGTTGCCTTTTTGGCTGCAATTCATGTGTGTGTGTGTGTGTGTGTGTGTGTGTGTGTGTATACGTGTGTGAATGTGAGAGTAACTGTGCTGTGGAAAGTGCTGGACTTGCATTCCAGTCCAATCTGTGACTCTAGTGTCACCCTTAATTTCCTTTTCTGTAAAACAGAGCAGTATCTATAGTACTCTGTTCATCTGAGTAGCAGAGTATTGTGGCATGTAGAAGACTGGCCTTGAAACACGGAAGCAGTTGGGTCAATGCTGCCTAACCCTGAGCAACTCACTGCCTCTTAGTGCTCTAGGCAACTCTAAGACTATTAGTGGAGAGAAGGTGGTGACCTGCATCGGTGGAGGGAGAT
Source organism: Petaurus breviceps papuanus (assembly GCF_028583685.1). Classification (NCBI taxonomy): domain Eukaryota; kingdom Metazoa; phylum Chordata; class Mammalia; order Diprotodontia; family Petauridae; genus Petaurus; species Petaurus breviceps. Next base: position 35,050,343 of record NW_027185850.1, on the reverse strand, counting down.
TCCTCATCTGGGATTTCCCAATACTAAAGAGTTATAGGTCTAGTTCCTATTGATTCTTAACTCACAGGTTTGTTGTGAGAAGAAAATAAAATAGTATGTAAAGTACTTTGAAAACATTAGAGTACTACGTAAATGTCAGCTACTATTGTCATCTTTTCTTGTGTGTGGTCTGTGATCCCCAAGCAACTCACCACAGAGGGGAAAAGTCCTGCGTTTATATGCATTCTAAACCTTGTTGTTGTGTAGTCGTTCCTGACTCTTTGACTCCATTTGGGGTTTTCTTGGCAAAAATACTGGAATGGTTGGCTGTTTCCTTATCCAGCTCATTTTATAGATGAGGAAATTGAGGCCAACAGGGTTAAGTGACTTGCCCAGGATCGCACAGCTAGCAAGTTCCTGAGGCAAGATTTGAACTTAGAACACCTGTCTGCTCTACCTAGCCGCCCTCAATACTTCAACTTAGCCTTATTTTATATGAAATGCTAGTTAAATAAAGCCTTTATTAAGTGCTTCCTGTGTGCCAGGCACTGTCCTAAACTCTGGGAATATAAATACATGCAGAGTTTATATTCCAATAGGGAAAGGCATCTGAGTAGTTGAGGAAAAGGTATGGGATCGGGGGCATGACTGGAGATGTAGCAAAGTTCTGAATCCAGGCAAGGTAAAGCCAGTGCTGGCTTATCAAAGCCCAGGGTGGGTTGCAGGGGATGAAGTCCATGCATCACAGTCGAGTAGAAAAGGAACAAAGCAACCAGTCACATACACACATTCACACATATTCTGGATAAGCATCTGGACATATTCTGATTTTTCTTGTTATTTTATACTTGGTACACAAATAGTGTGCCAAGAATGATTTGGGAATTTCATTTTCTTTTTCTTGAGTTAGAAGAGGTAGGGTTTGGTGGTGGATTGGGGCAAGCAAAACTGTAAAGTATGTCAAGTGTTTGGCTCACCATCTCCCATTTCTGTACCCTTTCTCACAGGAACCCCTCTTATTCCTTCCTACTTCACCTCCCCTTTCCCACCAAGCATTCAGTATTCTGAGGCCCATACTAGCTACCTTTATAGTGACTTATTGACTGTCTCACCAGTTTGACAGTAGGATGATGCATTTTCCAGCTGCAGTAACTGTACTTAAAACTGTGCTAAACTGTAGCAAGGTTACTGCAATCTGTATTGGAAAGTGGAGTTCCATTGTTGAAACCATGGAGTCTTGGAGAAAGGCTTTGCTAAAATGTGTAGTATAGCATTTACACTTAATATTTTGAATGCAGCGATATTCCTTATTTTGAATTCCTTATTTTATGAAATGTTATTCCTTATTTTGCATACTTATTTGCTTTTGTCATAAAATTTTTCTATGATAGAATTTTTTAAAAATCTGAGATTTTACTGGAAAATGATATTAAAGCCCCATAGTTTCAAGTACCTTTTAATATCTTTTGAAAATTGGTACAGGAGGGCTAGGTGGCGCAGTGAATAGAGCACTGGCCCTGGAGTTAGGAGGACCTGAGTTCAAATGTGACCTCAGACACTTAGCTCAAAATTAGCCATGTGACGTTGGGCAAGTCACTTAACCCTAATTGCCCTACTCCAAAAAGCAAAAAAAAAAAAAATTTGGTACATTCAGACTTATGGTACTTCTGTGTTGTTTATGATACCTCAGATCACTGATAGCAGCCCAGCAACCGGTAGTCTTGGAAATAGCTAGTTCAGGCCACGTGGCTCATTGAATATAGCTAGGGGTTCTCTTGCCCTCATTGTCCTCATTTACTTTGGGTTTTAGTTTCCCACTAAGTTTTGTTTTGTCTTATTTTAGAGAAAGCAGACACTGGATAAATTCTGAATAGTTTTGCTGATAGAGCAAATAGCTGTATCAGTAATTATTATAGAATATCATGTATTATTAGAATAACATTTATATCATTACAAATATATAACATAATAACATGTAATAATATATAATATTACATGATACTGGCTTTATAGTACCAGCAGTTTTTTTTTCTGCTCTCTGTGATCATCTGTATTGTTCTCATCCTTCCTGAATCTTCCTGCTACTCATAACACAGCTTACGACAAGTCTTTTCTCTTGTCCTTAGCCTGTATCATCCGGCTAATCCTATCATGACTTTAGCTTTCTAGACACTTTGTACAGGATCTTGATGCTCATTAGTTCCCAGCTCTCACTTTCATTTCTTCTGTGCTTTTAAAATCTTAGTTCATCAGTGAACTCTGTTCAGTCACATGGGTCTCTTTAGGAATCTCTCCATTTTTCTTCCTATCAGCCATCAGTTTCGGTAATGCCACCAGCATTTCACTTAGGCGAAAAAAAGTGACTAAAATGTCTGTTTTATTCTTTGTCTTCTCTTTAACAATCACAGGAAAGTCTTTCTAAAATACATCGTACTTGCCAGCTTTCACACTCTTCAAGGAATTCTCTCTTTCATGTTTCTTTATGACCATTGAAATAGTTGCATCAGGGAAGAAATTTCTCTTTACCTCCTTCCTCTCTGGTTTACATAGATTCCTTATAGGTAATCATGAATCATGAATAAGACACTCATCTTCTTCCTGCCTCCATGGGAAGGGGCACTTCATATCAGAACATTTCTCAACTGACTTTTAAAACTGCTCTTTCTAAACAATGCTATCTGCTTTTATCCGGCTCCTAAAACTGTAGTAAGAGTATTGATGGGCTTTATGAGAAAAGACATTAGAAACAGGAGTTTCTAATTTATAAATTTATAATTACCTCTTCCTTTTCTAGATATTTGCTAGCCATTATTTTAATATAATGCTCTCGAATTCATGTAGGCTTTGACCAGAATTATATAGACCAGAGTCTATAATGTCAATTATTTGGGCCATATCTTCAGTTCTTTATAATTCCTCAAATTCACTAATCATTGAATTCAGAGAAAGCATGAATTCCTTATTCAAATATGTGGTCATTCCTTTTTGTCTCTTTGCTGTAGTCCTGCTGGAAGCTCCTAAGAATTCTTTTTTTTTCCTGCTCACTAAATATGCAATAGCATTTATTCCTTTATACACAGTCTGATTTTTAATTATTTTGATTAACTCCTGCTTTGCCTTTGCTAGAGAGAAAGGCATGACACTTTCCCCTAATGAAATTTACTTCTGGTTGCTGTATACTTATTTCAGCACCTGTGAAATTAGTTCTCCCTTAACCTCATTTTTTTGTTTTTATTTCCCTTTTCAGGGATTAGTGGCATTCTTTAGAACTGAGCTATCTAGCAAGCATTTGTTAATGTGGGACCTGAGCTCAGAAGGAGGAGTAGGAGTGGCAAAATCTGATAGGAGAGAGTATTTAGAAGGAGGCAGTGGTCAACCATGACAACTACAGAGAGAGCAAAGAAGATGAGGACTGAGAAAAGAGCATTGGTGCTAGGAATTAAGAGATCAGTGGGAACACCAGAGAGCGATTCAGTAAAGAAAATAAATGGGTGGAGCTCAGTCAGACTTAGCAAAAAATAACTTTTCAAGGTGTTTGTTTGTCAAAATTATTTGGGGGTGTGGCAAGGCCAAATGAAAGTTGTTGCTTTCATTGTTTTTGTTTTGGGTAGGGAAGATCTGAGTATGTATGTATGTTGGGAACAGAGAAGGAGCCACTAGATAAAGATGATTGCTCCCCTCACAGAATGGTTTTAGATCTCACAGTACCTGAAATGGGGTCTGATTAGGGCACAGTAACATATTGGTATCATCTCCTTTGTTTCAAACATGCTGTAATTGTCAATGCAGGCTAAAATTTCATTAGCTTTTTTTTTTTTTTTGCCTGCTATACATTATTGAGTCCGCAGTCCGTCAGATATTTTTCATACAAAATGGTTTCTAACCACATCAATTCCAATGTGTACTTGTGTGCTAGATTTTTTTAAGTGGGTACTGAACTTGACATATCTCCTTGTTTTACATTTTGCCTTAGTATCTTCCAGTATGCTGAAAGACCAACCTGAAAACAATTTTAGCCTCTAGATCAATAACTGTTATGGAGCATAAAGAGTTAGGCAGATTGTACAGAGAACTCAATTAATATGCTACAAATTGAATCAACATATAATTTGATACTTGACTACATGTAAAGATAGGAATAAGTGGGGACAGTGGGAAAAAATGTTAAAAGTTACAATTCATGAATATGGAATGAAAGAGACCAGAGTCTTATGTACTGCACAGAAGCCTCACATCTATGTATTATAAATACCCAGTTTGTCAGGAGCATCAAAAAGCATTGATTCCCCAATTGACAAATGGTCAAAGGATATGAACAGGCAATTTTCAGATGAAGAAATCAAAGCTATATATAGTTATATGAAGAAGTGTTCTAAATCACTTTTGATTAGAGAAGTGCAAATTAAAACAACTCCAAAGGTACCAGCTCACACCTATCAGATTAGGTAATATGACAAAAAAGGAAAATGACAAATGTTGGAGGGGATGTGGGAAAATTGAGATACTAATGCACTGTTGGTGGACCTGTGAACTATATAACCAATCTGGAGAGCAATTTGGAATTATGCCCAAAGGGCAACCAAACTGCATACCCTTTGATCCAGCAATACCACTCCTAGGTTTCTATCCCAAAGAGATCATAAAAAAGGGAAAGGGACCTATGCGTGAAAAAATATTTATAACAGCCCTTTTTGTTGTGGAAAAATATTGGAAATTGAGGAGATGCCCATCAATTGGGAATGACTGAACAAGTTGTGGTATATGAATATAATGGAATACTACTGTGCAATAAGAAATGTTGAGCAGGCAGATTTCAGAAAAACCTGGAATGTGAACTGATACAAAGTACAATAAGTGGAACTAGGGAAATACTGTACACAATTATCAGCAACATTGATTGTATGATCAAGAACTGTGAATGACTTAGCTCTTCTCAGCAACACAGTGTTCTAAGACAATTACAAAGGAATCATGATGGAAAATGCTACCCGAATCCAGTTAAAGAACTGATAAAGAGTTGATAAAAGCATACTTTTTTCACTGCATTTTTTCTTTGTGTTTTTTCCTGTTTCTTTCATACCTGTTATTAATATGGAAATATGTTTTTACGTATTTGCACATATGTAAGCTATATCAAATTGCTTACCATTTTAGGAAGAGGAGAGGTGAAGAAGGAAGGGAGAGAGGGGAAAAATTTAGAATTAAAAATCTTATAAAATGAATGCTAAAAATTGTCTTTACATATAATTGGGGAAAATACTGTTAAAAAAAGAAGGCTCTGAGTTTGAATGCTGAATAATATCACAAAGATGAAATCAATTATATTTTAGTGCTATTTATACCTCTTTTTAGTATATCTTAATATAGTTTACATTATATTTTACTATATATAGCAAATAAGTTATTACTGAAGTAGATTCCCCTACCTCACCTCTGTCTCTCAGCTTCTCCTGACTCCAGGGCCAGTGCTCTATTCACTGTGCCACCTAGCTGCCCCTGTCTCTCAGTTTCTCTGACGTACTTCAAGATCCAGCTTAAATCTCACATTCTGCAAGAGGCCTTTTCTATCTTCCCCTCAATGCTAGTGCCTTCCCTCTGAGATTACCTCCGGTTTCTTCTGTATTTATTTGCTGTTGACGTAGTTGTTTTCATGTTGTCTTCCCAATTAGGATGTTAGTTTCTTGAGGACAGGCATGGTGTTTTTGCCTATTTTTATATTCTTAGCACTTATTGCAGTGTCTGGCACATAGTAAACAATGAATGTTTGTTGACTGATTTCAAGTACTTGGGGGTAATTTCCAAATTTGTGGTTTCTGACCAACTGGTTAGAGTTAAGATTAAGGCAGAGGTAGAAAAAAGAATGAAAATGAGAAAAAGATGTGGTATATACTTAAGACAGCTATAACCTGAACAATTTTAATAAGTCATTGACAGTGAAAAATGGGATTTAGTTGGAAGAAAAACCAGATGCTAATCACAATGATTTTTTTTTCAGAAGTTTAACTGATACAAATCAATAGCCATGAGAAAAAAAGCACCTAAAAAGTAGCTTAGTCAACAAAGACTTGACTTACCAAGCAGATAGTTGGAAACCAAATGTAACATCAGTTTAAAATGTAAACTCACTGTAAAATCTTACAAAAGATTGTAAGAGGATTATGAATAAGTATTGCCTCAAAACAAGGAGGAACAGTAGAAGGTAAAACTAGCTTAAAAAAAGGCTTTCTTGAAGTCAATAAGCAAAATCAAGCTGAGATGATTTAAAGATGAAAATAAATACAAAAAAAGAACTCCCAGCATTTGTGAAAGCAAATAGTTTTTATCATCGAGGAGAGAAGCCATCACACCTCTGCTCTGACATAACAGTCCCAGGTGTGTTTATCAAGAAGGCACAAATAGCACTAAAGCAAACAGATATGGATAAAAATCCCAGCCCTTATTAATATTAAAAAGACTACTAAGAGAATGTCAATAACTACTGACATATGACTACTTTTAATTTTTTTTTATAAGAATCATCTCCATACTCATCAAGGGCATCATTGATGAAGGCATTAGGGGATATTCAGGCTTTTTACAAGCGATTTTCGACAATAGACCTAATCTTATCACATAATTGACTGAAAGATCATGAAACAATAGGAACCTTTTGCTTATTTGTCGAATATTTAAAAAAAACCCCAAAACTTTTGACTTGGTAGAATGAAACACATTAAAGGCTTGTATTCTCACATACATACATTTAAATTTTACATGATTGCTTGAAAAATGTAGCAACAGAAATAACGTTGTTGAGTGACTTCTGCCAAAGGTGGAGGAAGAAATGCAGTGAAGAGTTGGGGTAGAAGAGGAAGTCCTTATGGATGCTGAAGTTCTTTGTGTGTTCTGTTCATGGATAGGATTGTGCTGGTAGCATCAAGTTCTGAAACATCGAAAAGCCTAGATGAGAGACATAACACTTAGAAGTTTGACCAAACCAACTGTCCACATGCAAAAAAGGAGGGCTGAAGAATACCTATTGTATGATATGATTATGACATACACTTACATGATCACCCTATAGAGCTAGTTCTCTAATATATTGGTTTCAGACAGATGCTTCCAACAGGTAAGTTGAGTCCACAATTAAATAGAAAGTAGATTGTTTATGGGAAATTGCAAAACTTTTAGCCACCGCAAGCTTCTTTTTGAAACAGGCTCATCTTTTTTTTTCCCTTAAAATAAATTTTTGTGGAGATCTTTTGTTTTCTACCTTATCAACATTTTCCAAAGTATTTCTCCTGCATTCTTCCCAGAGACAAAGAATTAAAAAAAAGAGGGAAAAGCAATTAACAAAAACTTAGCCAAATACACCAGAAGTCTAGCATTCTTTGCAGTGTTTTACACCCATAGTCCCTCACCTCTGCAAAGGAGGATGTCTTCTCATAGCTTTTTTGGGGAGTTAAGATTGTCATAATTTCACAACATTTAGTTTCAGTTGTTTTGTCGTCGTTTTTCCCATATATAGTGTTGTAATTGTGTATATTGTTTTCCTGGTTCTGCTTATTTCACAGTTCACAGAAATCTTTGCATACTTCTTGTAGTCTTGTTTATTGTTTCTTACAAACACTATAAATATTTTATTGTATTGATCTACCACAGTGTTTAGTCATTTACCAGGTGTTTTCAGTTCTTTGCTACTACAACAAAGAAAACAACACTGCTATAACTATTTTGGTGCATTTAGGAAGGGCCATCTTTTGATTTCAACTATTCTGCCATTGTTATCCTATAAGAATGAGTCGTATCACACTACAGTCTCCAGAGAATTAAAAATGTGTTATTGCTCAGAGGGCATTGGAGAACCATCTGTTGAGTATGAGGAGATATAAAATGTGAGGTAAGGAATTGTGAAGTAACTGAGTAAAAGGATGGCTGTCTTAAAGACATTGCATTAAAAGAATGTGTAAACTCCTTCATGGAGGGACCCGTCCATTTGTTTGTATCCTTAACATCTGGGGCAGAGGATGTCACATTGTGGGGGATTAATAATAGTTGGTTGATTGACTGCAAAAATGTATAACAAAAAAAATGGCCTCATCATGTGGTAAAGGATAACCCACGGGCAGTCCATGTACTTCACTAGTATGCTTGGAGATGTCGAGAAAACATATTGAGTGTATCATCTGGGGAATTTATGGCAGGGACAGGGATGGGTTGCTATCTGCCTTTTTAGAGTGATTGTGCATATTTATGACATTATAGATCTATTTGTGTATTTGAGCATCCCCAAGCATACTGCCTTGTATATAATAAGTAATTGATAGATGTTTGTTGAAGGAAGCACAAAAATTCATTTCGTTAGAATGAGGACATCATTCCAGCTTGTCTGAATCTTTTTGGATCTTGCCTTTGCCATCTAATTATCCCCTTTTGATTTTGTCATCTTCAAATTCCATAAATATTCTATGTTTTCATTCAAACAATTGAAAAAAATGTTGAATGGAACAGGACCAAGAATAGAACTTAGTGGTACTTCATTAAAGACTTCCCTCTAGGTTGACAATGATACATTAATATTCATGGGTCCATTTTTTCAAGCAGTTCTAAACCCCACTAACTTGGCTGTTATGCAGACCACATCTCTCTATCATATCCATGTGGGCATTGTGAAATACTTTGTCAGATACCTCACTGAAATTCAAGTATATTCTCTGTTCTACTAGTCTAGTAGCTGTGTCAAGAATGAAAAGGGATTTTCTTCCCTCTTCTGTGTATTGAGTCCATGCTGTTTGTAGTGATCATCTCATTCCTTTTCTTAGCACTTGCAAATTGTCCTTTTAATAATTCATCCTTCCTTCCTCTGGCACATACTGATTGGGTGACCTTTGGGCAAGTGCCTTAACCTCTCAGTGTTCTAGGCAGCTCTTAGTCTATAAGTTACAAAGAAGGTACTGACCTGCATTGGTAGAACGAGTTTCCTCACCTGGGAATTGCCAGCCAATGCAAATGAAATAACAGGTTGGGTCCCTATCCCTGTCTCCCCCCACCCCAGTAATCATTATCATGTTAACTGGCCTATCGTCTGAATAATCCCACCATCTTTCCCTTTTTGAAAATCAGTATATTTGCTCATCTCCAATTCTCCATGATTCTTCAAGTATTTTTGACAGTAATTCAGTAATCACACCCACAAGTATGCCCTGGAATGTAATATGTCTGGGCTTAGTGACTTCAGTTCATTGAGAGTGGCTATGTGTCTTATACCATCTTCTCATTTATCTTGTTTTTCATTTCTCTCTTGACTGTTTTCCTCCCAGTCTAATGATTGTTTTCCTTGGTAGACAAAATAAATGACATTTGCATCATTCTCTATTGTTGCTTTTTGTCATCTCATATCCAACACCATTTTACTGTTGAGAAAACTGAGACCTTGAGAGATTAAGTGATATGTCTATTATCACACAGTAAATGGCAAAGTCAGAGTTTGAAACCAGATCTTAGGATTCTTAGTCTGTTCTCTTTCCCCTGCATTAATCTCCACTCAAGCAAATATCCTCCATCTCAGTGTCCCTCTTGACTCCAAAATAGCTCCCAAAGAATGTTTTTGTTGTCTTTGCTCATCATTTAACCAGAGCCTCTATTATTATGGAACTTTGGCCCATTCTTGTCTTTACCCCACCTCATCTCTTTGACGTATTAGACTATAGACTCTTTTGGAGCTAGTGGACAGTAGAGTCCATGGGGCAGGTATTATTTTTTCTAAATTTTGTAATGGCTCTAACCCTGAGAGTAGTGCTATGTGCAGAATAGGCTCCTTAATAAATGCTTATTATATGAAAATGAATGTGAGTCATTAATGATGAATACAATTCTAATAATACAATTCATTTAAAATATCTGAGGTTTTCAATGACTTTCCTGTACCATCTCCACAATCTTTAAATACACACACACACACACACACATAAATACATACACATTTTTCTAGTAGTCAAAGTCTTCCACCACCTGACTCCAATTTACCATTCCTTTGGTCTAGCCACTCTGACTTTCTTTTCCTCATTCATGACATTTCATCACCTGAATGGATGTAGGGCTAATAGAAAAAGAAGAAAATGAGGTTAATTGAGAATATCTTTTTAAAATTAAAAATATTTTTATTCATGTATTTTGTTTTTATATCACCTAAATTTCTCCTCTGCCCCATCCCCTCCTATTCCTGAAAGCCATTCTGTATAACAAAGAATTTTCTTTTTTGCTTTTTGGAGGGGGAAGGGCTGGGAAATTTGGGTTAAGTGACTTGCCCAAGGTTACATGGCTAGTAAGTGTTAAGTGTCTGAGGTTGGATTTGAACTCAGTTGCTCCTGACTCCCAGGCTGGTGCTCTATTCGTTTCACCACCTAGCCACCCCAACAAAGAATTTTTTTTTTAAGCAATCGGGGTTAAGTAACTTGCTCAAGGTTACACAGCCAGTTATTTCTGGGTGTGGTGCTAAGTATCTGAGCCTGGATTTGATCCCCAGGTCATCCCGACACTGGAGCTGGTGCTCTTACTTGCTGAGCCACCTGGCCGCCCCTAACAAAGAATTTTTTAAAGAACAAAAGCAAAAGAGAAAAAAAAATCAGGAAAACTTATCCATACATCAAAATAAAAATCTGAAACCTCTCACTTCTGCAAAGTAGTAGAGAAAGTGTCTTCATATCCTTTCTTTGGAAATTTTGTCATTTGTCAAGAACGCAAAGGGATTTTGTTACCCCTTCTGTATATTTTATCCATGCTGTTTATAGTGATCAGCTCATTCCTTTTCTTAGCACTTGCAAATTGTCCCTTTAATAATTTATCCTTCCTTTATTGTAATTTTGTAGCTTTCATTTTTTTTCATTGTTTTGTAGTGGTTGTTCTTTCTGTTTGGCATTACTTGTTTTTAGTCAACCTGTGCTAAATATTAATGGTAACTCAGTCATTTTCTGTATCTTTATGTAGTCTCTCCTCCATACCTGGAATTCACTTCCTCTTCATTAACTAACTCTTTTAGAATGTCTGACTTCCCTAAAATGTCTACTCTTGGAACCACCTGCTATATGAGGCCTTTCCTCATCTTCCAGCTTTTGGGTCCTTACCTGATGAAATTGTCATGGTTTTACTTTGGATCCATCTTTAATGTGCTTATATTACATAATGGCATTTCCCTTTATTATCCTTGTCATCAAGGAACTTAACTTTCTGTTTTGTGATTATCTTTATATCTACCATGTCTAACATGGCACAAAGTAGGTCCTTGATAAATGCTATTCTATTGATTGATTCTTCCCTACTGGAACATTAAAATCATTTGAGACTATGTTATCAAAGTTTTATTCTTCAGAATTTCCTATTCTACTTTAGCCAACTTTCTTTTACAGAGGCTCTGGCCATAGAATGCTTTCTAGAACATTTAAGAATCTGCTGTCCTAAATTCTAGGATACACATCAGATTAAACCCTGCATTTTTCTAATTATCTAGTGTGTATTTTTTTTTTTTTGCTTTTTGGAGGGCAATTGGGGGTAAATGACTTGCCCACACAGCTAGTTTTTGTGTTAAGTGTCTGAGGTTGGATTTGAACTCAGGTGCTCTATTCACTGTGCCACCTAGCCGCCCCTCTAGTGTGTATTCTAAGATGGCATGGCCACTAAAGAAGTGAAAATAAGTCACTGGTAAACAATGTTGTGTTGGTAAGTGTTTAACAACTAACTCTCTGGGGGGGAAGTATGCATGCACATTTTAAAGTTTAATTTGTATCAACATTTTTCATCACTTAAGTCTAGAGAGTCAACAAAGCAATAAATTGAGCCCTGATTTGTAGCATTTTGCCAATTTCTGAGGTGTAAATGGCCACATGGAAAATTTAGCAATTGACTCTCAAGAACTGGTGAGAACTAGCTTCCAGCATCCCCCAGCAAAACCATCCAGATGAAAAACATGCAGTTAAACAGCAGTCCAAAGCAATGCCACCTTAATTCCTTATATGTTACTTTGTGGACCCATTGGCTGCAAAAAAGTGGAAGATATTGAAACACATTCTTCTCTCCCATTTTGAAATTTGGAATATTTACTTGTCTCCTGTTTTATGGTTATGTCCCCATATTGCCATGATTTCTCAAAGACCATAGACAGGGCACCATGGTCACATATATGTTTTCAGTTCTTTGCTTATAATTTTTCCTTGCCTTGTTTTTATTTCCAGTAACTCAATACTTTTTTATTCAGTTAATCAACCAGAATTTATTAAATGCTTACTATGGGCCAGACTCTGAACCAACTGCTAACGATACAAAGAAAAAACAAAAATACTCTCTGTCCTCACAGGGTTTACATTTTTATGGGGGCTGGGGTGGGGAAGAACAGCTATGTAAATGGGTACTTACAAGACACAAGCAGAACAGATGAAAGGTAGGTGGCCTTAGGAAGGGACTCTCAGCTGGAGGGGACTAGGAAAGGCCTTTTGCAGAAGGTGGAGGTTGAGCTAAGACCTTTAATGCTCTCTACCCTATTCATTATATCTTTTCTTGTCTGACCACGGAGGAGACAGTCATTTTAAAAGAGAGTTTTTGTTAATGACCAGCATCATTTCGACCATTACACTACCTATACCTTAGGGAATTTCCAAATAATACTTTAAAAAAAGAGGAAAAAAAATCTTCAGAAGACATCCTTGGAAAGGAACAAGGGCCATACTGTCTTATGCTTTGTATCTCCAACGCCATGGGTGTAGGCAAACGCATATGGAAGGCACTGAATAAATGGGACTTGGTGATCAAAGAGGCAGAAATGTTTCTGCGTGTGTTACTCCAGCCATGGGCAGTGTGGTATGACTGTGAGATTTGGAGCTGGGATATGGGGGTTTAAAGTTCACCTCAGACACTTATTAACTATGTGTGACCATGGGTCAGACTCTTACTCTATCAGAGTCTCAGTATCTTCACCTGCAAAATGAAGACCAATCAGTCAACAAGCCTTTAAGTGCCTGGGGACACAAAGACAGAAATGAAACAGTCTCGGCCAGGCCAGGAGTTTACATTCAGTCAGAGGAGACACTGTGAAGATACATGTGTATGTAGGAAATGAACATGAGGTAGTTTGGGAAGTGAGGGTACTGGTAACTGGGGGCATAAGGAAAAGCTTCATGTAGAAAGTGGTATTGAGCTACATCTTAAAGAAAGCAAGAGTTTCTAGGAAGTGAGTGCGAGTAAGGAGTACATTGCAGGCATGGGGACTAGCCCCTCCAAGGGCATGATTCTCAGAACAATATGGCCAGTTCAACTAGATTATGGTAGATGTGGAAGGGAGTAATGTCTACGATAATAATAATACTTATGCTACCTAACTCACAAATTGCATGTTAGAAAATCACTTTGAAAACCATCCACTGATACATAAATGAATTATTTCCCTCTTCAACATTTAATGCCACTAAATCCAAGCATGCATAGTTTCATATAATTTTACCAAAATATTGATGCATGCAGTGCTTTTTAAAAGCACCCCCAAATTTCCATGGCAAAAAAAAAAAAAAACCAAAACTTCGGCAACTGTTTTGTTTAGAAACAGATTATGTAAAACACTTTGGCTCTTGGAAATTTCTCCAAAAGAGTGGGTACACTGTGGTTTGAGCAATTTGAGACCCACATTATACTTAGCATTAATTTTTCAATGCTGAAATTAGAACTCAACTAGAAACACTGCCAGAATTTAATTGTAACATCAGAAACGTGCTGCTACTCTAATGTGCAAAATATCACATTTTTCTATGGCAGGCCAAGTCTGTAGTACAGCTGGTGAAAAACAGATTGACACTTGGTCATTATTTCTTATCAAGGGTGTTTTACTTGTAATGCTATTTGACAGCTATATTCTAGGGCTGACAGCATTGAACCTGCTTAATTCCCACTGAACTGCTCTAAATACGCAGTATTGCAATCACTTTAACAACCCCTGGAGGCAATAAAATCTCTCCTTTGAACAAACACTCAAGGGGGAGAAATCTAAGATTTATAAAGGGCAGCAAGTATTCAAGAAAGGGGCAAAGTTTATATGTGAGCCTATAATTGATGTTTCCTTTGTTAGAAAAGAAAGCTTGAGGATGCTTTAAGAATTAATCTTTAACAAGTCCTAATCTGCACTAACAAGTGTGTTCAAGATGAGTGAAAGAGATATGTGATGCTGAGAATTTTGTCAGTTTCGGCTAACTACAGAAATTTGGAAGCACTGTATCTCAGGGTCATAAAAGTACCAAGGGGAGACAAATCTTGCACAAAAACCTATGAGACTTTGGCCACACCCATTTGATCTGTGCGTATGCAAAAAGTGAGCACCCTAAACTTTCAGTATTAGTTTTTGTGATAAACAATTAAATATGTTTTATTACCGAAAACGTGTGGAATAGGTGAATTAGTTGATCTGGGTATCCCTTATTCTAAGTAATCTTGGCCCTATTTAGAATCACAAACTCTTCAAATGGAAAGGAACCTCAGAGATCATATGGTCTAGTCCCCCTGGCAAGCCATGAATCTTGCCTATGATATACCTAACAAATTATCACCTACTCTCTGCTCAAGGATATCCATGGATAAGAAAGCCACGACCTCCCAAAGCAGCACATTGTATTTTCAGTGACAAAGGTCTGTATAGTCAGAGCTGTGGTTTTTCAGTAATAATGTATGGTTGTGAGAGTTGGATTGTAAGAAAAGTTAAATGCCACAAAATCAACACTTGAATTGGGGTGCAGGAGAAAACTTTTGAGAGTCCCTTGGACAGTGAGGATATTAAAAATAAGTCAGTACTTAAAGAAGTTAGTTCAGGCTATTCTAGGAAAGGACAAATGCTGAAGCTTAAAAACTCTGGCCACATAATGAGTAGATGTTTCATTGGAAAAGAACCTGATGTTGGAAAATATTGAAGGCAAAAGGAGAAGGGGATGGCAGAGGATGAGTTAGATAATGTGATGGAAGCAATGAAGAGAACTTGGACAGACTTCAAGAGATAGTGGAGGCTAGAAGGGCCTGGCATTCCATGGTCCATGGGATCAAGAAGAGTTAGACGTGAATGAACAACAAAATATTTTCAGCTGGGAAGTGGTCAAGGGTCAAGCTCTGAATTTAGAGCTTGGGTTTCCCCTTCTCCCAAAAAAAAGATAAAACAATTACAAGCTAGATGGAAACCAAGCATATCCTCTAAATGAATATAATTTAACGAGCAGATAAGCATACTGCTAGTCTGGTGCCTCCTCTCTCTGAGGGGTGGCCTCTGGCCCCAACCTCTTTTGTCCCCTCCTTGCAGAAATTAAAGTCTCCTTTGGAGAAGGGCTGGGGGAGAAGAGGCTAGCTCAGACTCCTCCACTCTCTTCCTAACATTTTTATCCCCAGTGCTGATACTACAATGCCGTACATAGTAGGTGTATAATAAATATTTACTAGCTAGCTGACTGACTGCCTGAGGTAAGGGGAAAATCATGAAAAGGCTAGGATTTTTGCCTCAATGTAGGTAGAAAGATAGACAACTGAGGAAGGCAGGGCTTTTAATCTCTCATCTTGCTTCTGTTTTCTGTATCGAGTAGAATGATTTTTCAGACGGAGAAAAAATTATTAAAAGGAAATTCAAACCAGAGATGCTAAGAGGATAATGATTATGGCTGCCATTAATCAATTCAAGACACCTGGCCTCAATCAGGTTTATCCCAGAGGTAATGAAAGAACTATCCATGTGATTGTCGAGCCAATATCAAGTCCTCAAGTCAAATAAGAACATACTAAGTGCCAGGGACTGGGTTAAGTGCAAAGGGTATAAAAGAAAAGTAAAAACAGTCCCACCGTCCCTCAAGGCTCTGACAGTCTCCTAACAGAGGAGACAACATGCAAACAATTATGTATAAAAATAAAAACAGGATACAGAGCTTGGTCAGGCATTGAAGATGTCAAAGTCTGCATCCTGGGCCATCCCAGTCATATTGCCTTTTGTCTTGCTGCTAGACTTTGAAGACTCTTGGAAGAGGGAGTGAGGCTGGCAACCTTGTGCAACTCTGCCTCACTTAAATCTATTTCATGCTCAAGTTAAGACATCACTTTGTGATGTCAATGGCTCTCTTCAAAAATGAAGGACAAACACCAGAAAGAAGAAGAAAAAGAAGACATTGCCCTCAAGGAATTTACTATCTAATGAGGGAAGACAACATACAAAAGAAGCTGAAATGGGAATTGGGGGAGAAGATACCCAGTGTGAGGACACAGTAGAATTCACTCTGAGGCCTGCAGCTGGTTGGAAATGAAGAGTTGGCTGGCTTGAGAGCCTTCTTTAAATAGGTGTGGGAGGAATTCTTTGCTTTGCTCTCCAGCTCTCTAATCAGCAGGGCAGAGGCTACTGATGGGGTGAGATTTCAAAAGCTGATATAATCTGTCTCCAAAGGTGAAAGTGAGGCTGGTGATTTTGCCCAGTCCTCCCTCACTTAAATCCAGTTCACTTGCATGTCATGGCATCACCATCCTGATCTCATGACCTTCTTTGAGAATGAAGGACAAGCAACAATCTGGAAGGATGGTGAGTTTCCTGGCAGTGGGTAGGTGATGAATCCAGTTGAAGGAGTGCAGCTGTTTGGAAATTAGCCACAGCCTGTGAAAGTTTTTTTTAAATTATAAATCTCAGTTTAATTAAACAGAGTTTAGATTAATTAAACACGTCTTTTAGCATTTTTGACACTACCTTACCAGCATTTGCCATTTAATATATGTCTTTAATTAGGTGGTCTTGGCTTCTATCTCTTATATTTTTAAGATTTAAAATCTGGAATTTGTTGACAAATTGCCAATTCAGCCATATTACTCTCAAGACAACTCCCTCTTTTTTTTTTTTCCTTTTGGAGGGCAATTGGGGTTAAGTAACTTGCCCAAGGTTACACGGCTAATTTTTTTGTGTGGGTGTTAAGTGTCTGAGGCTGGAACCAAACTCAGGTCCTCCTGACTCCAGGCCGGCACTTTACTGACTGCGCCACCTAGCCGCCCTGGACAACTCCCTCTTTCTTCCTTATTGGAATCATTTGACTGCATCACCAAAATTTCATTCTTGAATTTCTCACCCATCTTGAACCAGTTTCTCTTGTTCCTGGCCTATTCTTTCTCTGATCTCTTAGGTGCCATTTTGCAGGACTTCAGTTTTTGTATTTCTAGAATTTTTTTTCTTTTTTTTGGAGGGTCAGTTGGGGTTAAGTGTCTTGCCCAAGGTCACATGGCTAGTTTTTGTGTTAAGTGTCTGAGGCTGGATTTGAACTCAGGTACTCCTGACTCCAGGGCTGGTGCTCTATTCACTGTGCCCCCTAACCGCCCCTATTTCTAGAATTTTTAAAGTATAATGTGTTATCAAGGGATACTCAGCACTGAATATGAAACAGCCTAGCTTTCTAAAATGCTATAAAATATATATTTTTTTGCCTTTTTTTTTGGAGTGGGGAAGGCAGGGCAACTGGGGTTAAGTGACTTGCCCAAGGTCACACAGCTAGTAAGTGTTAAGTGTCTGAGAATGTATTTGAACTCAGGTTCTCCTGACTCTAGGGCCAGTGCTCTACTCACTGCACTACCTAGCCACCCCAAATCCATAAAATATACAGATAAAAGAAAAGCAAGATTCTAGCAGCTATAAGTATAAACTTTGGAAAGGCATTAAGGAAAAGAATGAAAGAAGCAACCAGAGGGCTAACACTGGAGGGGAAATACTATGTACCTCAGGGGTTACATGAATCACTCTATAATTGCAACAACTCCTAGTAGACATAGTACTGCTACTATATGAAAATATACAAGTCATGAGTTACCATTTCAACACCTTTTTAACTAAAAATATCCACCTCTGTCTATGCATGAATTTCCCCATAAGAATGCATCTTCACTTTCACAATGGATGTCAATAGAAAAAAAAAGATTTTCTTTATAGAAATTTTACAATCATTTAAAATTAAATATATTTAATTCATGAAGTGAGACACATATATTTAAAATGTGCTCTCTTCACAATACTTCAGAGTGAGAATTAGAATGAACAATCAGTTTGCAACTCAGGGATTTCATGTAACTATGTCTATAAAATTGGAGAATATTGAGAAAAAGTCCTCAAAGTAATGTTTAGTTGGGAACAAGGTGATGTCTATTACCTCTTCCTTTCAGCTGCTTCAGAAGAAAAACATTATATACAATTTGAAGTATTCATTGTTTGGGTCAGTGTGAGGAAGGACTATTAGGGAAGATAGCTCCAAGTACATTGTGGATACTCAATAAATATTTTTCTCTACAAAAGAAAGGGAGGGGTTGGAAAAGAGAAAAACAAGTGGAAACCTCCAAATGGTTTGCATTCAAGAAATCATGGGCTTGCTGCAGAGATGGTTCAAGTGCAAGATAATCTTTGATGATCTATTACATTTGACATTTATTAATGCCTTATTATGCATAAGGCATTGAGCTGTGTCAGGGGATTCAATGATAAGAGTAAAAACCGTTCCCTGCCCTCAGCTTTCTCTGACTTAGGGGCCAAGTTTAGACTTTTAATAGATCATATGAACATTCTTGTTTTTTCTCCTGTTGCCTTTCTTCCTTCAGCCGCCACCCTAAATGAGAGCCACTCACCACCACGATTTGAATGAAGACTCTCTGTGAGTTTAGGGAGTCTAAAAGTGGCGAAGGAGACTTTATTACTTTCTCCTCCTTATTTCAGTTTCTACCTTTGATGCCAAAGGCCTCTCAAAATGAGCGATTACGTCGTATCTCAATGTCCTCACTAGAAAGAGATGGGGGAAGGACGCCTGTGCCCAAAATCTACTTGTCCGAAAGATTGGTGAAGGATATTCTGTAGAGCTGATTGACATTAGGAAGACTAGAGATGCGAATGGGGTACTTTAGCCTTCTGAATCTTCATCTAGATTGTGGCAGTGGTATGGCGTCTCCAAGGATGACTTCCCAGAGCGCCCTTATTGCATAGACAAAGTTACATGTATGACATATTAGAAGCACTCTTTGCTCTTCAAGGGACTCCAAAGGGGAGCTTCGTGTGCAGATGTCTTTACTTCTGGATGACTTCCCAATTTACTCAAGATTGGCTAACAAAGGGTCATATTTATGATCCTCCAGTGTCGTGGAGCCATTTGAACCCAACTAGACACATCTAACAGGCTATGATGGAGGAAATGGGAGAGGATTGTTTCAGGGATGAAATCAAAGGGAAGCATGAAGCAATGAAATTGTTTTTGTTTTTGTTGTTGCTGCCCTTAGTTATCTCCCAGTTCTTGTGCATGAAGTTTAAGGGTGGGGGCATCACAAGTCAGGAGAGCTGCATAGATAGGAAGGGCATGAGCACAGATACAGCTGGGGTAGGACAATCAGCTATCCACACTTTGGCTGGGATGACAAACTTTCTCTCTGGACCAGTACAGGACAGTGGCAAGAACACTGAACTTGCAATCACAGGATCTGAGTGTGAATGCTGGTTTTTATATTTTAGCTATGTGAGCTTGAGGAAGTCAAGTAACTGTGGGCCCCCTATTACTTCCTCTGCAAAATGAAGGGGTTGGAGTCTCACTAGACAATCCCTAAGGGCCTTCTCACTCTAGATTTAAAACCTGTGATTATGAAAATTAGTATAAAACCAAGGAAAGCTACTAGGGACACTCTCACCCTGCCCAATGAGAAAGATGGTAAACGCATTCAATCCTTAGTCTGCGATGGCAAAGTAACTGTACCCTCCTGCCATACTGTGGAATTAAGGTGGATTTAGATTATGCCTCCCCAGTAGCTAGAGGAGACTTGCACCCTTTTCTGTAACATTGTGATGAAAATATTTTTCTACTTGATCCATTTCCTGGTTATTTGTGCTGCTTTATTTTAATGAAATGCTTTTGCCTATTGGATTTACATATCTGTTATGCCTAGCAGTAAAGTGACACCAGGTAGAGGCCTGGTCCATGATTTGAATAGCCATCAGCCTAAAACAGCATGATAAACTTGGGCATCATTAAGAGGGCTAGCAGCTGGATTGCAGAGTATTGGACTTGGAATCAGGAAACCTGATTTCAATTCCTACACAAGTTACCACACTGACTGTGTGACCCTGGGCAAATCACTTAACTGTTCTCAGCCTGTTTTCCCATTTGTAAAATGATAATACTAACACCTATATCACAATTGCGAGAATCAAATTATTAACATATGTAAATCACTTTGCAAAACTTAATGCACAATATAAAGTTAGCTATTGTTATAACACTAGCTACATTTGAGCTAGAAGACATGAATGGAAAAAATGTGTATTTCCCAGATCCTTCAATATGCATTCCCTCTGAGTTCTTGGAGTTAGGGGAGAATAGTAGGAAAAATCTTCCTGGATGAGTTTTAAACTGTCATCCTTGGGCTTACATGAATTGATTTCACCAGAGATGCTTCCCCTGACCTGGGAGATCCATTTGCTTCTCCCCAGTGATTAGATGGTCTCTAATCACCTGTTCTTAGCTCTCGGCCTCCCAATGTCTCCTTACAATTATCACCCAAGAGGAAATTAGTAATGAACTTCTTGTGGGCTGAGCACAATTGCTTAGTGATGTCAAGAAAGGGACCTTTTCACATTTGAATTGGAGGGGGTGTGACCACCAGGATAAAGTCTAAAAGTATTTGTAGCCTTGCTATATGAACACTATAAAAGTAGGTATTTCAGTACAATTTTACTGATGCCAGAAGCAAAATTCTCTTGCAAAAATTTTCTTTGAGAGTGATTAAGTACTTAAAGAAAAAAAACTCTACAAGTAATCTCACACAGAGAATTTGTAAATTCAGCAATTCAGTTCAATAAGCATTTATTACCTCAAGCCATTGCTCCAAGTGAGATTGTATGTGAATTTCAAAATATCCTGAACTAACAGCTCCTGCAGCTAAAAGCTGATGAGAAGGAGGTCTTTCCCCCACCCATTTAAGATAGGATAAAATGAGAATACCAAGTTGATGAAAAATGCCTACTGTCCAGACAGTTCGATGCTTTCAGATGGCCCCCTCAGAACTCATTTCTCAGTGTACCTTAGATAGATTGGGCAGATGGACAATGAACTCTTTCCACAATTGAATAGGAGGAAAAGAGTTGACTGAATTGTATTTGGGAACTCACACAGTGCTTTAAATAATAGCAATCTAGCTAAGGCAAAAGTCTATCTTTTTACCTCAGTATTCTAGTAATAATTGCATGGTGGCCAGTCATGAGATACCAATCTCTGAAGAATCTAAGTTGAGGGTTATCCAAAGAGCATAAGAGAAAATAAGTGGCAGGTTTGAGTAGCCATGTCACCGACAAACAGAAATAGCATTAATGATATTATCAGAGATTCATGGTTAGAAAAAAAAAATTAGTCACTTAGGGAATAACTGATGGACTGATTGAATTCTCCAGAGAATAATCATGGGATGATTTTAATTAGTGTCTTCAGGTCAAGGAGATACTTTCAGAAGGTGGAGGGTTGATTATTTTCTCCTCATTCCCCAACATTTGCTGGTTATTTGATGCTTGTTACCACCATTCCACTAAAAAAGTTACAGAGCTGGGGCGGCCAGGTGGCTCAGAGAGTAAGAGCACTGGCTCCAGAATCGGGATAACCTGGGTTCAAATCCGGACTCAGATACTTAGCACCATACCCAGAAACACCTGGCCGTGTAACCTTGAGCAAGTTACTTAAACCCGATTGCTTAAAAAAAAAAAAGTTACAGAGGCCTAATAGGACTTAGGAATTCACACTGACTTTATTGAAGGATGTAGCACACACAATTGCCTGGGTCCCAAGGCGGTAGAGGAGAGTGCTGGAACACAATAACTTCTGCTGTTTCTCTTGATCCTGTGAAGCCTTTTCATGTCTTATACGGTTCTCATCTCAGGCAGAGTATAATTTCAAGCTTAGTTTCTCTTGATTTTGTGGAGAAAAAAGTCTTATTTCATGATGCCCCCTTTCAGTAAAGTTTTCCCTTCACTCTGAATCTGGCCTTCATGGGCTTGGGAGGCCTGATAAGCTAGGGTACACGTGGCTGAGCTTATGGACAGCTATTCGACACTGGTCTGTCTTTTAATCAGCTTGGCCTTGGCCCATGTACCATGCCTTCAACAGCTTTAGATTGAACTGTTCCATTCAACATCAACCCAACCTGCTGTGGTGGCAAAACTAGGCTCAGGACTTTCATGATTGCTGTTATCTCCAGAGATACGCAATCATGGATATAAAGGCTATCTTTTTCATGTATTCATTCATTTAATAAATATTTATCAAGAACCTATTATGTGCCAGGCACCAATAGATCAGAGCGCCAGACTCAGAGTCAGGAAGACTCATTTTCTTGAGTTCAAATCTGGCATCAGACACTTAGTAGCTGTATGACCCTGGGCAAGTCACTTAACCCTGTGTGTCTCAGTTTCCTCATCTGTAAAATGAATTGGAGAGAGAAATGGCAAACTGCTTTTGAAGGTGAGATTTTAGTTGGGACTTAAAGGAAGCCAGGGAAATCCATCATGGGGGACAGTCAGAGAAAATGCCTGGAGTTGACAAATGGACTGTTTTGTTTGCGGAACAGTGAGGAAGGAGGCCGCTGTCACTAGATAGAAGAGTATTTGTTGAAGAGTAAAGTGTAAGAAGACTGGAAAGTAGGAGGGGACCAGGTTAAGAAGGGCTTTGAATGCCAAACAGAGTACTTTGTATTTGCTTCTGGAGGCATTAAGATGCCATTAGAGTTTATTGAATATGGGGGTAACATGGTCAGACCTGCATTTTAGAAAAATCACTCTAGATGGACTAGAGTGGCAGGCAGATTCCCTGGGAGATTATTACAGTCATCCTGACATGAGGTGATGAGGGTCTGTACCAGGGTGGGCTTGGTGTCAGAAGAGAGAATGGACCTATTCAAGAGATGCTGCAGAGATAAAATTGACAGGACCTGTCAGTAGCTTAGATGGAGGGGGGAAACTGAGAGAGAGAGTGAGGAATCCAGTGGTGGCGGGGGGAGGCTTTGGGGGAAAGATAGTGCCTTCTGTTTCGGATATATGTTTCAGAATGTCCTGGACATCCAGTTTGAGATGTCTGAGAGGCAGTTGGAGAGGTGAGATTGGAGGTCAGCAAAGAGACTACCTGATCTACACCTTGCTACTGGAGAGAGTGAGGCTGGTGACGTTGCACAGTCCTCCCTCACTCAAATCCAATTCACTCGCATTTCATAGCATCACCTTCCTGATGTCATGTGATGATGTCATCACCTTCTCCTCTTGGAGAATGGACCACAAACAACAGCGACAACAGGATAGGATGGGAAGATTGGCAGAATCATTAAATAGAGATAGGAATTAAATCCACGGGAGCTGAGCAGATCACCAAGTGAAGCAGATTTTTTTAGGGGGTTGAATATACTAAATGTAATTGCTATTGGGGTGTTTTTGTGTTTTCTATATATATGTATATGCACATATACACATATATATGCAACATAAACATACATATATACATATGCATGTACATGCCTTTGGGTCCTTCACATCTTCCATGGTTTATATGGCAGAAGAAATAAACAGCTGTCCAGTACGTGATCTCCATATAGTACAATGTTCCTTTGTGGGAGGGGATCCTATTACCATTTTGGAAGATTCTTTAGAATAATTAGACTTAAACATTGTTTAAGAGATTACAGAGTTAATTTTTATTCTGGAGGTGAGCCAGAGAGAGAAGCTGAAATCTGGGTACAGGCCCTCTAGCAGTAAACCTGAATCTTCTGATTCCAGTGCCCTTTAGGGGTCCTTGGGCTTTGGGAACATGAAGGATTTTGTAGGTAGCAACACTAACTCATAGAATCTTAGCATTGGAAGAGATATCAGGGGCCATCTAGTCCAACCTGTATTAAAAAAAATAATTCTCTTAACAACATACCTAGTAAGTGGTCATTGGACAAGTAGTTATCTCAGCCTTTGCTTGAAATCCTTAAGTAAGGGTGAACCTACCACTTGTAGAACATTTTTGTGTCATGGAAACCTTGGGCAGTTTGGTAAAGGTGATAGACTCCTATTCAGAATAATGTTTTTAATGCACAAAAGAAAATATATGGGATTATAAAGAAAACCATTTATGATGAAATATAGTTGTCAAAGTATTAAAAAAAACCCAACCAACTCTAGCTGTGTGACCTTGGACAAGTCACTTGACCCCAATTGCTTTTCCTTCCCCCTGATAAAAAGACAAATCAACAACAACAAAAAACAAACAAAAACAATCTGAATTTGCCTCTTCGCAACTTTTACGCCATTACTTTTACTTCAGTTCCCAGAGTGAAACAGAACAAGTCAGTTCCCTTTTCTGTGCTGTAACATGTGGAATACCTGAAAACAACTCTCTTGTCTTCCTTTCCTCTAGCTTATATAGGCAGTTTTGTCTTCTCCTCTCCAGCACCAACATGCTCAGTTCCTTCACTAATCCTCATATTATATGAACTCAAACCCTTTTTGATGGCCCTCTTCCAGATGATCTCCAGGGTACATGAATGTCCTCAGGGATGTTGTGAGGCTCAAATGAAGTAAGGAGCTTTGTAAGCCTTAAAACCTATATAAATATTAGTTGTTATTGTTATTTTCCTAGTCTGGTGATGACTTCATTCCCTGAGCCTTCTGCTGAGTTCACACTACGTCTATAGAATGATATAGAGGTATGCTAGGCAATGTTTAACAGCTAGTCTCTGGTGTATATGTGTGTGTAATATATGCACACATACTTTTAAGTTTAATATGCATTATTAATACATTCTTAGGTCTAGATAATCAATAAAATAATAAACTCCTCTTTTACAGCATTTGCTGATTTGTGATACATAAATGTTCATACTTTTAACAATTCTTCTAAGTTAAAGCTGATTATAGCACATCTTGGAATGTCCTTCTTGGAATGAGATGCCCATTTATCTTGGGTGAGCTATTATCCCCTAAATTTAAAGAAATCACTCTAACTGCTAAGCAGTTTCCTTATAATTTAAGAAAAAAGGTTTATTTAGCATACTATTTCTGACTTGTGTTTGCTCTCCTGCCTGTGTAGAGGATGGCAGACTGATTTTCCTCTGGCTTTAGTGTAGCTTTTAATAATGGTTTAGCTGAATGGATATGGACAAAGTCTTCAAAAAGTACATGGTGAAATGTGATGTGTTAGAACAATGATGTAAATCTTACTAAGGGGCTTAAATAGCTTTTGCTTCTCAAGGATGGGGTATGCAGCAGGTCAAATGCTGATCAGTGCTGAAGCTTTCCTTCCCTGGCATCCGGCTCTGGGGGAACCATCAAGCTAGCTATCAGCCATGGAAACAGATGACTCAAAGTAGATTTTCTTTTGGATGATGTTCGGACAGAATATGCTACAAGATTATAGGATTTATTGCTGGAATGAATTCTAGGGATCATCTTGTCAAACTCCCATTTAGCAGATGAGGCAATTGAGGTCCACACCAAATCACTTGCTTAAAGTTACCTGAATAATTAGT
Source organism: Petaurus breviceps papuanus (assembly GCF_028583685.1). Lineage (NCBI taxonomy): Eukaryota > Metazoa > Chordata > Mammalia > Diprotodontia > Petauridae > Petaurus > Petaurus breviceps. The sequence continues at coordinate 35,024,843 of NW_027185850.1, read as the reverse complement.
GGCAGAGCTAAAATTAGAAACCAGTTCCTTGGGATTTCCTGTTCTCCCAGTTGCCTCGCTGCCAAGAATTTCCTGTGTTTTAAACACAGCTTGATTCCAATGTTATGCGTATATTTCTTCCTTCAGTTAATGGCTAGCATTGTGAGGACCTCATACATAGTATATAAAAACATATATTACAGGATTGTAATAATACATTTATAGAATAATTTCCAGCTTACAAAGAATTCTCCTTATGAGAGCCTACGGGAAGGAAATGTTGTGATCCCTATTTTGGAGCCAGTAAGTCTTGGGGTTAGAGTTTGAAGTCAGATCTTTAAGTCCAGCACTCATCCCATTATATCACACTTCCTTCCTCTGTACGCTGCATCCTCTGCTACATGTGCATGTTGTTTATAAATTCCATTCATATTTGGAGTTATGCAAGGACAAGAGTTTTGTCTACTCCTTGTTTGGTACCACCTTTTTGCCTAGAATAATGCTGTGCAGATACTCGCTGCTTGCTAACCGCTCTTTTTGAGTGACAATCTTAAAAAGACACTTTCATCTCTCCACAGGATGGAGAGACACAGGGCATGTGTTTTTTAGAAGCAAGCATCCACTTAAATTTCATTCAAGAAACTTTTCTTAAGTGTCTGCTGTGTGTAGGGTACTGTATGAGGCACTCTGAATTTGTTGTTCAATTGCTTCAGTCCTGTATGACTCTGTGACCCCATTTGGGGTTGTCTTGGCAAAGATACTGGAGTGGTTTGCCATTTCCTTCTCCATCTCATTTTACAGATGAGGAAACTGAGGCGAATAGGGTTAGGTGACTTGCTTAGGATCACACAGCTAGTAAATGTCTGATGCTGGATTTGAACTCATGAAGATGAGTCTTCTTAACTCCAGGCCAGCACTTTATCCACCAAATGAAAAAAAAAACACAGCAAAACAAATCAGGACAATACTTGTTCTCAAGGAGCTTACAATGAGGGAATAAAACATATGTATAAGTTTGTCTGCTGAATGGCAAAATGTAATTAAGGCGGAGAAATCCAGGTGATGTGCTGTGAGAAATCTGAAGATACGGAGATAACTTTGAATTTCAGGATGATTAGGGAAGGCTCCACAGAGGAGTTTGCAACTGAGTGAATCTTTGAAAGAAGAAAAGCCTATTTAAAGAGAGGCATTCTTTTATTTTTTTAATGTCTCTTATAAAACATTATCTACACTCCCTAATATATTCTGCCTTCATCTCCCTTTCTGAGAGCCATCCATTATAATGAAGTATTAAAATAAGAGAAACAATTCAGTAAAATTAATCAATATATAAAAGTCTGCTCCACACACAGTGAGTTCCCTCACTTCTACAAATGAGTTAGGGGAGGTGGATAGACATTTCTTTACATGAGTCCTATAGTCATCTATAAGGTACATGTAACCAGGGTGATCGTCTCAGGTCCCATGTTGCAGGATCCTGCCTACATCATCACCATCATCACCATCACCACCATCGCCACCATCATCACCATCATCACCATCATCACCATCATCACCACCATCACCATCATCACCACCATCATCACCACCATCACCATCATCATCACCATCATCACCATCATCATCACCACCATCACCACCATCATCACCATCACCACCATCATCACCATCATCACCACCATCATCACTATCATCACCACCATCATCACCATCATCACCATCATCACCACCATCATCACCACCATCATCACCACCATCATCACCATCATCACCATCATCACCACCATCACCACCATCACCATCATCATCACCACCATCACCACCATCATCACCATCACCACCATCATCACCATCATCATCACAATAAGTCATGAAGGATATCTATTGTTTTGATCCTTGTGAGTAGGAAGGAATTACAGATCCTTAAAGTCTAGAGCCTCATGTGGTTTAACTTGAACTTGTATATGTGACTCCAGGTTTTTCCTTCATCATCCTAGTGCAAGTGCCTGATCTTTCTCTAGATAAGGGACCATCAGGGGCAGCTAGGTGGCACAGTGAATAGAGCACCGTCCCTGGAGTCAGGAGGACCTGAGTTCAAATCCTACATCAGACACTTGACACTTACTAGCTGTGTGACTTTGGGCAAATCACTTAACCCCGATTGCCTTGCCTCCCCCCTCCAAAAAAAAATAGATAAAGGACCATAGGACCATCTAATAGCATTAACTGGGCATCTGGGTGGGCAGAGGATAGAGTGACAGGCTTAGAGTCAGGAAGACTCATCTTTGTGAGTTCAAATCTGATCTGAGACACTTCCTGGCTGTGTGACCCTTGGTAAATTACCCTGTTTGCCTCAATTTCCTCATCTGTAAAATGAGCTGGAGAAGGAAATGGCAAACCACTCTAGTACCTTGGCCAAGAGAACTGCAAATGGAATCATGAGAATCAGACATGACTTGATATGACTAAATAAAAGCATCAGAGCTTTGGTCCCATCATCAACTTTTTTATGTCTTTTGGATCTGGGATCCTAACTGAGTTTTGCCCAACTTCCTCTTTCTTTTGGAAAAAAGGTGTTAATGGCACTCAGTGCTTTCAGAGATTTAAAGAGTGCTCTGAGTTCTTTGGAAGTTAAAGAGAGGGAAGTTTCTGGACAAGAATCTCTTCTGTAACATACAAGTGGTTGATCGGTTTCACCTATGTTTGAAGACCTCAGATTGGGGGGATTCTCTGGTTTTTTGAAGCAGACCTTTCCATTTTTGGGTAGTTCTAATGTTGAGGGAGTGATTCCTGACATCAAGTCTAAAGCTGCTTCCTTTACTCCTTATTCTGTTCTCTCTAAGTAAGAGAACAAGTCTAATCCCTCTTTGATAGGATAATCATCAAGTATATGCCATATATTCCCTTCAGTCTTCTCTCCTTCAGACTAAAAATCCCAGCTTCTTCAACCAGTTCTCACATGGCATATTCTGTAACGAAGCCCTTCACTCTTTTGTTTGCCCTTCTTTGGACAGTCTCCATTTTATCAATATACTTCCCAAAACGTGGCTCACAGAACTAAATATGAAACTGCAGGAGTTTTGTGGCCAGGGCCAAGTACTACCAGATGATCACCCCCCCCCCCCAGGCTGTAGATGCCAGGTAGTGCTCTCCTCAGGGACAGATTGGACTAGCTGGCCACTGAATTCCTTCCCAACTTTGATAATCGGTGATTTTCTTATTTGTATTAGAGCCCAGCATCGCATTATCTTTTCAGGATGCTATGTCACCCTACTGACTCACACTGAACGAGTCACTAAAACATTGAGATATTTTTCAGACAAATTGCTGTACAACCATGACTTTTCCATTGCAGAGGTTAGGTTAGATAAATTGGATCGAATGTTGGACTTGGCATCAGGAAGACCTGAGTTCAAATCCTACTTCAGACATGTATTATATGTGTGACCTTGGGCAATCCATTTAACTTCTCTGCTCTTCAGTTTCCTTATCTGTAAAATTGGGCTAATAATAGTGCCTATCTCCCAGGGTTGTTGTGTGGGTTATGTGTATAGAAACATATACACAAAACACACACACACACACACACACACACACGGATATAAAGCACTTTACAAGCCTTAAAGTGTGATATAAATGCTAGCTATTATTATTATTATTATTATCTTGTAATATGAATGGAATCTTTTTTTTTTTGCTTTTTGGAGGGCAATTGGGGTTAAGTGACCTACCCAAGGTCACATGGCTAGTAAGTGTTAAGTGTCCAAGGTCGGATTTGACCTCAGGTCCTCCTGACTCCAGGGCCGGTGCTCTATTCACTGCATCACCTAGCCACCCCCAAAAGGTACCTTTTTAATGTAAATGTAAGTCTTTACATCTATTTCTAGAAAACTTTATCTTATTCAATACAACCCACCATTTTAGTCTGTCCAGACGTCTTTGAACCCTGGCTCTGCTATCCAACATTTTAGCTCCCTTTGCCAGAATTATGTCATAATGGGTGAATTTGATAAGCATGCCATCTATCCCTTTAGTCAAATCATTTAAACTTTATTGGCCTTAGTTTTCTTAGCTATAAATGATGAAGTTGGACTACAAGTCATCCAAGGTCCCTTCTAGTTCCAAATCTATAATCCTCTGAAAACTCAAGACAAGACACGAATACATCACTATCATGCAAGAGGTTCATGGAGTGAGCAGCCTTCAACTATTGGGGTTAACATAGACTAGTGATAGGATTGCTTTCCTGGACAGTAATAGCCCTGTAATCTACCACATCTACTCTTTGGGTACAGCTATTCACCCAGCTCCCCATCCACTTAAATAAACTGTCATCCAATTCATCTCCATCTTGTCCAGAAGAACAGTGTGGTACACACTAGCTGTTCTGAGCCTTCTTGTCCTTACTCAAGCCTAGCACAGCACCCAGCACCTTTTAACTTTCCCTGCTGAGGACTTCTCCACAAACTTCACTCAAAAATGTTGCAGGCCATTTCCTGAGAGATTCCTCTTCTCTCCTCCTTATCTCTTATCACTCAGATATCTGCCCTTACTATCTCCTCCTTTGCTCTATCATAGGTCTCTTTGGAAAGGCCAGCACTTCTATGTTCACCCTCGAACCCAGACTATCCTATCAGATTACTCTCATTAGCATTCTTACTCTTTCTTTTATTTTCAATATTTCCCTGTTGGCTTCTTTCTTCCTGGCTACAAATATATCCTGTTCTCTTTCTTAAAACAATACCCCCACTTGACCTTCCCATCCCTTTAAGCCCCGTTTTCCTCTTTTTTTTCTGTCTCAGCACTTTTTTCTTTTTATGGTTCTACCTGAGCAATTCTACTCCCCAGAGAGGCCACTGTCTCATTGATGCTTCCTTATGCCCTTTCTTTTTTGTCAATTCTTATATTCATTTCCTTGACTTTTCCATCAGGGATAATCTTTCTAGTCTTATAAATGCCAGATCTTCCTCTCTATCTCTTTATGATTCTAAACAACTCTGGAGGTTCCTGACATATGTACATTCTCTCTTCTAAAGACAGTGCTGCTGAAGTCTTGTTCTGTCCTTTTAGAGATTCCTCCTGTCGTGTTTTTTCATTGTCTCTTTTGCTTATGCAGTTCTTTCATTTTTCTGTTTTTCCTGAGAGGCTTTTTCTTTTCCTCTCCCCTTCTTCATTGTTCTTTTATATAAAATGAATTTGTCAGTTTTGAGGCAGTGCTGGGGAACTGGGCTTAGTCATGACCACTCTCTTTGCCTCTGTGTTAGAAGTCATTTAGACCTGAAAGGGATCTAAGAGGCCATTGAGACCAACCCCCTCATTTTACAAAAGAGGAAACTGAAAGGTAAGGTTAATTAAGTGACTTGTCCAGAGTCACACAACTAGTAAATGTCTCAGTCAGAATTTGAACTCGGGTCTTTCTTACTTGAGCCCAGCAATATATTCACTATACCACCTAGCAGCCTGTAGAATTTCCAGGCATGAGATCCTACCTAACCCTTTGAAATATGCTTTCTAATTTTCATGCCACTCGACCTGTCTTCCTCTCCTCTCTCACTCATTCCCCAAATTTGCAGCCTTCCTTCCTAGAAATCAGTTCTTCCTTGTTGGTGAGAATCAGAACCCAAAAAGATATTTCCTTTCCTGGTTTCTATACCCTTTTGAAGATACAATTGTGATGAATGCAAGTTAAGAAATTAACTGCTCTGCTTTTGGCAGAGAGTAGACGCTAGCACCTTTCTAGATAATTGGAATTTTCTATAATGGCAATTATATTATGACTCTCTAAGATTCGTGATTTTTTCCCCTGAACTTCTTATCAACAGTATTGCTTCCGTATGTCTAGGAAGCTCTCATGATAGTGTCACTTATATTTCTGCCTCCATTGACCTTTACCCAAATAATCTCTACCATTCTTCCTTGCTGTGGTTTCTGAATTTTTTTATATGTGTATTTACTTAAAATACAGTGTTACTAAGCCAATACCTCAAACCTCTCATTTTTTAAAACCTACATTCTCCTTTTGAATAAGTTATACCCTTTCAATGCCGTCTTTCAGCCAGGAAGCACATCCTATTAATACCTATGAGGATACATTTCCTTCCTTGGGTTAAGATCTCTAGTTCATTTCGTTTAATACTCATACTTTGTGGATTTTTATTTGACATCAGAGACCCTGAAGTTTATCAATGGTTTCTTTCTTGGCTTTCCTTTCTTCAATAAATTTCTGAGAAACTATGGATACTATTCTTCTTATCTTGTGCCTCTTTTCTTCGGTATCTAGGATGGCAGATTTATGTAAACAGTTTCCTCTCTTTTCTTTCCTTTTTTGTTCAAAGCTCTTCCCTTCTCTACCTCAATGTAACATTCCTAAAAGGCTGCCATGGCCAGGTCCCTTGGAAGAGTTCCCAAAATGCATACAGATAGGCAGGTCAGTAAGAAAATTACTTGTAGAAGGAAACTATGAAATGGATTAAGTGCTTGTGGCCAATAAACATTCTCTACAATAGAAAATGATGCTATAGGACTCTACCTTGTCACCTGTACTGTGATCAGTTCCCACTTCTTGTTATCCTTTCTCTCTTGTATGATTCCTACAACCCTAATTTTGGGATTGTGGGAAACACCAAGGCTTTGTTTTAGAGTCTTGGTTTAGCTTGATTTCACTCACAAGGAAGTCCCTTTGCTCCTTCATCAGAGGACTGTATCGATCATTTAGATTTAATGCCAAAATGTCATGTTTCCATTAATATCACTTTTCCAGAGAGCCACACCTGGCCCAAACTAGGCTTTCCAATCATTGTTGTCAGGAGACAGTACTGTATAGTGGAAAGAACTCTGGACATGGGAATCTGCCATTTATTACCAGTGTGACTTTGGGCAATGTCTTTAACCTTTCTGTGCCTCAGTTTTCTTATCTATGAAAAGGGGATGTTCGAATAGGTGATCTTCTACCTCTTTAAGTCCTTGATTCCAAACCAATAAATTCAATAAACCAGTAATTAAGCAATATTAATAATATATAATATAATGTAATAATAAAATATGTTTTAATATTTCCAGTGGAAATTTTCTTCTCTTGAAGGCAAATGATAGGCCTCAGATAGTTTCTACTGGCTTTTTACACAGACTTAAATCTAGTAACAATATTAAAATATGTTGTTTCTGGAAGCCAGTGTGGTTTTTTTTTTTGTTGTATCTCCAATACATGACACAATGCCCTATACATATGAATCATTTAATAAATGTTTGTTGACTGACTGATTGATTGTAGTGGAAAAAACATAGGATATGGAATTAGACCTGAGTTCAAATTTTATATCAGAATATATCCTAGCTGTGTGATTCTGAGCAAGTCTTTTGACCTCCTTCAGCTCCAGTTTCTTTATTTATAAAATGGAAATACTTTAATTCTTTGCTTCACAGGATTTTGTGAGCAGAGTACTTTGTAAACCAGAGAGTGCTACATAAATGGGTTATAATGTGATGATGATTTTTATAACCTTATTGCATATTTCTGAGAAGCATGGGCCATATATTTTGTGGAACCTCAATGGATTTATAGCCCTGTATATTAATCTAGGCCAATAATTTTCAAAGTGTAGTCTGGGCACGAGACCCTTTCAGGGGGTCCATTTCATAAAAATGCCAAAATGTTTTGATTTCTGTAAAATACTATCTATTGCTAATCATTACAAAAAAAAGTTCTTTGGGGTTCTCAATGATTTTTAAGAGTGTAAAAGGATCCTGAGACCAAAAAGTTTGAGAACCACTGACCTAGACAATCACTCGAAATCTCTCATTGTATACTAAGATCCCCAATAGATTATAAATCTGTAAATTAATCTAGCAGAGCATTTCAAATTATAAATCACAGGCAAATAGATAAGCAAGAATGACCATAAATTGGGTTAATTACTGTAGCTCCAGTTTCAGCTCATCAGTTCTTAATTTCAACTTTCAAAGGCTACACAAACCAATTTTGTACTCTTAGATTAAAATGAGCAGCCTTTATTCTTTAATCAGTTCACCCAGGATCCAGCTGTCTAATGTAACATTCCTTTGAAGTTTAGAGAGATCTAACATAATTGAAGAAATGTCGAACTACTTGACTCTTTTTTTAATATAAAGGAATTAAACATTAATCAGGCTTGCGCATCTCAATTAAGCCAATTAAAATTATCACAGAACGTACTGCATATAGCAATAGGTAGTGTTAGTGTTTGAATACATTATCAACTCTTACCTAATGCTTTCTTCTTTAATGTGTTTGTAACCCAAGAATTAAATGCAGATCTGGAAAGGGTAACTGTTAAATGTGGTCTGATTTCTTTGTCCTGATTACCTGGCAAAAGGTATATTTCCAGGGACCCTTTGGATGGTGCATATGCTGGAGTTTATTTTCTATCATCCTGCCAAAAAGGCATTTCCATAATTGTGGGGAATGCCTGGTTCCTTAATACAAATAGCCCATTAAATATTTAATTCACTTCCCTAACAACTGGGAAACACAGCTTGGTCTTGCAGGCTAGAGTATATACACAAAGTCCATATAATTACTAATAATTTGTAACAAGTGTTAATTGATAAACAGCTCCCTCTGGTAGCTTAATTAAAGCTGTAGGATAGCTAGGCGATTTACAACTGGGATTGATCTCAATTAGTCAACAAAATCTGTGTAGTCTGTTCAAAGAAGAATAAGGAAATTTAGCCTAGTGAGGCTTTGGGGATTTTGTCTTGCCTTCACTGTTTCTTTTTTCTTAAAGAAGAGAAATAAAATCAAAAGTACATTAACGTCATCTGGAGCGTTCTCCCATCTGTAAATGGTATGGGCCACACTCTCTGGTAATTGTTCTGCTGTTTCTTTATTTGCTGTGGATCTACTGAACACCAAGTATTTTCTCTGCTTACACCCAGGGACATCTACTGTAGAAAAGCAGCCCTGGGGGGGAACCCAAAATAGGAAAAACACACTTTGAAATGTCAGAGATTAGAAAAAACTTGTAGAATCTGTTTGCAAACTGAAATAGGAAAAACAAAACAAAACAAAACACAACTTTGCCTTCATTCAAAGCTATCCCAGGAAAATCACATTAGGGAATCTTTAGTGATGTGGCAGCATAGGGATCTCATAAAAGCCACTTGACTGCTTCAGTATTCATGATTCTTTTTATCCTGTGGGTTGATATAGTCAGAGTCTAATCTAAGAGTAGTTAGAATGATCCCTATGGAATAAAACCAGCAAAAATGTCATCTGGGCTCCTCAAAATCACATGCTGGCTCAAACAGCTGCAGAAACACATATTAATCTGTTTGCAAATAAATCTCAGATGTGGGCTATCCACAATTGTCACTCTAAACAAGTGGGGAGGCTGCCTTTTCCAGGTTTGCCTGCAGTTTTTAAGATCTCTTTATATGTTATAAAAATCACCGGAGTTCAAATACTGCATTGACTTTTCAGCAGCCTAAAAACTGGGCATAGTGATGTTACCTGAGAGATCCCAAGCTCTGTGGTAATGCCCATAGCTTATGGCAGCTTTCATACTTACCTAGTGTTGTGCCAATAGGTTTTAGCTTTAAGTCAGATTTTTAAGTTTGTCTTTGAAATCCCAGTGCTTGGCACATAGTAAACACTTAATAATACTTTTTCATTTGTTCATACATTCTTTCATTTGTTAATTTATTCAGTAAACAGAGAAGGAAATACTTTGCCAAGTAAATTAATGCAGATTCAGTCATTTCCTATAAAAAATTCAGAAGTGTTATGATTGCTTAATTTATTCTAACTAGATTGGGACTGATTCTTGATTCACTCTATCTAGTCCTTCTTTTACCCATCTCAAAGTTGGGGTAAACTGTGAGCATAGTAAGCTGGGGCCCTTTTAGAGTGATGAAGTGCTTTTGAGGAGACCAGGTCACCTGTTCCTTCTTAAAGATGTGGTTAATGACTGGTGGATTTTCCTGTGTCCAAATGAGGGTGCTTTGATGCTATAGGAAGAGAACAAAATGTAAAGACTTTTGGCTCTGGGTTCCGCTTACTGGATGTACCCAAGACAATTACTTCACTGCTATTGGCTTCAGTTTTCTCATCTGTAAAATGGGAGTAATACTACTTAAACTACCAATCCCAGCAGACTGTGAGGATCACATGAAATAATGTATATGAAACTATGCAAATGATATATGTATGTACACACATATGTGCTTGTATGTTTGTATGTATACATATACATGTAAATATATACCCACACAGGAGATTCCTTCTACTAATACAGGTTAGCAGCTTATCTGCAACTTCTATACATAGAAATCACAGATAATTTATTTCCAAGGGTCCCATAATCAGTCAGTGTCAGAGACTGGACTTGAACCCACATCAGTTCTTTATCAACAATGCTGTGCTGCCCTTCAAACTAGATTGATGATATACAGATAGCAACTATGATTTCATTAGTATATGGAACTGCCAGGTTCCAGGTTACTCCCTTCACCATTGTATGTCACCTTTAGTGACCTAGAACATTTAGTCTTAGAGAGTTCCCTTAGAACACTGTGAGTCAAGCAACTTGCCCAAAGTCACAGAACCAATATGGATTTGGGGCAAGACTTGAACCTAGATGTTCCTGGATCTCTATTCACTGTGCCAAGCTACCTCTGTTCTTTGTCTCTCACTTTCTTTGTCTCTATCTTTCCCGTCTTTGTGTCTGTCTCCTTTTCTGTCTCTCTTTCCCCCACTCCTTTAATCTATACATTACATAATGTGAAGTATTTATTGTTTTGTTACTGGATCCATGTAGAGATCAGTGTTAACCCTAATTATGAAGTTGGCAATGTTCGTCTTTAGCACTACCTTCCCCTTCCATCCCCAGAAAGGTTTTTTTTCTCCCTGACTCTGAAATATCCCTTTGCTGTCCCAAACCTGTTTCTGACATTATTTCCTGTGCTGAAACTTACCAGGGCCAAAGTGGTTAGCTAATCTTAGCCCATTCATACCAGTACAGAAGTCTAGATTAGTATAGAAGATTAGTAATTAGTAATAAGTCTAGAGGGTCTCATATACAGTTTAATTAGATTTTTTTAGGGTTAAGTGACTTGCCCAAGGTCACATGACTAGTAAGGGTTAAGTGTTTGAGGTTGGATTTGAACTCAGGTCCTCCTGACTCCAGGACTGGTGCTCTATTCACTTCACGACCTAGCTGCCCCAATTTTAATTAGATTTGTAGAGACATCATCTATACTCTTTTTTTGGTTTAGCCCATTAGCAGAGCTATTGATAGGTAGGAAGGGAGATGACTGCAGACCTCTGGAATTTGTTGTCTAGGCCAATGGTTTGCAAAGTTGGGGTTGGCATCTCCTGGGGGACTGTTGCTTGATTCCAAAAGAAATGTGGCCTGACCCCAAATAGGTGTGTGATCAGCTAATTAGAAGGTAGGAAGATAGGCTGAACCTCATCCTCTGTGACATAATCAGTCTGTCTTGTCTTCAACATCACCTCCCCTACCCCTATCCCACATATCTCCCCCAGGCAGTCCCTTCCCTCTGTGGTATAAGGCTTAGCTGCCAGTCTACCTGTTTCTGAGCTAGCTGTTGACCTCTCAGAGCAGTTACAACCTTTCTATCTGGGCGCCTACTATGGCAGCTGTTCAGGTGCCACTGGGAACATTCTGCCTCCTGCCCCTCAGCTCATCTCGTAGCTGTGTTAGCTTCACACCTTCCTCCCAGAGTAGGTTGTGTGCACTGGGACAATGACCAGTGAATAAGAGCCCTCCCTCCCCCCCTTCTCATTTTGGGGTTGACAGAGTGAGCTGTGCAGGGTGAGCAGGCATAGAGGGGTTATGGCTGAGTATGGATCCTGTTCCTTGTTATTCTTCTCAAACTCATTCCTCTTCCAAACTTTCCTATTACTATTGAGAGGGCCCCCATTCTTCTCATCACTCAGGTTCAAGCCTTTGACTCTTCATTCTCCTTCACTTCACATATCCCACCAATTGCCAGGTCCTATCAATTCTCTGGCATCTTTTGCACGTGACCTCTTTTTTCTACTTACACACTAGTTCAGGCCCTCAAGAGCTCTCACTTGGGCTATTACAATAGTCTCCTAGTTGGTCTTCTTACCTCAAGTCAGAGTTCCAACTCATTCTCCCCAGAGATACCAAAGTGGCTTTCTCAAGGTATAAGAGGCTACCCTGAAGTGGCTCCCTATTGTCTCCAGGATCAACTATTTCATCTTTGTCTCATCCATCCTCCCCAAAAATTCTTTTGTTTAATTTTTATGATGTACACAGTTATTGATACATAGAGGTAAATGTATATAATTTATAAAAAAGTATACCTATTAGGGGTGTAGGCTCAAAAAGTTTTTACTCGTAGGGCTATGAGATAAAAAAGTTGGGAGAACATTAGTCTAGCTAACTGCCTCCTCTTTCTTTGTATGGTGCTAGGCTTGAGGAAGGCTGCATTTTGGTTTAAAATTTAGCCATTGTTTGCAGAAGCTGTACTATCTCTGTCCTCAGGGAGATTACATTCTATTTTAGGGGTTCATTTACACATAAAAATAAGTACAAAGATGATTTTGAGATATTTCCACTATTAATAGCAATGGAGGTCAGCTTGTCATAGGAGGGAGAAAGCCGGGATGAGCTTTCAAGGGGGCAGGTACTACTTTTCAGACATGCAAGACAACTTAGATAATAAGATCATGGAAGGTGGGGAGGTTGAACGCCAAGTTTCAGGAACAGTAAATAGGGACTTTGGAACTTACTGTAAGAAATAAGAAATACACCTATAAAAGCAGACTGAAACCAGGCTCTGAATGGCTTTAAATGCCAAGGTGAGGCATTTGCAGGTAGAATACTTGTGGGTGATGGTGAGATCAAAGCTCTGGATATCCCTGATTACTCCATTGTGAACTTGCTACCCACTGAGTTGTGGTTTGTACTGTGGTGGTTGTGAGATTGATTTATCACCTTCCCTATTGGCCTGTCTCAGCAACTCTGTCATGTGAGTGGTTCAGAGGGAATCCAGAAAAGCTAGGAGGGTTTCTTAATGCTTATCTTCTTTTTTGTACTTATCCATGGCAAAAGAGATAGCCTGGTATGATAGAAATAGTATTGGACTTGGAGTTAGGACTTAGATTCCTGATTTGACTCTGACTTAATAAGCTGTGTGTCCATCGGGAAATCACTCTACACCCTCCGAATCAGTTTTCTTATCCATATGATGGGTATACTTCACAACACTGTAGTGAGAAAAATACTTTGTAAATCTCAAAGTACTTAGAAATGTAAATTATTAATAGCCAATCTCAGTTTTTGCACTAAGGTTTCTTTTGTTTAGTTTTTTCCTTAGAAAACTGTGATTCCATTAAGAAGGATCCCATGGACCTGGTTTTGCTTTTGGGTGAGGGACAAGATGCATGTGGCTGAAATGATCCTAACTCATGGAAAACATTCTGTGAGGGGTTCTATCGCCTAGCTCTCAAAGCCAGTTGACATGAGGGAGCCAAGGTTCTCAGCCTGGCCGTGAATGATGAGCTTATTTGGATAGCTGTCCTACTTGGAATACACAAATAGAGGGTCCTCTGCATCACTATTCCTCAGGCACGACTCTCCTCCATGGGTTGTCTCCCCCATAGAATGTAAGCTCCTTGAGCGGAGGGAGTCTCACTTTTATATTTGTATTGCCAGTGATTGGGCACATTTTTGTTGTTTCTCTGATTCCTTGTGACCCCATTTAAGGTTTTCTTGGTAGAGATACTGGAGTAGCTTGCCATTTCCTTCAGCTCATTTTACAAATGAAGAACTGAGGCAAACAGGATTAAGTGACTTGCCCAGGGCCACACAGCCAACAAGTGTCTGAGACCAGATTTGAACTCACAAAAGATGAGTCTTCTTGACTTCAGACCTGGTACTCTGTCCACTGCGTCACCTCGCTGCCCTGTTTGGCATATAGTATAAGCACTTAATGAATTCTCATTCATTTATTCATTCATTTAGATCATGTGGAGGCCAAACAAACACAGCCAAGAGAAACAAGTGAGTTACCCACAAGGGATATAGTGGATTAAGATTTGAGATACTGAGGTCTCTAAAAGCATCTCCATTAACTGAGTCCTTCCTTATTGCCAGTAGGTAGGGAGATTGTTTCCCTAATCCTTGTTACAAAGCCACCTCTCTGGGTACAATTCTTTTACTTCCTTCCCCATCCTTGATTTTCTCATCACTATCCAGCTCAATCCTAATTCTCCCCAATCCCATATCTCTTCCATTTGCTTCTCTACTAACTTCCTTCTGTGGATGCCTCTATCTGTTGATAACAAAATCACCTTTATCTAATTATCACATTACTACCTGAAATCTGGCTTTCCCCTAAGACTCTATTGCTGGCCACTCTATGATGCTAGCCACTATTCACACTCTTCCCCTCATCATAGCTTGTGGGGTCAGAAAGAGGAAATGGCATATTCTTTATTCCCCCAGCCACCTCCAGACCTTTTCTCTATCACTACTACTGAATAATTGTTCTTCCTTTGCTATGAATGCTGTTTCATACCACCCCTTCCTTTATTCTGTCACTTACAGACCTTTTGACATCTGGTTTACAATCTTCTTTCAACCCTGTCTCTTGACATCATCTTTCATCCCTTTAATATATTCATTTTGGTTCCCTTTTCTGTTACCCTGGCCTCACAGTTCTTGATCTCTCCTCATCTGCTGTGGCTCCCATCTCCACTTTACTTTAGTCACATAATTGGGTGTTAACACCTTAGACCTTGTCACCCACCTCTTGCCATCTTGTATCTCCCATACATGCTCTTGGGCTCTTCCCTAGTTTTCATTTCCTCATCCAACTCCAGTACAAGCCCTATCAATTCTACTTTTCCATTATCTCTTGCATCTCACTCTTATTTTCTGTTCCCAATGCCACAACCTGAGTTCAGGTGGTTATTGCTTTTTATCTGGACTACTGTAATAGTCTCCTAACTGTTCTTCTTTTCTTCAATTTCTACCCACTCAAATCTATCCTTTTTAGCTGTCAGAATAGTCTTCCTAATACTCAGGTGAGATCACATCATTCAACAGCCATCTGGGAATTCCCACTGGCTGCTCAATAAACTACTGACTCTTTATTCTGGCAGTCAAGGTTCTCTATTTTATGGCTCCAACCACTTTTCCACCCTTATCTCAGACTTCATACATTCCCCCTTCCATTTTTTATGGACTAGTTAGCATTCTTTGATTTCATTCTATCTTCTCCTAGCTATTTCTTTTTTCTTTTATTTTGCTTGCTGTTCCCTTATTCAGTGTTCTGACCTGGTTCATTTTCTCTTCTTTCTCTACAGTGTTTGGCAAAAGGCCTTTCCCATCATTCCCTCTGCCCCACTCCCCTGTTAGTATCTCTGCTTTGAGATTACCTCCCATTTGTCTTGCCACTGGACTTTGATGACTGGAGGAGAGTGAAGCTGATGACTTTGCACAGCTCTGCTCCAGTCATATCCAGTTTACTCAAAAGTCAAGACATTGCCTTCTTGATGTCATTAATCCTCTTTGAAAATGAAGGATGAAGAACAGCAACCTTCCATTTACACTGTATGTAACTTGTATATAAGTTATTTGAGTGTAGTTCTCTATTCCTTAATGGAAGAATCAAGCATTTGCCTGTCTTTGTATCCTGAACATTTAACAGGGTCTGGCACATAGTAAACCTTTAATATATACCTAGTGACTGGTTGATCTCATCAGTTCTTTTTGGTTTCTGTTATCTGTAGATGACTTCCACATCTTAGTAGAGAGATCTCATCTTTCTCTCAAGCTCCAGTCCCCATCACCAACTACTTCCTGGACATGGAGGACAGTGGAAAAAAGTCCTGGCTGGAGAAAGATTTAAGTTCAAACCCTACTTCTGGTAGTTATTTCTGATGTGACCTTGGGCAAGTAACAATCGGGTTTCAGTTTCCTCACCTGTTAAATGAGGAAGTTAAACTAGATGACCTCTGAAGTTCTTTCTAGTTGTCCATGTTCTTTTTTTTTTTTTTTTGCTTTTTGGAGGGGGGAGGGCAGGGCAATTGGGATTAAGTGACTTGCTCAAGGTCACACAGCTAGTGAGTGTTAAGTGTCTGAGGCCAGATTTGAACTCAGGTCCTCCTGACTCTAGGACTGGTGCTCTGTTCACTGTGCCACCTAGCCACCCCTAGCTGTCCATATTCTTATGATCCTATGATTGAATTTGATCTCCACATTGATAAGTGTCTCAAACTCAAGAGGTCAAAAAATGGCAATACTTACTTTCTCCCCAAACCCCAAATTCCCAACTTCTTGCTTCTTTTGAGAGATGTATTCAACAAGATTCACAATCTAAAGGCATCCTTGACTCTTCACTTTTCCCCCCTACCCATATTAAACCAATGACCAAGTCTTGTCAATTCAATTCTACCTCCTCATCTCTCACACAGTCCCTTCTCTCCCCTCATAAGGTAAGGATATCTTCACATCTTGCCTAGATTATTGCAATGGTCTTATTGCTTTAAGTCTCTTCTCTTTGTAATTCATCCTCTATGCAGCTGCAAAAATAATAAGAATTTTCAGTGGCTCCCTATTGCCTGTGGAATAAAGTACAGGGCCCTCATCTTGGCATTCAGAGCCCTTCACAGTTTGACTCCAGCCTACCTTTCTAGCCTTATTTTGCATTACTCCCCTTCATATGGTCTACATTCTAGCCCAAATGACATACTTATTGTTCCTCAAACCCAGCCTTCTGTCTCCCATTTGTGTGCACTCCCTCTTCACCTCTTTCTCTTTGTGTCTCTAGATTCCTTTAAGGTCCATTAAGTGCATGGGAAGCCTTTTCTGATCCCCTTCTTTAAGTGCTTACCCCTTCTCAAATTCTGTATTTACATGATGTATACCTCAGTAGAATATAAGGTCCAGCAGGGAAGGGGCTGTTTTCTATTTTGCCTTTAAATCCTCATCACTTAAGATGGCATCTTGCACTTGGTGAGAGATCAATAAAACATTGAGTTGGAATAGAAGCCCATCTCCATCTGTTGGAGTCCTTTGCCTTCCTTCAAGGGCTAGCCTAGGGGCTATTTCTTCCATCACTCCTTTCTCCATCTCTCCATTTAGATCTGATCATCTAAACTCAAGTTTTCCCCCTGAAACATGCTGTCTGTTTCAAGGGGAAAAACTGGGCAAGTCACTTCACTTTTTCATGCTCTACACAACTCTTTAAGACAATTTCAGTTTCGGAAGAGATGCTGACTTACATTGGTAGATGGGATTTCCTCACTTGGAAATTCCCCATGCCAGTGAAATCTTAGGGTTGGGGATAGATATTAGAACTAAGATTTCATTTCCTTCCTGGCACACAAGTAAGACTTCATAAATGTTTTTGAACTGAATTTGAACTCAATTCATTGCCTGATTATCTGGAGTCAGACTATGGGAGTAGACTGGGAAGTGATATTTTGGTGTTCAAGAAGTAACTCTACATACTGGGGCCTTCTACTACTCCTGGGTAATTGGATAGATCTGGCTTCTGTGACTTTCTGGGAAATCCCTTGTCCCAGCTAGTTCAGGGAGAAGTCAGTCAGAACGGTCTCTGTTTATTGGTTGATTGATGGAACTCAGGGAAAACTATTCAAGTACACGGCGTAATTGACTCTGTGGCCTATGGGAACTTAATCAGTGCCAACTCTGCATGAACCAGGTGCTTCTTTTAGCTAAATGCCTATATAATATGATATGATAAATAGAATGATATAATAAATATAATATGATAAAATATAAAATACAATGATAATATATAATGTGATATGATAAAAGTAATAGATGGAGTCATTTTTCCCATTACCCTGAAAACCACCTCTCTTGTTTATTGTAATGTCAGGTTACTAAAGATGTCTCAGATAAGATAATTCACTCCCCACCCCCCACCAGTCTCATTGTATGTACGTGTGTATATCTCTTTGTCTATCTAAATTCTTCACTTTAAATTGATCACTTCTGTCAGAAGGTGGATAGTATCTTTCCATCATCAGTCTTCATGGATGGCCATCGTATTAATCAGAGGTCTAATAGATTACAAAATTGTTGGTCTCTGCTACACTGTTGCTATTGTATAAATTCTTCTCATATTCTGCTCATTTTATTCTTAATTATTTAATGAAAGTCTTAACAATTTAAATTTTTTTATTTTTATAATGTTGATATCATACATAACTTGCTCTCTTTGTTTTGCCCATTCATTCTATATCAGTTTATACTATGCTTTCCATGTCTCTTTGAAATCATAGATTTCCTCATTTCTTATAACACTTCCATCATAATTATATACCACAACTTAATCAGCCATTCCTCAATTGATGGGCATCCCTTTAGTTTTTAGATATTGGTTTTTTTTTATCTACAGAAAGAACTACTATAAAAATTTTTGTATGTATAAGATCTTTTTCTATTTCTTTCATCATTTTGAAGGATAAACTTAGCACTAGTATAGCTGGTCAAAGGGTATGTACTGCTTAGTACCTTTTGGTATATAGTTAAAAACTGCTTTCCAGAAAAGTTGTAGGTCTCTGGAGGATTGCCGTTCTGACCTTCCATAGCTCACAAGATTATAACTGTCTCCAATAAATCTTCCCTTAAAAGTTGGAACTAACAAATACAAAACTACAAAGAACAGAGTCTCATATTTGTGGGTCACATGTTGGTTTCAAGTGGGAAGGACCTGAGTGAGGCCTCTTCCCATCTAGAGATTATTGCATGCTTCTTTTACTTGAACACTGCAGTGAGCAAAGAAAAGGAGACGTAACGTTTTTTGAATGTAGCCTAGTTCTGACTCAGTAGGCAATTAATATTCAATCTTTTCACCATGGGGTTAGTCGACTAGAATCCATGTGGGACTGTATCAACTGCACATACTTCACATGTTCTTAAGGACTAGGCTTTCCAGTTCTCTGTTAAACTCATATTTGTACCTGTTGGGTCCCCCATTAGAAGTAGGGGCTACCTCTCAAAGTACCCAGCATGTGGGAGGTACTTAATAAGTATTGACTGATTGATCAATTAGCAATCTCATTAGTTCCCATGGGTTCAACTGTTATCTTTATGTAGGTGATTCCCAGATCTATAGATACAACCAGTTTTTTCTCTTGTGTTCTAGTCAGTCTCACATCACCAATTTTCTATTGAATATTTCCAATTGAATAACTAGAAGGCATCTTAAACTCAAAATAAAAAAATAGAACTTATTATATCCATTACCCTTCTAATAACCCTCAAACAATTCAAATCTCCTCTCTTTCTAACTTCTGTATTTCTTTTAAACTACCACTATCTTTACAATCACTCAGATTTGTAACTCAGGAGTTAATTGACCCTTCCTTTTCCTTCACCCTACTTTCATCAGATGCCAATTCCTGTCAATGGTGCCCTCCATGATATCTGTCACATCTGTCTCCTCTCCTAGTTCAGGCCCTTATCACTTTTTGCATACACGTTGTAATTACCTCCTAATTCACCTTTGCCTCCAGCATCTCCTTATTTCAATTCATCCTCTATGTATCTGTAATGTTAATGGGATTTAAGGTCTTCCCCACTCATTAATAGGCCTCATGTGGAGCCCATTAAGGGAAGCTTGCTTAGGGGAGGCTTGCTTGTAGGAAGACTTTCATACTTTTTGTTAATTTCTAATTAGGCACTGAGTCATGAGGGTTATAATGACTTTTGGCCTTGAGAAGTGTATATATACTCTGAGTTGGTATTTTGTTTTGGGGGCTTGCTTTTGAGAAGGATGTTGTGATTCCCTAGTCGAGATTCTGAGTGGCTGTATGTTCAGAGCTCCCCGACTGCTCCAGATGTAAAGGTTTTCTCAATCCAGGGATGTATGTAAAGTGTATAGTGGATTCAGGCAGTCAGAGCCTTGTTGGTCTTTAGTTCTCTGCTTGTATTTTCTATGAAGTTCTGACTTTTCCCCTGAACTAGTGAATGTAATTAAAAAAGATTGTTTTTTTTTTTTAAAGCAATCGGGGTTAAGTAACTTGCTCAAGGTTACACGGCCAGTTATTTCTGGGTGTGGTGCTGAGTATCTGAGCCCAGATTTGATCCAGGTCATCCCGACACTGGAGCCAGTGCTCTTACTTGCTGAGCCACCTGGCCGCCCCTAAGCAATTGGGGCTAAGTAACTTGCTCAAGGTTACATGGCCAGATGTTTCTGGGTGGGTGCTAAGTGTCTGAGCCTGGGATTCAATCTCCAGGTCTTCTCAACACTGGAGCCGGTGCTCTTACTCGCTGTGCTACCTGGCCGCCCCTATTAAAAAAGATTGTTGACCTTTTAAACAGCTATCTTTCCTAGTAAAGCAGAACTAAGAACCCTCATTCTACTCCTGCCCCATATTTGGGAGCTCTTCCTGGAAATTCCCATCTTGAGGAAGAAGACAGACTGGCTATGCTTCACTTTCTAAACTTTTGCCACTATTCCTCTGAGAAGGTTCCTCCCCATCCCTCTCTCATTTTCAGCTCTCTTATATATCTTGTCTTTCCCCCTTTGAGTGTAAGCTTTTGAGGGCAGGGACTTTTTCTTTTTGCATGTGTTTGTAGTCTCAGTGCTTAGCACAGTGCCTGTTACTTAATAAATGTTTATTAACTGGTTGTTGTTGATTTGTCCTTTGTTCTCAAAGAGGACCATGACATCAGGGAGATGATGACATGACTTGCAGTTGACTTTAATTTGAGTGAGGGAGGACTGTGCAAGGTCACCAGCCTTGCTTTCTCCTCCAGAACCATTTGGGTCCAGCAGCCAGATATTCATCAGGATGACTGGAGATGGCCCAGGATGCAATGGAAGACCCTGGCCCTTGTAGGCTTAAGGTCTTTTCAGGTTCTCACTTTGAGTGAGATAATGCCCATTCAGTGAATAGACCTCTTTAAGTAGTTACTCAAGGGATGGACCTTTAATCTCTCCTCCCAATGTATATGTCAAACTGGGAGGGGAAGACCCTCAGGGTTCTTGGCCAAAAGAGAAACAGTTACTGTTTAGTATTTACATTCACTCTGTGCTGGGAGTACAGGGACCTATTGCCCAATCTATGAGCTCCAGATGAACTGGGTTTAAGACTTGGTCTTTGAGAAAGAAATCTAGCCAGTAAACCCAAAGGAAAAACTGACTGACTGCTCAAGTGATACAGATGTGACCAAGTTACTCCCCTATTCAGAAAGTTCTAGCAATGCCCAATTGCCTCTAGGATTATATACAAACTTCTCTATTGAGTGCTTAAGACCCTTTTTCATCTTGCTTCAACCCACCCTTCCAGTTTTACTGCATATTATATTTCATCACTCTCCTGAACTTCTCTGTTACTGTTGAGGTATCCTTCTGGTCACCTAAGTTCAAAACCTTCGTGTCATCTCAACTCTTCTGTCTAGCATATCACAATAACCAAATTATCCAATATCCAATCAGTTGCCAAATCTTGTGATTTCTCTCTTTACAACATCTTTTGCTTACATTACATCCTCTACACACACACACACACACATACTCTCACACACACTCACACACTCTCACATACATACACTCACACACACTCACACACACACACGCACTCACACACACTCTCACATACACACACACACTCACGCTCCCCTAGCTCAGGATTTCATCACCTCTCCCCTAGATTATTGCAATATCCTTCTGGTTCTCCTTGCATCAAGTATCTTCTTGCTCTAATCCATTTTCTACATAGCTGGCAAAGTAATTTTCCTAAAGAAATTTGTTGATAAACCACAGTGATCCCTCTAGGATCAACTACAAACTCTTTGTTGGACAACTAAAGCTTTTCACACCCTGGTCCCTTTCTACCTTCTCAGACTTGTTACATGTTACTCCTCTCTACACTCTGTACAGCTCAGTCTAGTGTGCCACTGTTGCTCCTCACTCCCAGTACTCCATGTTCCATGAGCCACCTCTTGTCCCTAACTAGAATGATCTTCTCCATCACCTTGTCACCACTGCCACTTAGAGTCCCTGGCTTCCTTTTAGACTCAGCTGTCTTGTCCTGTCTTTCCCAGCCCCTCGAACTGCTAATGCCTTTCCCTCTTAAGGCTGTCTCCTATTTATCCTCTATGTATTGATCTATATGGATGGTATCTCCCCCATTAGAGTCTGAGGTCAGGATGGTTTTTTTCCCTTTGTATTTTGTCACTTAGTACAGTGCATGAAACACAATACATTGGTGATTGATTGATCATTCACTCTCCTTTCTAGCCAAAGTGACCTACCTTACTATTCCCTGTCCATGGTATTCTATTCTGCCTCTTTATCCCTTTGCTCAGGTTTTGTGTCCTATGCTTGGGACATAGTCCTTCTGCACCTTCACCTTGTAGAATTGTAGCTTACTGTCAACTCCAGGGTGTGTCACCTCCTAGATGATGCCTACCTTGATCTCCTCAGTTGTTAGTCACCTGAAAACTTTATATACTCACCTATACACACAGACACATATGTATATGCTTTCCCTCCCTTTGAAGAAGCAAGTCTGATTGGTGCTTATTTCATTTTTCCAATATGGTTACTTTGCTTGCTTCCTTCCTTCAATGGAACCTGTGACAAGAATAGTTAAACAGAGCAGATCAACAAATTGGTTGTGTCTGAGGACATGCCAGATTTTGCTCCTGTAGCGCAGCACTTCTTTGTCAAGAAGAGGGAGGCATGTTTCATTGGTAATCTTCTGAAGTTGATTGGTCACTGCATTGATGAGAATGTCAATGTTTTTCCATCTTGTTTTGCTTTAGATTATTGTGGTGATCTTTCCCTTCATTTGGTTTAATTCACTCTGTATTAGTTCAGACAGGTTTTCCCAAGCATCTCTGGAGTCTTAATGTGTACCATTTTTATAGTGTAATAACATTTCATGAATTCATATATCACAATCTAAACAACTCTTCTCCAACCAATCAATACTCATTTTATTTCTTCTTTTTTGTATCTCTTTTTATTTTATATAAAATATAAAATGTATATTTTATACATTCCAAAATATGACTATAGTTATTTTAAAATCTATGTATTTGTCTATGTCTTAAATCTTTGTCTTTGACCTCCTCCTGGTACATTGGGTGTCCTTTTTCCTGCCAGTACCACTGTGAAGTATGTAACAGGTTTGAAGACAGGAAATCTCTGTTCACATGCTCATTCTACCATTTACTAATCATGTGACCTCAAATAGGTTATTTCACCTTTATAAGATTCAATTTCCTCATCATGATTAATCACGACTATTTATTGATATCTTTTGTTTTTACATCACCTATATTTTCCAATGTATTCCTTTCTCTTCCTCCCTCTCAAAGAACCATAGGAACTTGATAATGACAAATGAAAAAGATGAGGAAAAAGTTCAGCAAACCTAACAAGTATGTTGAAAAAGTTTAATGCTTTATGTAGTCTTCCATATCCATAGTCTGGGGCACGTAGGTGGTGCAGTGGATAGAGTATTGGACCAGAAGTCAGGAAGACTCATACTCATGAGTGCAAATCTGGTCTCAGACACTAGCTGTGTGACCCTGGGCAAGTCACTAAACCCTGTTTGCCTCAGTTTCCTCATCTATAAAATGAGATGGAGAAGGAAATGACAAACCATTGCAATATCTTTGCCAAGAAAACCCCAAATGGGGTCATAAAGAGTCCTACACAACTGAATAATCTCTGCAAAAAATACCCAAACTGAAATCCCCCTTCCAAAACCTGTGTGTGGGGTATCTTTTCTTTATAATTTCACAGCAATCAGTTTCAATTTTTGTTGTGGTGCTTTCTTCCATTTACTTTGTAAAAGTAAATAAACACTGTGCTAAGTCTTGGAGATATCAGTATAAGCCAAAAGAAAAGCAGGCCCTGACCCAGAGGAACTTACATTTTAAAGGGGAGAGATTACATACAAACAAGACCTGAAAAGGGGGAGGAAGGGAGGTATGAAGGGAATGTGGTTTTGAAATCCAGGGAGTCAAGAACAGAGCTGGGAGGGGAGTGAGAGCAGGCTGACTGGGATCCTTCCAAAATGGAGGCTACAAGGGGAGATAACAGATGGGATAAGGGTATATTCCAGAATAAGCAGGCTGCAGTGGTATGGGCTGCTCCAGTGTAAGGGGGCTCCAGGCTCTGAGGAAAGTGCCAGGATGAGACAATTGTGAAGGAGGCATGGTTTTGAAGTACAGAAAGTCTGGCACAGGGCTAAGACAATGAATGAGTCACAAACCACTGAAATGTGAACTTTGATTTACATGATGTTCTATCTTCCCTTGGTTATTGGGTTGATTAGAAAGTCTCATGAACAGTCCAGGCTGACAGGAAGAAAGGAAGGAAGGAAAGAAGGCTGGAAGGAAGAAAGGAAGGAAGAAAGGAAAGAAGGAAGGAGGGAGGGAAAAAGGAAAAGAAGGAAGGAAGAAAGAAAGGATGGAAAGAAGGAAGGAGGGAGGGAAAAAGGAAAGAAAGGAAGGAAGGAAGAAAAGAAGGAGGGAAAAGGAAAGAAGGAAGGGTGGGTCACTTAGCATTTTACCTGTCTTGTAAAGCTCTAGCTTTTTTTTTTTTTTTTGCTTTTTGGAGGGCAGTTGGGGTTAAGTGACTTGCCCAAGGTCACATGGCTATTTTTTGTGTTAAGTGTCTGAGGCTGGATCCGAACCTAGGTCCTCCTGACTCCAGGGCCGGTGCTCTACTCACTGTGCCACCTAGCCGCCCCCTCTAGCTTTCTTCAATGCTTAGTTCATTCAGTCAGTCAGTAGACCAACAAGAATTTATTAATAAGCCAGACATTATGCCAGACAAAAATGAAGTAGTCCTTGTCCTCAAGGCGCTTGCCTTCTATTGGGGGAAACAACATGTACATACAGACGTATATACAAGATATATTAGATGAAGTAAATTAAACTAAGTCATGGCAATAAGCAAGCTCAGTGCCAAATTCTGAGAATACAAATGGAAGACAATCCTGACTCTCAGAGAATTTACATTCTAAGAGGGGAAGACAACACATAAAAGGGAACTGGAAAGTGGAAGAAGAAGAAGGTTCTAGGAGCTGGAGTGGGGGCAGGGTAGAGAAAATCTTATGCAGAAAAACCAGCTTTGTAGCTTGTAGAGGGAAGTAAACATTTTTGGCTTAGCATCCTTCTTAGAAATTGGAGGTTCTTGGAGGACCCAGTAATCAGAAAATGAGAGGCTTCAGGGGTGGAGAGTACTACCAGTGTGACATGGGGTGGTGTGAACTTCCAAGGTGAAGAGGTTTCTAGGGCCTGGCAGAGAAATGTCAGTGAAAAGTCAGGAGTGAAACCTAAAGAGGAAAGATCAGGGACTGCCTCCTCCGACCCTTTCCTGATATCGCTCAGTTGTCTCCTCCCCCTCGCCCCCCATCCACACTTTCCCTCTGAGGTTAGCTCCAGTTCACCCTGTATATATCTTGTTTGTACATAGTTGCTTACATGCTTTCTCCCATTAGAATGTGAGTTCCTTGAGGGCAGGAATTATTTTTGCCTGTCTTTTCCCTAGTGCTTAACACAGTGTAAGCACTTAATAAATGTTTTGATTTGATTTCACTTAATGTACTTAGTACATATCTTGTATGTACTTCTCTGTGTATGGGTTGTTTACCCCCATAGAATGTAAACACCTTGAGGGTAGGGGCTATCTCACTTTTGTTTTTGTAGTCTCACTACCTAACATGATGCCCCTTAGTAGGCACCTAACAAATGCTTCTTAAATTTAATTGAATTGAAATCTTTCCATTTCCTGGGAAAACATTAATATTTTAAAAGAGAGTTGGGAAAGAGGCCTTTTTTTTTTTTTTTTCCAGAGCCAGTCGTTGAAATGCCCCCATCACCACCCAGCCATCCTCAGCTTGTGTTCCTGGAGGATTTATAGAGCTGTCAAATGATAATTGGACTGAAGGGCTAGATGCGGTTACCCAAACAGAATTGTTCCCGTCTTGTGTTCTGAGCAGTCGAACATTTTTATAGCCAGCTTGGTGAAAGGTGTGCATGCGATTGCTGTTCGTGAAGCATTTTATAGGGAGGGCTAATTGAGTTTTTATTTTTACTAGGAAATAACAACATCAGTCTTGCTTTGGGGACAGAAATGTGGGCGAGGTGATTTCAGGAGCCCCTAACTCAGCAAGCCCCCAATAATTATGGACCCCGGGTGCTCTAAACAACAGTATCTGAAAGCATTTTTTTTTAAGAGAGAGAGAAACTAATTTTGATTCTTCTATCCATTTCTGACCAGAACAATGAAACAGTCAAGGACACCATAAATCCATTCATTTATTTCAAAATTTGCAAAACAAATCCCTTCTTACACATAGTATTTGTACAACAGGAAATTATTATTCAATAAGTTGACATTTTAAACCTATTACTGCCTAAACCCATCTATTATGGAGCTATTCAGAGCACTAAGTTAACATTTACCAGAGCATTCATCCTCACATCATGGGGAGATCAAGCCGAAATCCTTTATTTCATATTCAGATCTTGTCGGGTCAGGATTGAAATCGGCTACCTTTCTGATACTTTACTGAAAAGCCACTGTGAAATCCACAAAAGAATTATTATCAAGTTACTGCAGTTATTCAGCTAGATGTTGACTTTGATATGACAAATCTCTGATCTTTAATAGAAAATTGATGGTCTTGCCCTGAGGGTCAGTCATATGCATGACCAGGATAGGCCAAGGTTTGCATTAAATTACAGCAGGCCTTGTAGTCTCATTCCCTGGCAGGCAAAGTCAAACAAAGCAAATGGATCCCTTGTTAGTTTGGGTCTCTCCGTTGTATTGTGTTGGCATATGGATTTAATTCTGTAATGGGGGACTGCTGGGCATGATCTGGCTTATTGATTTTCTGGAGAGAATTTTTTTTTCTTCTTCTTAGAGCACCCGGAAGTATAATAAAAAGGAAAGCAACTGGTGTAATTTTTCTTTTTCTCAGCCCGGATGGTTATACCAGCCCCAGATTGATTTGGTCACAAGAAATCATATGAAGATATTAAATTATATTTCCAATCAATTTGTTTTAAAGGGCTGTCTTTCTCTGTGTCAGTGGGCTGTGAGAGTAGAAGAAAGAATGGTTTCTTTCCATGTAGACAGGTTAACTCAGCACTCATGCTCAGTAGGGCTGAGCTGCTCTAAAACAGATAATTTCTGTAAGGATGCTGGTTGACATGTGGCCATTTGGGGTCTGAGCAGTAGAAATGTGGGGTGGAAGAAAATGACTCCACATAGAGGGTGCTAGCCTGGGTGAATTCATAAAGTTCCTAGCAGCCTTTCATACCCAGTTTTAGGAATCTTAGAACTGAAAGGATCCTTTGAAACATTCTAGGTCAACACGTTTATTATCCAGATGAGGAACTGACATTCAGAGATGAAGTAACTTGTCCAAGGTTAGAGTGTGATAGTGGGAGAATCCAAACTTGGATCAACAAGCTAATTAGTAGCAGAGCCAAAACCAATACCTAGATCTCCTGATTCACTGTCTAAACTGACCTCCTGGGAGCTGAGGAAAATATCAAAGGGGAAATGACACTAAAAACAAAAAGAACAAATTCAATCAATTTTTCTTTCTACCATTGATTAGCAGCAACTTGAAGGCAAGAAGTGCATCATATAGCTCTTTCTTTGCAATCAGAAGGTCAGAATCTGAATTTTGGTTCTACCATTTGCTATTGATGCATTGACCTCACTTTGCTTTTCTCATGAAGGTGAGTCTCATTTACACTCCTACCTTGCCAGTCTGTTGAGAGGATCACAGGAGGAAGGCAGCAATGATATTATGAAAAGAGTGCTGAGTCTAGTCAGTGGTCTTGGGTTCAGATCCTGCTTCTGATTGACCAATGTGACCTTGATTTAGGCTGTAGTTCTTCATGGGCAAAATGAGAGAGTTGCATTAGATGGTCTCCTAGGTCTCTTTTGGATCTAAGTCTACAGTCCTATGCAATAATGTCAGTAAAACTGCTTTGCAAACCTTCAAACATAATATGAATAATGGCTGGTAATTCTTATTTTCTGGATCTCCCCAAACACCTATAGTACTGGACTCAGAGCAGACACTTTGTTAAATTTAGTTTTGCTTCAGAAAGTATCTTCCTTAGAAACAGAGGAAGTATCTGGGCTTCTCTGGTTCTGTCTAGAGGATGTAGTTTTCCCTATGCTCTTTTCAATAAAAGTCACAGAAGGAACAAAGTAGTTATTTTGTTTCTTTCCAATAAGGAGTGCTAGGGACAGCTCCTTATCCTGAAGAGGGATTGGTTGTGTGCTGCTGCTTTAGGAGGCTGGAGACTGGTCATGTTCCCTGCCTCCATATGACTTTTTTGTGCACACCAGTTGATTCAGAAAAATGTGTGCTGTAGACTTGGTTTTGGGGACTTTCCCCCTTTAAAGTAAAGTCTTAAATAGGCAGGATTCTGTCTGGTTTGTGGCATTTGTTTTGGCCAAGTAGTTGCACCAAAGGGCCAGTCTTCACTGATCTCTCCTCCTGATTTTACGTGTTTTAAGTGCTGGCTGATATCTAGCACGGACACTTCTCTATACTCAGATCATCATGATACTGGGTGGGTTATAATACATCCCATTCATTTAGCCATACTGACAATCCTAGTTAGCCTGAAAGGATCCCCACAGTGTGTGTGACTCTGTAACAGTTAATAACTTTCTTTCTTCAAAATCCTCTTCTGACCTCATGATACCTAGAAATGACTGGGTCCTATAGCAATATCTATATTATTCTGCTTCGCAGCTGCTAGGAAACTCCTTTCCTGGAAAAGATACATGGGAGAAAACAAACCCTTAAGCCTTTGCCTTTCTATTCAGCACTATTTCTGAGACCTTGGATGGTGGCAAATAGGGCAAATTGAAATATATCTTGTCATTTCCTAGTGTAATTAATGGGATCTTTACTGTGGCACTCTGATGCCAACAGAAATGGTGTCTGAATGGTCAGATAAGACCCCAAGCTCCTGTGGAGTTTAGGATTATTCTTTTTTTGCAAAGTGGGAATCAACAAAATGTTACTTTTTGCACCCCACCCCCTATCCCATCATGGGTGGGTGATGAAAGGAGGGGAGGAGGCCGATATATGTTCTCACTGTCAGTTCTTTATGATTTTTCCTAGCACAGATATTTAGGTTGTGCTTTTGAGTGGGAGAATTTTTATAAAAGCTACCCAGTCATGGAAACCCTCATTCGTAGATTTGAGAGATTAATTAGGAAATGACATTCCTTCGACACAAAATAAACACCAGTTAAATAATTTCACAGTAAGCCACGGGGGCTGTTTAAGCCCAGCGTCAACTACAGCCACCCAAATTTGCAGTGGGAACAGATTTTTTTCTTTTTCTTTCTTTTTTTTGTCTTTCTTTTTGGCAATGAGTGTGTTTTAATGAAACAGAAACTCTAAATGTTTTCTTCTGCATTTTAAGGCATCGAACTCTCTTTTAGTGCAAGCTTTGCCTCACAGCCAGAGCTGGTCCCTTCTTCACCCTGGCCCTTTCATCTCTCTTTGTTCCGGGTCTATGCTGAGGCTGAGATTCTCCCACCTCTCTCTGGCTTACTGTGGCTCTGAAAGATGATTGCCTTCTGGTGAAGCCCTTTCCCCTTCTTCTGTACCCAAGCTCCATGTTCAATGAACATCAAAAAGCCTTATCATACCCTGATGGTTTAAATCTTTAAACAGAGAGTAACAGCCTGAGTACATCTAGACCTCTCACATCCTATAGTCTTGTCACTGTGTGTTCCTGCAACAATTACCAGGAGAGGGAGGCTGCGGAGTGAATCAAGTAGCGTGTGTTGTCTCCCTGGACTCCATGCTGATGCTCTGATCAGGACTTCAGCAAAATTCTGTTTGAAATGAGAATAGACTAATTTTCATCTGACTCTTCTCTGAGGAATCCCATGTGGGCCCACACGCCAAGGGTCATCATTAGAAAACCGCCTTCAAACGAGCGGAGGTTTCTTGTGGCAAAGCTCTCTCCCTTTGTTAAATTTATAAACATTTATGTAAAAATGTATATATTAATTGTTCAGGTTTCTTCTAAGCCCGGAAAGTAATGCCCAGGAAGATACTTGGGGGAAATAAACTCATAAAAATAGCCCAAGCGAGAAAGAAAATGTCCTCATTTTGACTGAAAATTCAGAAGAATTCTGTGATCAAAGGCAATTCTAACTCCCAGCTGTTCAAAGGGACTTATATTTAAAAAAAAATCAGATGTGACCAAGAATAGAAAAGAACTCATTAAGAGCTTAACGAGATGATGACAGGTGAAGCCGTCACTTGCTTAAACACTATGATGATGTTTTTTTTTTTTTCCTAAGCAGTAACTCATTTGTTTTCTGGGAATCATTTTAGGTTTTCAAGAAATCATTATGGAGTGCAGGAAAGTTTGTCGGGGAGGACAAATATATTTACCTAGGAGCCACTGGGTACTCGGGTAATGAAGACATCCCCTTTCTTTCTTGCCCCTCACCTCTGGGGTGGCTTTTGCAAACCCATCAAGGGAAACACAATAATTGAATTGCTTTTTTTTTTTTAAACTTCTCTTTTTTCATCAGTTTTCTTCTGACTTAGAGCCCTTGAAAGGCAGGGCAGGTCTGCAAGAAAAGGCATGATTTTGAGAAGTTTAATGATAAGCCTACAGATAGACCTTAAGAAAAAGGTTAGTTTGGGTGAGCCCTAGATAGCTATGCATCTCTGTGACTATTGATGGCAGTTATTTAGTAGCTCTGATATTTGTAAAACAAAAACAAAAAATCCCTGAAAAGAAAAAAAAAAAGAATCTTTCCTAATTCTCCTAAGCAGTATAAATCCCCTTTCACTTTCCCCAGGCAAGACCAGAATCTTTTGCATGTTTCTGGGCTCTGACCTGCCTGATGCTCATCTCCCAACCCTAGAAGCCAGTTTTTTCTTCTCTAAGTGCTGGAGGAGTCATGAAAAATTCAGACACTGGGTTTCCCTGAGACCAATCTGGTGGCTTTGTCTTTGTGCTAACTGCTGCTTTCTATGCATCATTCAAAAGGTACATACCAAGTTGTCAGCCCCTGAACTGCTACTTGGTGTTAAACATGAATATTTGTAGCTTAGCGAGGGACTAAATTTAAAAAAAAAATTAATATTTGACAAACCCAGAAGAAGGCATAACAGGTCCAGAATGATACCTATGAAAGATGTTATTTGTGAAAAGTCCAAACTTTTTGTTCAGCAGGACTGATTGAGGTCTGCAAAAGGTCACTTGGCAATGGCTGTGATAACTGGGCTGCCTTCTAGGAACATGGGTTAGGCGTGTGAATGAAAAGATTTTTTTTTTCTTTCTTTCACTTGTACCACAAGGAAAATGCATTCTGGGCATGTGCCATTAAGCTGATCTGGCTAGAAAGCAGAGTGAGATGATACCAGGCTTATGCCTGCTGCTCATCAGCTCTCAGTCTGATAGCAAACTGCCTCTCGCCCCACCCCGTTTCTTAATTAGAATGGGAATCAGCTTCGAACTAATAGAATCTCTTATTAGTAACAACAAGCCGGGTTGGCCCTCCAGTTCAAGTGGCATATCTGCATAACTTATAGCCTGAAGAGCTTATGGAGTCACTTAGTCTCCAGGAGGAATGCCTTTGACTCTCCCATATTAATGAGTTGTTCTAAATTTAGTCTGCTGTGACAAACTAATATTAATACAGTATTTTATGGCCCAGAGCATTGTGAATGCATAGGAATGAACCCCAGAATCAAGGGAAGATGGGGAAGCAGCAAGATTACTTTGTGTGATTGTCAAGATATAAGATAATCCAAGTATGTAGATATTAAGACTTAAACATAATACACTGCTTATGGATTTATATTATGTGAAACATTTTCTATTATTTTAAATCCTCACAGCATTAGTTTCCTATTTTCAGGGGTTTATATCTCGGCCATAAAAATTCACTCTGGGCTGAAACTTGGCATGTGGGGTCTTAACCTGGGAGCATTTTATTTTACTTTTTAAAAAAATTAGCCAAATCTTTAAAAAAAAAATCTTTTTTTTTTTTTGGCCATTTTTAACCTGGGCAGATGCCAAGAAAGGGCAGA
This sequence comes from Petaurus breviceps papuanus, assembly GCF_028583685.1. Lineage (NCBI taxonomy): Eukaryota > Metazoa > Chordata > Mammalia > Diprotodontia > Petauridae > Petaurus > Petaurus breviceps. The sequence continues at coordinate 34,992,781 of NW_027185850.1, read as the reverse complement.
TGCTTTGGGAAGTCATTTTGCACATTTAACTTCTTCCTGAGTGCTCACCACCCCCTCCCCCTCCAGTTGCTTCCAAGAGATTTAAAGGAAACTTCTAGGCATTATTTAATTGGGAGAACTTCTTTGGGGAAAAAGAATGTAAGTGAAACTTAAACAATTGGTGAAGTGGCCCCTTAGCCCAAGCAAAGATTTTAACATTTGTGTTGGACTCCCCAGAGGACCTATAGAGGTTACAATGAATTTCCATTCCTGATGAATAGAGAACCAGTTGGTAGGGGATGATCATTCATTCCTTCTTAACTAGTTGCTTTTGTGCAACTCATGGCCTAGACATTTGTTAATAGAAACAATCCATATCAGAACATCCCCACCATCCATTTCGTCTCTACTGCAGCTTTTGGTCAACTGGCAACTTCCAGAATGGGAGCAGCCAATCTGCCCATCCTCTGAAGGAAGGTCACTCCATGCTTCTAGGTACATCAGTCAGCTGGATGGCCATGAAGTTAGGAAAGCAGCAGGCCCACAGCTCATGGCAAAATACTGGGATACAGTTTTAAAAAATGTATTTCTGGAAAAAAAATATTTCTGGGTGTAGGGGACCCTAGTGAAATGAAATAGATTTTGAATCCTGAAAATCATCCCTTGGTAGTTTGCCATCAAATCAGGTCTTTTGGATCTCAAGGGTGTTTTAGTGTCTATTTGGGGGGGGAAAGTAATTTGTTCCTTTATAAGGAAGCACGATTACCACTGTCTGTACCCTGGCAACAGCTTTTTAAAAGAGCCATTTTTAGGTGATGCTGAAATTCCAGGGTTTGCTTTCACCTTTTTTTTTCTGGTACCTTTATGCTCCATTGAAATGAAGCTTCACTCCTTTCTTTCCTTCCCTTGCCTTTCTTTTTTCCTCCTGTTTCTTTCCTATCAAGTCAGCCAACCAGAATGTTTTAAGTGCTTACCATATGCCAGACACTGTGCAGAGCTCTGGGAATACAAAGAAATGAAGAAAAAAATACACCCTCTGATCCCTGCCCTCAAGGAGCTCACATTCTAATAGGAGAGAAAACATCCAAATAACTGTTTATACTAGATAAATGCAGAGTTAGTGGGATGTAATTGCTGAGAGAAGGCATTAGCAGCTAGGGGGGATCAGAAAATGTCCCTGCCATCCCTTTCCTTCTCTCCTTCTCTGCCCAGTCTCTTCCTTCGCTTTCTTTTGGTTCCTTTCTGTGTTTCTTTGGTTAGCTAATTCAGTTACTCTTCTGGATAAACATATTATTGTATGGACATTCAGGGTCTAGGCTGCTCATTTCACAGGAAGAGACCAAAATCCTGGCGAGGTCCTAGATTTGCCTGTGAGGAGTTTCTTAATTAGAACCACTTTGGGCTGTCATAGACTGTCTGCCTGCCTCCCAGCTTGGACCCCTCCACTGAATACCATGGGTCATTCAGAAGCCCCCAACTTGCTCAGGAGCCCCTGTGACATCACCCTTAGGACTTTATTTGAAGCAGGTAGATATAGGTGGCAGTGCCTTTAATTTTTTTCTGATTCTTTTATTGGGCCATGACAAAGAGGTGAACATGTGAGCTTAAGAAATAGAAAATAACCAAAGTCCAAAGAAGATTGCAGTTAGAAATGGCAAACTCTTTCCTGTAGAAATCTATCTAAATATAGTATCCAAAGCCAGAAAACAAAACAAAACTGACTTTGGGTGAGGTTTCATAGTATTAAGGAGACAACAGTGTCTTTCCATGAAATTCTAATTGCTTTTCTACTAATGGTTGAAAGGAAATCACAAACCAGCAGCTATTTGATAGGGTGTCCAAGATACCTTCCCTGAGGGTTGCGTAGGATAAGAATCCAGGCCCATGTTGCTATGAGACACTTGCATTGTGTGGTTTATGCTTTTGTATATGCTAGATTTCATCTATTTGAAATGTGCAGCTTTGTGCTGCTTTGACTCAGCTGCTGGTTCTGTATAACGGATGTTGATGTGTTTTTGAGCTAAGGAGATGAATTCTTGCTTGGCCCAAAAGAGAATGAGACTGGTGTCTTATGGGGTTCCTGCATGCATAAACTCTGCTGAATTTTCAGGATGAAAATCTAAGCTGTGCTGGGGAAAGATAATTCTTGTACCTTTCAGCTTGGTTCTAAATGCAAAATGTCCATTGCATTTAGCTGGCACGGGCTGGGGTTCTTGAGTTCTCTCAGAGAGAACATGCTTTATTATGATTTTGTGTGATGATCTCCCCATGCGGTGTTTTGGTGGGAACAGAGCAAGGCTTATTTAGGTCAGGTGAAATCTTAGAAGAGGCCTTTAAATGATGACTTGATAGGTCAGAAGATCTCGGTTTAATAACAACAATTACATAATGCTTTAAGCTTGACAATAGTCTTTACGGATTTTATCTCATTTGAGGTTAACAACAATGTGAACTATATTATTATAACCATTTTACAGTTGAGAAAACTGAGTCAAATAGAGGTTAAGTGACTTGCCCAGGTTCACACAGAATCTAAGGCAGGATTTGAATCCATGCCGTCCTAATTCCAAGTCTCTAGCCAGTTTGTCTGGTGTGCCACATAGCTGTTCAAGTCCTGCTTCTCATGAGATTACCTGTGTGGCCATGAGGCAGCCATACAGCCTATTTAGACCCTCACTTCATCTATATAATGAGGTCTTTAGTTTCTGCCCTGCCAACCTCTCAGTGGGACAGTGAGAGTTATAGACTTCCAACTGGAAAGGGCCTTGGAGACCATATAGCCCAACCCCCTCATCTTTAAAGCGGAGGCAGGTGAGCATCAGGAAGGTGAAAATGACTTGCTGAAGGTTAGCTAGCTAGTAAGCAGAAGAGTCAGAATTGGAATCCAGATCTTCTTGACCTAAACGTCAGTGTTTTCCCACTGCCCCATGGACATTTGGGCAACTTGGTAAAACAAGATCTTGTTCCTAACTTCCTTCTCAGCATCATTCATTTAGAGGTAGAGGGGACCTCAGAGGGCATCAGGTATAACCCCTTCGTTTTACCAACGAGCATACCGAAAACCAAGGAAGTTAAGCAACTTGACCAGGGGTGGGGAATTCAGTCAAATGGCCTCACTTGAGGACCTAGGGGGCCACACATGGCCTCGAGGCAACAGGTACCTCACTCCTGGACGTGACTAATGTCACACAGCCAGGTCATGTCAGGAGCCGGATTGGAACTGACTCTGGAGTCCCAACTTACTTCTCTGTATCATGCTTCCTAAACCCTCAAGTCCCATGCTAGTATAATGTCAGCTATTGTTCTGATTGTGAAGGCAGTATGGCAGAGCTAATGGAGAGTCAGCTTTGGTTGTGGAGATCTGTGATTGAGGTCTGTCTCTGACACATCCGGGTTGTATGACTTAACCTCTCAGCAGCCCAGGCAGGTCTCTAAGGCTACAGTTGTCAAACAGCTGTACATCTGCATTGGGAAATGGTGTTTTATCACTGGGAGTTGCCTGCACAGATGAAATCATTGGTTTGGATCAAAAGGATTTTCTGTGGCTAGAGCTTATACATTGACTTCTTTGGAAAGTGTCAAATCCCAAATTCATCAAGTCAGTCCTGATGCATCTCACATCTTAAGTCTTAAAAATGAGAGAATTTATTCCTCTACTTTAAAAAAAGTTGCATATATGAACACAAGAAATTCATAATAACCCAGTCATATGTCATTATCCTAGTTTTATGGATGAACAAACAGATTCAGAGAAACTATGACTTTCTTATGGGTGTAAGAGAGGTAAATGGTAATGGAATGGAGGAGGCTGACCAATGATATTCCTCTAAAGCAGCAGGGGTATTAAACCTTGGCCTTATGATTCTGTTTGGTGATTCCCCCAATTCCCCCTGCCCCATGTCATGTCACAAAATTATTTGAAACCCAGAACTGTAATTCTGAAATTCTAAAGACAGATCTCATGTAAATTGTTCTTCAGTCATGTCCTACTATTTGGGACTCCATTTAGGGTTTTTGTTTTTTGTTTTTTGCTTTTTGGAGGGCAATTGGGGTTAAGTGACTTGCCCAAGGTCACATGGCTAGTTTTTGTATTAAGTGTCTGAGGTTAGATTTGAACTCAGGTCCTCCTGACTCCAGGGCTGGTGCTCTATTCACTGCGCCACCTAGCTGCTCCTATTTAGGGTTTTCTTGAAAGAGATACTGGAGTGATTTGTCATTTCCTTCTCTAGTTCATGTTACAGAGGAGGAAACTGGGGAAAACAGGGTTAGGTGACTTGGTCAGGGTCACACAGCTAGTGTCTGAGGACAGATCTGAGCTCAGGAAGATGAATCTTCCTGACTCCAGGACCAGAATTCTCTCCACTAAGCCAGCCACTTAGCCGCCCGATCCTATATGAAGCCAAGTCTCTAACATTTTGGAGACTCCCAAATGGGACCTTCTAAGCTTTAGTTGCATTTTTGTTTTAATGGAATTCAAGCCCACATTCACAAGTTTCTATTGATGTTTGTTGCATTTACGAATCATAGAATTTAGAACTGGAAGGAATCTTATCATTTAGTCCAACACTTTCTTTTAGCAAATGAGAAAACTGAGTCTTAGATGAAGTGATCGTTTAAGTTTATAGCCTAGAAGAGTCAGAGTATGAACCTAGGTCTGCTCATTTCAGACCTGGGCCTTAAATATGCATGTTCTCTTTGGCCACGAAAACTGGTCTTTTAGAATTTAGTCAACACATACATTGTTCTTCTCACAAAGGCCATGGGAATATGAATTGGAGGATCCCATTGAGGACAGAATATTCTTCCTATTTAATTCCTACCACATACCCCATTTTAAAATCAAGATATCTTTAGACATGAATTTCCATTAAACTTTGTATTTTTTAAGTAATTTTGCAAATCTCATCTTATTTGATCCTCATAACAATTCTGGGGGGAAGATGGAGAAGGTATTTTTTTTTTTCCTGAATAGCATTCAAGTTGCTTTTTGTTGTTCTTTTGTCCCATTTACATCATTGTAATCAATGTATATTGTTTTCCTTCATCAGCTCACTTCACTCTGCATCAGTTCATATGTCTTCCTATGTTTCTCTGAATTCTTCTTACGTATAGTTCTTAGAGTATGATAACTTTCCATTACATGGTTGTGACCCAATTTATTCAGTCGTTTTACATTCAATGTAACCCTTACTTTAAAAAAATCTTCTAATGGGATCACCTTTCCCCATCCTTATAATGTGGTTTGGTCTAGATGGACTAGAGGACCCTTCCAACTCTAAGAATGTGTGATTCTGTGATCATGTCAGGCCTAAAGGGATTGGGTCATGCAGTAAGTTAGTGATAGTGGTGGGGGATGTCAAGGGTCATGTAAATAAAGAATAGAGTTAGGGATTGGCTCTGTGATTTCACTGGTGTGGGATAGGGTGTTTCTAAGTGATGAAATTCCCTCTCCCAATGTAGGTAGACCTGCTTTCTGAAATTTATGGTTTTAGAGAGTTGTCTAAAGCATTGAGAATTCCAGTGACTTTCTTCTAGGATCTCATAGCCATATGTATCAGAGACAAGGTTTGAACCCTGGCTCCAAGGCCACTACATCATACTGCTTTTCTTATTTATGCAAAAAAAGCAACTTAATTTAGGGTTAAAAATTTTGTTTAAAGTTAGGAATAGAAAATGACTCTTTCAACTGCTTTTTAAGTAGACAAAAAGCAGGGATAGTTATGTGGTATAGTGCATAGAGAGCTGAACTAGGAATCAGGAAGACCTGACTTCAAGTCTGTTTTCACACACTTAATAACTGTGTGGTTTGGCCAAGTCTCTTGGCCCCTGACTGCCTTGGTTTCCTCATCTGTAAAATAAGGATAATAATAACTATAATACCTACCTCCCAGGGTTGTTGTGGGAATTAAATAAGATAGCATTTGTCGAGTACTTTGTAAACTTAGTTCTACATAAATACTATCTAAAAAATCCCCAACCAAACAAAGCTTTATTCAATCAATACAACACTAGCTAGAGTAAATGATGATAATTATAATCACTTTATGATCAATTCTCCATGACACTTCATTGGTAGAGGGCAGCCAATTACCATGCATGGTGTTTGAGTCTACTGGAAGACATACCACTGAAGGAAATGCATCCACATTCCAGTACCACAAATACTAGAATGTGATTCTCATAGTTACAGGTACAAAAGCTACATTTGGTGGCATAATAATGGTGGGAGGGCTGGGTGTTAGTAGGAACAATGAACCTCAGGTGAAAATAATTTGTGAGTTTGGAGATTTAGAAATCCACAGCAGATCTGGAGGTTTGAGATGACTCTTATAAGAAGACTAACTGTTTGCCATAATTTCATGGACTTGGTGCATTATAAATGGTGCTGGGGGGTGGCTAGGTGGTGCAGTGAGTAAGAGCACAGCCCCGGAGTCGGGAAGACCCCGGATCGGTTCCGGCCTCAGATACTTAGCACCCACACAAAAAAACTGGCTGTGTAACCTTGGGCAAGTTACTTAACCCCAATTGCTTTAAAAAAAAATGGTGCTGGAGGTACAGTGAAGCCTTCCGATTTGATATTGTTTTTTTTTGAACTCTGCCTAAATTAGAATTTGAACAATTTGAACAATCCCAGTGAGTTCTATCTCATGGCTGCTTCTCTTTCTGGTCATCTAAATTTCAGGGATTTGAATGATTGCAGCACCAATAATATTGTCTGTTTCTTGCCTTTTACAGGAAAATGAAGAATATTCCTGACTTCCTTGAACACTGATTGGAATATTAAACCTCTGATAATGGTCTCTTCCTGAAGGAAGCCCAGGTGGGTGTTGGTATGGACAGGGCAGGAAACTGTCTTACCAGCTTATTTCCTTTATATGAATTATGGTATGCCTTGTTTAAACCCCCTCTGCTTGTTTTGTGGGAGCTGAGTGGGTAGCACTATAAGTAAGTAGGTATGGAGGCACTATCGTTGACAACAAAATGAAATGAACTAGGTGGGAAATTAGGATGATTTATGCTTAAAAAAATTTTCAACTCCTAGTGATGATTCTTCTTGGTAATCTTGTTCAGAATCTTTTATCTGAAACCTTATGAATGCTTTTAAGTCTATTCAGTGACACAGTCAGGAAAGCTGTTTTCTCACTAGAGGGCAGCATTTGACTAATTGTCTGAGGAGAGAGTTTTTTTTCCCCACAGAGCTGGTGTCTTCCATATAGGTGGCTTTAGATAAGGTTTTCTGTAGCAGCCTTCCATGATTTCTAATTGTATCCATTGGGCCAAGGCCCAGTTTGATTCGATAAGCCCATGGAAAGGAATTTTAGGAATTGGTTCTACTTGTAAATATGAGTTATTTTTAGTATTAATTGTTGCAAATATATGAAAATCCTGTTTAACCTGTAGCTTTTTAAGGTACACATACATTCATATGTTGAATTCTTTTATTGTTAAAATATAATACAATAAAAATAAAATCATTGGTATATTAGCAATCCCTTCTTCATAAGACCTCAGACAAGTTACTTAACCTCTTAGTGCTGTAGGCAACTCTCCAGTACTCTTAAGCTGCAGAGAAAATGCCAGCCAGAGTTGGTAGAGGGAATTTTCTCACCTGGGAGTTCCCTAGACCAGTGGAATCATTTCTCTAGTAGTTGCTATCCCTGTAATTACTGTAGAGGCTCCATGGTTGAGTTCAATCACTACTTGGAGAGTTAAATTCTGATTTGTTCTATGGCTTACCTTTTAGCTGATCCTTAAAGACAGTTATGGGAGAGCCATTTTTTCCCCCACAGCTGTAGTAATCACAACCACATGAGGCAAGGTACATACAATGTTTCACATTGGAAGCATACTGAAAGCCTAGGAATGTTCTCCATGAACAATGGAGGGCTTGTATACTCTAGAAATGGCTCCCAATGGCTAATTTGCTGAAAGATGTTCAAGAACCAGACATACAGTCATTATCCATGATTTTCTAGGGTGAGAGATATGCTGGTTTTCCATCATCATTCTTTTAAAACTTAGAGGGAAAAATCCCTCCTCTTTTTTTTGTTATCAAGTTGAATAAATAAAGGGGTGTGTATGTGTATTGATGTCCTATATAAATGATACAATCTGTTTCAATTTGGCAATGAAAACCAACATTGGGCCAGTCCACCATCTCCAACAGCAAAATGACCACTGAAATCATCATAAGAAACAAAACGGCATTCTCTCCATTGGCCTTTCATGCTTGGTGTCCTTTTGTCCAAAACAAAAATAGTTCAAAGAATTTTAAGGGAGTAAATGATCCTGCTTGAGTGGTGAGATGGATGAAAAAGTATTATATTAAGGGCTTAATGTATGCAAAGCATTGTACTAAGCACCAGGGAAACAAATAGAAAATTGACCATCTGTGGTCTCAAGGAGCCATAAGCTCACCGTTCTAGTGGGAGAGATAATGTACACACATATACACATATGCATACACAAGTACACATACTCTCACACACACACACAAAGATAGCTTGTGTAGTGGATAGAAAAATGCTCTTGATGTCAGAAAGACCTGGGCTCTAGTCCTGCCTCTGACTGATTCTAGCTATATGACCATGGGAAAATCATCTAACCCTTCAGTGTCCCAGGAAACTTTCTAATACTGGAAATTACTGATCGTTATTGCTACAGCAAGCTCCCTTTTAGACTAATGCAATTACAGCCCTGGTTAAAAAAAAAAGAAAAATTCAACTTGTCTTCACAGAAGAGATAGAAGACATTTCCCCCTCCCCCCTCTTTGGCAGAAGTGTGGTATGGGGACATCAACATTATATATGCTGTCAGGTTTTTTTCAATGTATTAATTGGTTATGTTGATCTTTTTTTCAATTTTTTAAAGGCATTTATATAAAGGGTGACTCTCTTGAAGGGGGAAGGGGAGGGATGCACAGGGAAATAAAACAAAAAATGTAAAAATCTATTTTTAAAAGTATGCAGCACGCATTGTATATTATATGTGGATATGATATGAAATGGTATTGTACTAAATTACATTATATATTATGCATTACATCATGTTATATTATATTATAGTGTCAATTTGTCTAGTTCCCCACACCTGGGGTAGGACCAATCTTTAGATGAAGACATAGAAACAGGGTTCTGGGGCTCTCTTGGCCCATTGTGTGGAGCTGGGATCTGGTGAGAATTGGTGCTCAGGAAGCTCAGGGCTTTTCCGAATCTTCACCATCCAGTTCCTGGTAGAAACCTCTGATTAATTCTGGCCTGCAGAATAGGGAGCATGTTTCTGATGGCTGACCTTGACAAGGCACAGTGTGAACAATCCACCTCGTCCTCCTGCCAACCCAGCCTCCTTTCCTACAGCTGGGTAACTTCCTGTAGCCATTTTCCTTGTCGATCTTCTTTCCTTTTGCCATTGAAAGGCCAAAGGGAGCAGGGACAAACAGAGGGCAGAGATTAATGAAGAAATCACTTTTCTCAGCCAGGTTTACATGTATTTAAGTAACTTTTCTAGGAAAATCACTTATAAAAGGGTAGCAACAATGAGCTCCCCAGTGCTGGCTGGCCTTGTCATAGGAGACCAGGGTTTGAATTCTACCCCAAATGTATACTAGCCATATAAGGGTGGGCAAGTCACTTCACCTTTTCAGATACTCAAATGTTCTCATCTGAACTACCTATCTGACCATGGACAGATCTCTTGGCCTTTCTTACTGCCAGGCAACTCCCTAAGACTACAAGTTAAACACGGGCTATGGTCTACATTAGTAGAAGTTTCAATCAATCAGTAAACATTTATTAAGTGCCTACTATAAGCCAGGCAGGGCAGCTAGGTGGTGAAGTGGATAGAGTGCCAGGCTTGGAGTGAGGAAGGCTCATTTTTCTGAGTTCAAATCCCACCTCTGACAGTAAATATCTCTTTGTCAAAGAAAATTGATGTTAAGTAGTTGTGGAATTAGAAGATCTGGTCAATCATTAGCACCTAAGAAGGAGACACAGTTAGCTGCAAGGGGTTTCAGCTAATGGCAATAGATAAGGAATAGCCCTGCTCCAGGATAACCTATCACTCTGAGAGTCACAAGTCCCTTGTCTGGCTTTGGGAGAGTGAGCCAGAACATACCTGCCATACTAAAATAAAAAATGTTGCTACTTGGCCAATGTTTCTAGTATGTGTTCTTTTTTTCTATTAACCCATATTTAATACCTTCCCTTGCCTTTGCTGTCTTTGTCTTTAGCCAGATAAAGTTCTCCTGATAAAGGAAAATCAAAAGTTGCCTTGAGAAATCTCAAGGAAGTTTCTAATTCAAAGTAGCAGGTTTGTTTTTTTTTTGCCATTTGATTGATTAATGATTTTGGCTCCCAAGAAGACAATGGGTACAAAGGATACACACACATATGTATATACATATATTGCTTTTTGGAGGGCAATTGGGGTTAAGTGACTTGCCCAAGGTCACAAGCCTAGTAAGTGTTTCAAGTGTCTGAGACCAGACTGGGTACAAAGGATATTGGGAAAATATTTAAACTGAGGCAGCTAAAGGATAATGGAAGAAAAATGGAAAGACTATTCTAATCTCAAATCCAATGATCCAGGGATAGAGTTTCTCTCATTTACTTCCATCTGTAGTTGAGTGGAAAAACTAGAGTTTTGAAATAACTCACCTACGTCCATCTCACGGATGACAACATCTTTTATCCATATAACTCATCACTGAGCATTTATTAAGCACCCAGCAAGTACCAGTAGTGAAGCATACCTTGTCCACAAGGAGTTTACATTCTAATGAGGAAGCCTGCATAAGTATAAACAGAATATAAAAAAATAAACACAGATTTGTTTTGGAAGGGTATGAAGAAATAGAAAGACTTCATGGAGCTGAGAGGAGTTTGTGCATCTTGGTGTTCTTTGGTACAGTCGTCAGCTGAAGAGGGTCTATGCCCAGGGCATATGATGCCAGCTATGTTTTCTAAGCAGTACAGCCAGCTAATGTTAAACAGATCAAGCCATGTTCAGAATTGTGAAGAACACAGAATCAGGTTTTATGGTGCCTCCCACCTTTGTCTTCAAGGCAAGTACTTCCAGATACTTTTGTCTTCTTCTGTTGTTATTGTTGAGGCATTTCAGACTCTTTGTGACTCTGTTTGGGGTTTTCTTGTCAAAGGTACTGGAGGGGTTTGCCATTTCCTGTTCCAGCTTATTTTACAGATGGGGAAACTGAGGTAAACAGGGCTAAGTGATTTGTCCAGGGTCACACAGCTAGGAAGTGTCCGAGCCTAGATTTGAACTCAGGAGGATGAGTCTTCCTGAATCCAAGTCCAGTGTGCCATCCACTGTGCAATTTAGCTACCTTACTTTTACCTTCTTCCCTACCCCTAATATGCTTTGTTCCACCCAACTTCTTTCCAAGGGATTCTGGGCTGAATCTCTACAGGGGTTAATTTAAGGTGTTATTATTTTTTTTAATTTTAAAAGAAACTCCTTCCAAACAAAAAAATCTTTAAGAATCAAAGGGATTTGAAGCACTGGCAGGAGCCCATTTTGGTCAGGGTTGTTGGTATCATCTTGTTTCAGGAACTGGTGAAGAAGGTAAATTACCATAGTACAATGTAGTCAAACAAATGCATGATGGGTTTTGGAATTAGAGGACTGGGTTTTAGTCTCTAATCTGCAGCTAATTAGCTATATGACCTAGGGACATCTCCCTTGACTTTATCATAAAGTGAGGTTAGGGGATGCAGATTAAATGACATCTACAACCTTTCTAGCAATAACTGATGCTGTGATGTAGCTGAAGGTTTATGCTAAACCTATCAAGTTTTGTCCATTTGTTATTTACTCTTTGATCTGTGCCTATTATTTTATTGGCATGGGAAACTCCCTTTTGAGGGCACTTTCTTTACTAATACAAAATAATACATTCTTTGCAAAGTATAGCTTTAAAAAGTTGCCTAGAAAGAACAGATAAATAGAAATATGTATAGAAAACATTTATACACACACACGTATTTGTGTCTAATGGTAGCCGTCTCTAGGGTAGGGGCTGGGGGGCGGGGTGGGAAGAAAAAAGAAATATACATGATAATTTTGTTCTATATTTGAAAGGAATAGCAAGTTGTACACAGTACTGTACTATGTTATGGAAATGCTTGTTTTATTCCATAAATTTAAAAAAATTGATGGAAAAAAGTTGCCTAGACCAGTGGCATCAAATTCAAATAGGAATCATCCAGTAAAAGTATGTTAGTATACCAAGAGGCCCCATATTTACTTAGAAAACCACAAATTAACATTATCTATGTCTTATTGTGTATACACACATACACACACACACACACACACATATATAGTTTTGGTGTTAAATATTTCCCAATTACATTTTAATCTGGTTCTGGCCAACACTTGAGAATGCTTGTGCACCACTGTGAGTTTAACTCCTCTGCCCCAGGACATATTGGCAGAATGGAACTTAACTTTGGGTCATCTTGACTGGGAGGTGGTTTTCTATCCCCTATATTGTACTTCTTTGACATATTTTTAAGACAAGGATTCTTGACCGTTTTTTTTTTTGTTTGTTTGATGAACCCTTTGTCAATCTGGTGAAGCCCAGGAATCCTTTCTCAGAATTAGGTTTTTAGATACATAAAATTACATAGTTACACAAATATAACAATTATAGAAAAATAATATTATCAAAATATTTTAAAAAATATTTACCAGTTAAGGAGGCTTGCTCTAAGAAGATCATGAAGGAAAGGTGCAGTCTTCTGGCAGAGTATATTCTCAATTGAGAGAGTTTCATGGGGCACAAGAACACTCTTCCTCCCTCCCTCCCCAACTTTGGTTGAAATTATAATGCAATGTGTGATTGGCCACTTCTGGTGAGGCCTACTAAGTGATCTTTACCACAGCCAAGTCCATAATTCCTAGCACCGAGAGAGACTCAAGATAAAAGCACAAGATAAAAGCCTGGATGGTATAATGCCAGTAATTGTCAACAGATGCGATCTCTTTTAATGGAGCATGTGTTCCTCATTTGGCACTGCTGAATACCAGGAGGACCTTCTTGCAAATGAGATGTTCTTTGCTGCATTCACTGGGCTTTCTTTCTAAACCCATCTTTGGTTACTCTCCATGTCCTGTTTTGATGTTGGCATGTCACCTTTGGATTGGGCACACTGCCATGCTAACAGATGGCCAGGAGATTCAACATGCCAGGGAACCATTAAGCTTCATCAGTGAGAGTAATAGGGGCAACGTTTCTATCTGCAAATGTGGAACTCCAGCAGTGTCTTCTGGGGAAGAGCCTAGATAGGTCTTCATCCCGATCCAGGCACTTTCACTTCTTGGTCCCATGCAAACATGCAAAGCTGATCAGATCCTATCTAGAATACTACATTCTGGGCACCACATTTTAAGAGGATGTTGATAAGCTGGACAGCATCCAGACAAAGGAAACGAGGAGAGTGGGGGTGGAGGGAGGTGTCTTGTCTATGTCTTGTTATGATCAGTTGAAGGAACTGAGGAATTGTAGTCTAGAGAAGAGAAGGCAAAGGGGGAATAAGAGAGCTGTCTTCGAGTATCTGAAGGTCTATCATGTGGATAATGGATTCTACTGATTGTCCTTGGCCCCACACAGTACAACCAGGAAAAGTAGGCAGAAGTTGCAAAGAGGCAAATTTTAGCTTAATGCAAGGGAAAACTGCCTAGGAATTAGGAAAGAGGAATGGGCTGCCTTGAGAGACTGTGGTTCTCTCTCCTTGGAGGTCTTCAGACAAAGGCTGGCCGATCACTTGTTGAGTATGTTTTAATAGTGGGCATTCTTTTTCCATTATAGGCTGCACTAAATGGCCACTGAGGACCCTTCTCGTTATGAAATTCAGTGATTGTTTGAGGAGAAAGAGGGGGGACCTGATGAGTGGACTGTTGAATTCTCATGATTTACAAATTACTTTCACTATAACATCATTTTGAAGAAGGGAGTATATATATTATTATTCCCATTTTATAGATAAAGAGAGCAAGGCCCAGCAAGGTTCTGGCTTGCCAAAGCTAGTAAGCATCAGAAGTGGGATTAGAACCTAACACTTTCCACACTATGTACAATCAATCACCCCCTCAAACATTCCCTTCTGCTTTCTGACTACCTTAATGATGGACGGGAGGTGGAGTGGATCTGGAGTCAAGGAGGACCTGGGTCTGAACTTTCCCTCACATTTATTAACCATGTGATAGCTGGTTCACTTCTCTGGGCTTCAGCTCATTTATCTGTGAAAGGGGATTCTCATAACATGAACTTCCTAGAACTCTTAAGAGGCCTCAATAAGACAACACATGGACTTTTCAAACCTTAAAAACTCCTGGGAGACTTTCTTCTGTCAAGGTAGAATCGGCCTTCTTTTAATTTCTCTAACTTCATTGTTCCTTCTGGTGCCAACCTAAACCTCTCTTGTCTCTCAAAATGAGCCTGGCATGGCATGATTTCCAATTTCCTCAGCATCCTAGGCTCCTCCTCTGATTGCACGCCAGCTTTTCAGCCTCCTTCCTAGTATGTGGTGCCCAGAACTGGGTGTGAAATTCCAGATAATCCTTGATATTAGAGAGGTGCTGTGGTTTAGTGGTTAGAGAGCTGGACTTGGATTTGAATCCAGCTGCCATCTGGCTGTGTGACCCTGGGTAAGTCCCCTAACCTCTCTGTGCCTCAGTCTCTTCATCTGTACAATGAAGTGGTTGGACTAGATGGGATCTAAAGTCGCCTTTCACTCCAAGGCCTAGGATCCAGATGGGGCCCCCGCAGGACAAGTAGAGAAGGAGGCTATGTGGTGCTTCTCTATCAGTGACTGCTCCGGACCCCTCAGTTGGATTAGATTTCATCCTTCCCCAGGGTTCTCTAGTACCTTTAGGTGAAGTTTGGGGTGATCAGCCTCTCCTAATTCTCCAACCTCCAAGTATAGGAGGTGGGGCCTCTGTACCCCCAGTTCCATTTAACCACTTAGCAGTCAGATTAGCTTTTGCAAAGGAGTATTTACTTCATAAATGTAATAGTAAATATACAAACATACTCCATAATACAAGAGACACAGGTAGCACCATCTCATACTCTGGGGAGGGAAGGCTTCACAGCTTAGCTCAGTTCTTGTATAGAACAGAAGGTTCTAAAGAATAGAATATTTACAGCTTTGCTCAATTTCTATGAAAAACAGCTCCAAATTTCAAATCCAAAGTCCCCCTTGGGCTTGAGTCCCAGGCACCCTGGCTTCCCATAGCTTTTCTGCTAGCCTGACTAGCTGCAACATCCAGCCTGGAATCCTGCCCCTGAGATCACTATGGCTCAAACTCCTGGGTCCAGTTGAGGTGGGGATGGGCAAACGTCCTATGCCTAGAACTGAAAAGACAAATAAAAATAGACCACGATGAAGAATCCCAATCCCAGCCCATTTCTTAGGACCTTGGGGCAAAAGGGGAGACTAGAAGAAGGTAGCCTTACCCTCCTTTCTGATTTTTTTTTCCTTTTTTTGGGGGGGGAAAGCAGGGCAATTGGGATGAAGTGACTTGTCCAAGATCACACAGCCAATAAGTGTTAAGTGTCTGAGGCTGAATTTGAACTCAGGTCCTCCTGACTCCAGGGTCAGTGCTCTATTATTCACTGTGCCACCTAGCTGCCCCACCTCCTCTCTGATTTACCTCATGGCATCCATACTATGGGTAGACTGTGATCTTCCTTCACCCTTTCTGGAAGTTTTTGGGAGGAGACGGAGACTTCCAATCTGGCAATTTGAAGGATGTAGCATGTTCCAGCTATGCAGTCAATCTAAGGTGGCTACTCCCCCCCTGCATAGTAGAGGACCTCAGGGTATCTTCTCTCAGAAGTAGGGTGCCTCCATGTTAGGTGAACTGGGCATGCTCCAAAGTCCCCATTACTCTTCTATTACTGTAGCTTGGGCTTGCAAACCCAGTGTGAGACAAATGGTTAAAATGAAAACAACCAGGACTGAATACAATTTAAAAAAGGAGAGGCAGGAAGGGGAAGGAACAATGAATTTGGAGTCAGAAGGGTACAGGTTCTGTCTGCCGCCCACTGCCAATGTGACCCTGGTCAAATCACTTGATGTCTCCATGAACTGGTTTCTCCATCCTTAATATGAAGGGTTGGGACTCTGTGCTTCTAAAGACCCTTCCAGCCCCCAATCCATGATCTTACAAATATTGAATGGAATTGAATCAGAATGACAACATTACTGTGTATCAGTGGTGATGGAGGGAACAGATAAAGGGGAACTATTAATGACAAAGATGGTCACAGTAGTCCTGCTTTGAAAGCAGACTTTTCTTTTGCTAGAGTGGTTCACTTTCTTCCTTTTCAATAGGATTCCATCCCAAGGAGGAGGTGAATGACATCTCCGCGGCTGGTGGGAGTTGAAAGGTCACATAGGAAGTCTTTTTGGTCTCCTGATCTTTGAAATCTACTCACCTGTCCCTATGACTTAAGAAAACTTGCCTTTCTTTATCCCCAAATACTTTCTTCTAACTTATTGTCAAAGAGACGGTTGGGCAGAACAGATAGATAGAATGTTAATTTTGAAGTCAGGAAAATCTGGGTTTAAATCCTCTCTCTGGCCACTTACTGGCTATGTGACCATGGCCAAAGTCTCCTCATTTCTCTGAACCTTGGTTTCCTCATCTTTAAAATGGTTCTGCCCCTACTTGTGGCAGCTCACACACAGGGCTACTTTGAAGTTCAAATGGGATAATCTATGCAAAATGTCTTGTGTATTTTAAAGCATTCTAAGAAGGACAACTATCAGCATTATTGTTGTCAATTACATGCCATGAGAGTGTAGATTTAATGTTGGGCTCAGTTATTTGTGACAGATAGTGCCCTCAGCATACTATTGGTGGATTCAGAAAATCCTTCTCTGTGTGTTTGCCTGCTTTTGGGGGTTTATGAAGAAGTTTTTAAAATAATATTTCTGCTAGTATTTCTAGGTTAGGACATCAATCCCAAAGTTTATTTACTCACTGATTTAGGGTGTTTGATTTAATTTCCCCATATCTTTACTTTTCCTACCTGCAAAACGAGAATTACAAAATCATGAGATCAGAAGAGAATCAGGAAAGACTTGGGTTGGAATTCTGGCCCCAACACTTAGTGTTGTGATCCTGTGTAGGCCATTACCTTCTTTGAACTTATTTTCTTCATTTATCAGATGGAGATAATAATATTCATGCTACCTAATTCGTAGGACTATTTTAAAGAAAGCTTTTTGTAACCCTTCACCTGCCTTGTTAATCTGAATTATTATACATAGAACCCGGGGTTCCCCCTTTCACATGTGGGCCACCTACAAAGGCTTACCCTACTCTGTGAATCTGGATACACCCCAAAGCTCTTGAGCCTGGATTTCTGCTAGCCAGACAAAGGACACAATTAGTTCACGGCAGAGGCATTTCATTGTAAAAAAAAAATAGCAATGGAACATTTTCTCCCCATAAACCTGGGGCATACTCTCCCACATATACACATACTATTGGTGGGAAGATTAGACACACAAAGAGATTGTACATGGGGTCTCACATGTATGAAACATGCTAGCAGGTTACCATTATTCTTTTCATATTGTGGGGGCTAGGGGCTCTGTGCTCCCTGTGATCTGGAAAATACACATAAAATTTTTTGGTTCGTACCAGAGAAGAATTCTGAATTATTATGATATTAAAAGATAAAATACATTGGTATTGAATGATACTATGCATATATTTTACGTACTTCTGAGTTTCTAAACTTTTTCGTTGTCATCTGCTGGCTTTCACATATTGTCTGCAGATCCCACAAAACTCCCCCCAAATTCCAATCTCTTATGCTGACCCTGATATATCGAAACTGGGTTAGGGAAAGGCATGATGTGGAAGGGCTAATTCTGCGGGAAGTGAATACAAGTGGTTGGAGTGTATACAGTTTAGTCATTTTTTTAGTCATGTCTGACTCTTGGTGACCCCATTTGGGGATTTCTTGGCAGAGATACCAGAGGGATTTGCCATTTCCTTCTCTAGCTCACTTTACAGATGAGAAAACTGAGGCAAACATGGTGAAGTGACCTAGTAAGTGTCTGAGGCCAGATTTGAACTCAGGATGCTGACTCTTCCTGACTCCAGACTGGGCACTCTATGCACTATGGTGCCACCTAGCTGCCTTGGTGAGACATACACAAGTGGGCAACTCCATCCTCAGGCTTTGCTGGATTGTAATGGTATCTTCTGGTACCATCATCATGCTGCTCCCTCTAGGTCAGCTTGTCTGCCCTCTGTTGGCTGCTGCTTTGCATGGGCTTGCCCTGGGCATTATATCCTGCCTCTGTTTCTCCCCTCCTCTTGCTTCCTCTTCACCTCTGCTGGGTGAGGTATTTTGTGGGTCCCGTGGGATTTGCTACATAATACTCCTGCTACTGATTCTGGACTTTATTTCTGCAAAGTCACCAGTTTGCCATCTCAGCTCATTTACTAGAGTGTAGTGCAGTGATTGAAATCCTCTTAGTGATAAGGTCAGGATAATAGCTTTTAAGCCATACCTATACCACACCTTGGATATATGGGGTGTTCAGGGAGGACTAGCCCTCTGGTGTGAGGGCTTGCCAAACCCTTTTCAAGGCTGCTCATTCACCTTTGGTGTCTACCTGGCACTCAACTCTCACCTGTGGTTCCAAGAAACTATAGCATGCACAGTGACCACATTCTGGTAAAACCATGCCCACAGATGAGCTAAACCAGGTTGAGGGGAACCAGTGTCTCTCAAATCCATCAGTGAATTAGGGGGGTGTCTAACCCAAGCATGGGAAGACTCTATAGCAACAAGCACCCTGGCATCTCCAGGGTGGCTGCTAACACAGGTTCTTAGATCTGCTTTTCTAAAGGAAAGCAACTCAAAATAGGTTAACAATCTTGCTTTAATCAAACATGTCATTTACCTAGTTCAGGGGGAAAAGTTCAGCACCCTGAACTTCAGAGAATACAAACAAAATACAAACAAGTTACAAGCAGAAGTTACAAACAGCAGATAGGCTTCCAACTGTCTGAGCATTACATCCATACCTAGTCAGTACCAGAGAGGGAAGCACTAACATCTGGGTTTTCAAAGCTGGGGGGCACAATGGCTGCCCAGAGTCTCATCTGGTCAAATCACACAATTCTTCTCAAAGTGAGCCCCAAAGCAAAATCTCACATCCTGGGTCAGAGAATGTCACAATGTCACAACATTCCTGAAAAAACAAGCCTCCTGCCACAGGCTCCATGTGACCATATTCAGCCTATAAGAGGACAGAGTATATTTTCAAGTCTGGGAAGGTTCTCAGAGTCAGTTAAGCCTATCAAAGGGCCTAGGGGCAGGAAGATCTTAAATTCCCATTCCCATAACAGACTCCTCCCAGCAGAATGGGCAAATGAGAACAATCCAATGATCATGAAGATGACTGAAGCAGGTGTTGTGGAGAGTTTAGAGCTTGGTCAGGCATCAAAGATGCCAAGATCATCCACTGTGTCCTGGACCAGTAGCAGTCATCTTGACTTTTATCCTGACACTGGACTTCGATGACTCTGGAAGAGAGTGAAGCTGATGATTTTGTGACTTTGCCTTGCTGAAATCCAGTTCATACGGAAGTCAAGACATCACCCTATTATGTCATTGGTCTTCTTGGAAAGGAACCACACCTAGCTAACAAAAGCCAGGTAGAATATTTGCTGGATACGATGAGGTCTTTTATTCTTAACACTTATTTCAAGTTGAAATTATAGTTCTTTGTCCCAGACAACTCTCTGAATTAGGACTAAAAATTCCCAAGATTCTCTTTGGTTTGCTCTGGAAATGAATTTGAGCTACAACAAAAGGTGAATTAAGAAGCCAGGTCATTTTACCCCACCCACATTATCTTTACTCATATTCTTGTCTTTATTATGAATATATGTCCACAAAAAACCCACATAACTTTGGTGCTATACTTTGGACAGTAAGAACTTCACTGTTTCCCTCTGTATGGAAAAAGAAGATACTCTGATATAGTAAAATCAAATCTGATTTCAAACAAAGCTGGACTGTATTAATTTGGACCTCATTTTTTGGAGGCATTGATTTTTGTCCCTGATTTTTTATACATACATATATATATACACACACAAACATATATATAATATATATACCCACACATATATGTATATATGTGTATATATGTATGTGTGTAGACATATACATATGTATGTATATTTATATGTATATGTATACATAGACATTTGTTCCCTCTTTATACACATCTATGAGCCTGGGGACTGTTTAGGACTTTGACCAGTGGCAGACTCTGGTTTAGGCATTACTTCCTAGATAGAAGTAACAAGACCCCAAGAATCACTCACCTGTTTCAATTCTTCTTTAAAGACCTGGTCAAACCAGGTTCCCTTATTTTAGGTGAAGACCCAGATCTGATACTATTCATGATGTTATGGGTGTTGTGTGATTACTGAATTCAATTGCTTGGTCCCAAAGGGGAGAACTGGGGCCAAAGGGGGAAAGTCACAGGGGTCCAGGTTTTAGGAGGTAGTTTTTCTGAAGGCCCCACATGCAATAGGGGTGCTACATCCAAAGATTCACATTTATAGGAAATATTTCTTAACAAGCAGAGCCAACATAAAGGAGGAGTTTCTCATCACTGAAAGTCTTTAAGCAGAAAGGCTGAGTGACTATTTATTAGGGATGCTATAAAGACAAGCTTCAAGTGGGCAGTTGGCCAGGATAGCTTCAAAGGTATTTTCTAACTCCAAGATTCTCTGATTCAACTGAAAAACCACTGAACATCCCTTCCCCCAGTCTTTTCTCTTCCAAGCTAAACACTCCCAGTGTCTCCAACAGATCCTGATATGGCGTGATAGCTAGTTCTCTCACCATCCCAATCTCCTCCGCTGATCACAGCCTAACTTATCAAAATCACAGAATCTCAGATGCGAGAGAGACTTAAATGCCATCTGATCAAACCTACACTTAAGAACTATTTCCCACTGTAACACAGTTAACGAGTGGTCATCCAGCCTTTGCTTGAATCGATCTACTGCCAGGATTGAACATACATAATGGCTGGACTAGACTGAAAGCTCCTTGAAGGCAGGGATTATGTCTTATTCATCTTTTGTTTCCTTTCATCCATTCATTCCAAAAGCACTTACTTAGTGTTTATAATGTGCTAGCCATTCTGCTTTGTGCTAAAGGTACAAAGAGAAAAATAAAACAGTCTACTTGAGGAAGTTACAGTGTACCCACATGGAAATGATATATACACAGATAAACAAATGCAAAATTTAAAGTAGATACAAAGCAATTTTGATAGGTGTGTGCTCATGCGTGCACGTGTATATGCATGTGTGTATGTGTGTAAGAGGGGCAGTAGCTAGAGAATACTAATAAATCTGGATGATCAGGAAATGCCTACAGTTGGAGGTTCTACCTGTTTTGGGCTTTCAAGAAAGCTAGAAATTCCACATGACAGCAATGGGGTGTGGGTACCAAGATGAAGGAAGGGGGTGAGGGTGCCAAGGTCATCTGAAGCCAATACCTTATACACAATGGGTGCTCAATATCACTGAACCCAGAAAAGAAGGCATGTATTTACAAGATATAGTGATTGTAAGCAAAGCTGAGATTTTGTGAGACTCAGAAGAGAAATCAGATGGTTACAGTTCTGGTTAAGACCCCTTTAGATAGAACATCTAAACTTCAGAACATCTAGACCTATGTTCAAAGAGAGAAGTAGAAACTAAAGCAGGTATAGGCTTTAAGATTCATTCAACAAACATTTATTAAGCACCTTCTGTGGACAGGATCCTGTATAAAGTAACAGAGTGATATGAAATGTACATACCATACATAGTCCCTTTCTTCACGGAGCTTGTAGTCTGGTGGGATGGAGGATGGGAATAAAGACATAAACACATTTATTTCCTGCACACAAAAGAAATGCCAGACATAAAACACTCCTAAGTGTGCACTGACAAGATTCAGTAACTTAATTTAATATTACTGTTAAAATTTCCCTGGGAAGTTGATACTTAAGCATAATGATAACAGAAAACAAATTTAAAGACATCTCCACTCCAGATGTTCATGTGGACTATTTGTGCCTGACCTGTGGTAGAGCCTTCTGAGCTTATATCGGTCTGATGAGCCGCAGGCAGACACCCCGTACCTTGATCCTGACATAGAGATGCCATTTGGGTCCTCTTTGAGCTCAAGGACAACAACCAATAGACAACAGTTTGTAGTGTTGTGTTTCACCTTGGCTCTGTACTGTCACCTCAGTGTCCACGTCTTCTGGCCAATCAGGTCAGGTCTTAGGCATCTCCGTTTGTTGGTACTTGACTTCTCCAATATAGAAACCTCCTCTGCTGCCATCCAACTTCATCTGATAGACCCAGGTCCTCCAGACCTCTTGAGCTCACAAGGTTGCCTCTAAACTTAGACATGTCCATTAAAAAATTGATGATCAGCCGTCTACTCAGAAAAAAGAAAATTGTTCCACCTTCTCTGACTTCTGAAATGAGTTTTATTATTAGACTATTTTTTTTTTCATGTCAGTCTATAAGAATTTATTAGGCATTTGTTATGGAGAAGCTAGGTGGTGCAGTGGATGATCTCTGAACCTGAAAGTCAGGAAGACTCATCTTCCTGAGTTCAAATCCAGCCTCAGATACTTACTATATGTGTGACCCTGGGAAAGTTACTTAACTGTGTTTGCCTCAGTTTTTTATCTGTAAAATGAGCTGGAGAAGGAATGGCAAACCACTCCAATATCTTTGCCGAGAAAACCCCAAATGGGATCATAAAGAGTCAGACATGACTGAAAATGACTTAACAACAACAACATGTACCAGGCATTATTTTAGCTGTGGATACAAAGAAAGGCAGCCATGGTCCATCACCTCAAGGAACTCACATTCTAACGATGATAAGTAGCATTTATATAGCACTTTAGGTTTCCCAAGTGCCTTTCATATGTCATTTTCTTTGATGCTCACAACTCTATGGGCCAGGTGCTATTATTCCCATTCTAGAGGCAAAGAAACTGAGGTTGAGAAAAGTGGTGACTTGTGCAGGATCACAGAAATAATTGTCTGAAGCAGGATTTGAACTCATTTCTTCCTGACTTCCAGCCCAGTGTTTACTTTGCTGTTCCACCTAACTTTCTGTGTCTGCAAAATCGTCATGAAAATAGTCAAAACCATAGTAAGGGGATCTTTGATGAAGATACTGAATGAGCATGGGAGAGGGTTTTACAAATGATCTTCGCACAATTGACTGAAAGGTATGGAGAGCATGGGACCACATTGCGCTGTTTTTTTTTTTATTAGGTACAAAAAAAATTGAACTTTGTGGAGCAAAATGAGGCATTAGTAGGTTCTCTAATCTTTCCCACATACCTGTATCAAAGTCATGGAAATTTCCTCAAAGATTTAACAACAGCAATAATGTTTCTGATGACTCTGTGATTATTAACATCAAGTGAGATGTAAACAAGGGAGATGGCCGTTTACCAACGTTTGCCACTGTCATGGAGGCTGTCCAGCAGAGAATGCATGTCCAAAAGAAATTCCCCATAGAAGGTCAAATCCGTCAATTGCTTCTGTTTGTTGAATACATCAACTCTCAGAATCTCCTAGAGCCTCCTAATTTGAATATCTAATTATGCAAAAGAGCATAGACTAACAATTCACAAAAAAAAAGCTGAGTAAATGAAGACTGCATAGTGTCAATGTTAGGAAATATAGTTGGGTCCATCGAGCTGGTCTCTTGGCACATGTAACTTTGGACAGAGCCTGCAAATGAATGATGAACTAAGCCCAGAAATAAATGAGAGAAGGACAGCAGCCTGGATGGCATATGGGAAATGTGTTGTGCTTTTTATGACCCTAAGCTTCTCCTTGAAACAAAAGTCCATCTTTTAGACATCAATATTCATCTATTGATGATGTCTGGTTGAAAGTCATGGAATACTATGGTTTTTAAAGAATTTAAGTACTGGACCACCCAAAGGGCAATGGTGTGATATATTGTGGATATGGGCAGGCTATAGCATATGATATTAATTATACAAGAGAAGTACCATTTTGGACATCAATAGAGGGATATATGACTGGAAAAGGAAGTGGGCCAGTCATGTAGGGAGAGGAAAGGATGAACAAATGTATGCTCCTTTGCTATCAATGAAATATTCAGAGATCTCAAGGAAGTACTCCAGTCCTTTGAGTGGGCTTGTAGAAGGAAATAGCTAAGAGTTGGATGAGAAAGCATGGGAGGGTTGTGGTTTGCATGGATTGGAGTAGTACCCACATCTAGAAGATCACAAATTCAACAAAATTTAAGTAGAAAGAAGAATTCAAAAGGAAGTGGGGAAGGTATTCTAGACATGGGGATCCATGTGAACAAAGGTATGAATCTGAGAAAGCATCAAGGGTATGGTTCAGCTTTAATATTTTGTAGAATGGGCAGACCAGAGTAGTATGAGATAGGACTGGCAAGGCATAGTGGCACCAACTTGTGGAGTCCCTTAGATGGTAGACAAAAATGTAATCTTTTCTGTAGGGAGGGAAATGGAGTAGCTGACTTGAAGGTCTATCCCTAACCCTAAGATATTCCCAGACTTTATAATTCAGGAAATCTCTAACCTCAGGTATATCAACAACACATCACCTTAAGTCCCATGGAGATGGAGTGATTTGAGAGCATTTCCTTTTGTGAATAGCTACTGAAGAGCCCTTCTCCACTGGACTTTCACCCTCTCTCCCTGCAGTCTGATTGTTTGAGCTCTTCCTCACATACCTGAGCTCCCTTGGGGAGGGCGGTTTCCTGTCACCAGTACATCGCTGCTTGAAGATTTTCCAGGATTTAAATGTAATCCCCAAGGGGCTGTTAAACATAGAGCATTAAGTGTGGCACCTGGAAGGAGGCGGGTGAGATTGAAGTTTCCCCTGAGACAAGCAGTTTTTATTAAGGATCTCTTTCGTCCCAGAAAAGGAAAGAAAGAGAAAAGATAAGGCCACCACTACAGTCTGATTCAATTTAATTCAACAAGCATCTGGTAAGTACTTGCCATATCAAGCAAACACTGTGCTAGGCATGGGAGATAGAACAATTCCAAGAAAAATGGTTCCCGCTTGACCCTCTTGCCAAGAGTAAATAACACCAAGAGTACTGAGGAAAGTTTTTGAGTTGGAGCTGGGAACCTCAAGTGAATGAGAACATGTAATTAACGATGCCACATTTTCACTCATATCAATGAGATCCCAGTGGGCTAGAAGGTAAGGTTTGGACAAATGAAGGGAATTATTAAATTTTTGTTGTCTAGATCTGTGATTTCATCTATGCAGGAATGCTTTGGCAATGAAACTGCCTTTCCTAATGCAGATCAGCAACTATTTTGCATTTGAAATAGTTGCCTAGATTGCTAAGTGTCTTGTTTATTATGAGTCAGAGGCAGGATTTGAACCCAAGTCTTTTTGACTCTGAGGCCTGCTCAGATAGCAAATATGGAGCTCAGGGAGACCAGGCAAGATGGTAGAATGAGAGCAAGCAATATAATCCAGTTATCCCTTATAACTACTCCACAAAGATCTGGAAAACATGCCAGACTGTCTAGATTGGGAAACCAAAGAAAAAACTACAGTGAGTTATTTTTCCAGTCCAGGTTGTCATAGGGAGACAGAAAGGTCTGTATATATTATGGAAATGGTTGAGCCAGGAGTGTGAGCATTCCAGCTCGTATACTGGGCAAGGTCTACTCCTGTGCGCTAGGACAACATATCTTAAAAGATTTTAGATCCATCAGAGGGGTCTGCCACTGTGAGGGAGAAGTGACAAGTGCAAACTAGTAGCTTTAGTTTATCCCCCAGATCCACTGTAGATTGAGGAGAGGACCTTTGCTTGGGGGTGGAGGTCCAGAGCAAAGAGTGGTTGTGGGCTCAAGGTTCTTTACTGGGCAAGGAATGGTAACTGAAACTGGCAGAAGAGTGGGGAGGTTTCCTATATCTAGCTTTCCATCCCAATTTGAAGCCTATAGCAGAATAACCAGGGTGGGGGAGATGAGAGTAGAGTGAAGCCCACAGATTTGTCACTCTGGCCCTCCAGAGATTTCCAGCTGATGGATGGTGGCTGAATTTAACAAAAGTCTACCACATGTCCAGTCAGGGGCAAGCCCACAGTTACAATGTTCAGATCCAAACCATAGAGCTAAGACCAGGATAGAAATTAGACTTCAACCTGGATCAGACTGTTTTGAGTACACTGAAAGCTTGTAGATCCCCAGATTGTGTTCCCTGAGATCTTTGAATAACACAATATTTAATCATTGGAGGAAGCAGTAGCAGGTTTTAAGAGGACAAAAAACAGGAATAAGTAGGACCCAGAAGTTCACAGAGATTTGGAAAGTAACATTGGAAAAATGAGTAAACAAACAACAAAAAAAGAATTCTACAATAACAACTACTCTGGTGACAGGACACCCAAGCCACAAACCCAGAAGAAGAGAATAACTCACAAAAATATGTATGCTGAGTCTCAAAGAAAACCACAGCTTAGATATAAGCTCAACTAGAATTCTTGAGGAAATGAAGCAAGGGTTTTAAGAAGTTTTAAAATATTTTATAAATGAACTGAGAGTGCTAGGGGAAACAATAGGAAAATGATAATAGTTAGCATTTATAAAGTACATTAAGATTTGCAAAGTAATTTAAAAAAACATCTTCTCATTTTATCCTCGCAACAACTCTGGGAAGTGGTACCCCCATTTTCTTGATGAGGAAACTGAGGCAGAAAGAAGTTAAGTGGTTCACCCAGGATCTCATAGCTGCTAAGTATCTGAGCCTGTATCATAGACTCAGATCTTCCTGACTCCAGCCCCAGTACTCTACCCACTGTGCCACCTACCTATCTTATCAACAGATGAGAGATATAGAAGGAAATTGGAGAGAAAATTAATAGCTTGACATAAGATGTAGAAAAGCATAACCCAAGCAACAGATTTCTTGAGAAGTATAAGGGACCAAGTAGAAGTTAATGACTTCATGAGACAAGAAATATTAAACAAAGTCAAAAGACTGAAAAATAAGGAAGAAAATATAAGATATTTCATATAAAAACATTAAGGAGAGTTAATTTAAAAATCAATGGGATACCTGGAAACTATGATCAGAAAAAGATGTTGGACAATATATTTCAAGAAATCATAAAAGAAGGCTACCCAGATCTTTGAAGATTGAGTATAAAGTGGAAATGAAAATTCACTGGCCACTTCCTGAAAGAAACCCCCAAACAGAAACTTCTAGGAATGTTATAATCAAAATTCAGAACTTCCATGTCCAAGAAAAATACTTCAAGTAGTCAGAAAGAAAGAATTCAAATGCTGAGAAACCGCAATCAGAATCATAAATAATTTAGCAGCAACCACAATAAAGAAGTGGAAAGATTGGAATGTGACATGAGTAAGGCAAAGGATGTAGGCTTATATCCAAGAATAACTTACCCACCAAAACAGCATAATGGTACAGGAGAAAAAAATGAATCTTTAATGAAATAGAGGAATTCCAAGCATTCCTGATAAAAAGAACAGAGATGAATGGAAACTTTGAAATAGAAACAGATGTTAAGAGAAACATAAAAAGATAAAAATGATTGTGCAATCATGAGACTAAACAAAGAATAAGTTTTCCAAAGGGAGGATTGATATGTATCCTCTTAAACACCATGATCATCAGGGGTGACAAGAGGGACTCTAACAAGACAGAGGATCTGGGAGCAATTTTATTATGTTTTAATGATTTTAAATGAAGAGAGGAATACTTTGGGTGTTGTATGTGGGGAGGGCAAAGGCGTGTGAATGTGAATGGTTTGAATTTACCCATAAAACTTACTAGGATAGAAGAATGGATTACAAAGAATTTTCATAGACTTAAGAACTCTAATAAAAATGAAAAAATATTATTTCAAAGGCTTTATGATGAAATATGCTATATACTTCCTGACAGAGAGGCAATGAACTCAGGGAAAACTGAGACATTTGGATGTGACCAATTTAAGAATTTGTTTCATTTGACTATGCATGTTTTATTATAAGGGTTTGGTTTTTCTTTCTTTTCAGTGGGTGAAGGTGTGAGGAAGAGAAGAAAGATTTTCGTTAATTGAATAAAGTGAAATGAACAAAAATTGAATTCCCACTATTGGACGTGAAGTCAGAAAAGGCCTGGGTTTCAAGCCAGTTTCTGACCTAAGCTGTGTGACTTTAGAGCAAGTTACTTAACCCCTTTCTGCCTCGGTTTTCTTATATATAAAAAGGGGGCAATGATACCTGTAGCTTTTGTATCTCATAACTGTTGTGAGGATCAAGTGAGATAATGTCTATAAAAAGCATTGTGAACCTTAAAATTTTAGGTAAATGCAAATTATTATTATTATTCTGATCCCAAGAACTATTGTTTTTTTTTTTTAAAGGATGAGAGATTCATCGTGGGATAATAGTGACAGCTTTGGTCTTTGGGACTGTATACCCAACCTGTCAGGTTGACATTTGAGACACCAAATGTGTGTTTTTGCTCTTATTCTCTCCATCTTTTATTGCTGCTATCAGGGACGGAATTCTGGGTTATAGAGCATAGAAATGATCCTGACCCTTTTCTTATTTTTTGTTTTGTTTTGTATTTTAAAGTTTTATTAGGGCAACTAGGTGGTATAGGGGATAGAGTGCTGGGACTGAAGTCAGAAGGACATCTTCCTAAGTTCAAATCTGGCTTCAGAACTTACTAGCTGTGTGACCCTGGGCAAGTCTCTTAACCCTGTTTGCCTCAGTTTCCTCATCTGTAAAATGAGCTCGAGAAGAAAATGGCAAACCACTCCAGTATCTTTACCAAGAAAACCCCAAATGGGGTCACGAAAAATTGGACATGACTGAAAAACAACCAAACAAAAGTTTTATTGGTGCAATTAAAAAAATCATAGTCATTTCTATAAAGCCTCCAAAAACCCCCAACCTTCCTCCTATCTCCAGTTTTAACCTTGCCTTATAACAAAGAAATACAATTAGGCAAGAACACTCTATATTATAACTACATCTTTCTTCCTTCTTTCCTTCCTTCCTTCCTTCCTTCTTTCCTTCCTTCCTTCCTTCCTTCCTTCCTTCCTTCCTTCCTTCCTTCCTTTCCTTCTTTTCTACCTTTTGACAGAATATTCCTCCACCTCTCTGCCATGAAGGAGGGCCTTTTCATTCCTCATTCTTTAGAACTATCATTTGACTCTCATCTTCTCATGGGTTGTTTAACTTCTAAGTTGACTTCTACTAAAGTTCATATTAGGATCTAAACTCCAAAGTGATATCCATGTAGCAAACTGAAGATATCCATCTCTACAAATCTCTCTGATCCCAGGAACTATTATTTTTTAAAGGATGAGAGATTCATAATGGGATAATAATGACAGTTTGGTCTTTGGGACTGCATACCCAACCTGTCAGGTTGACATTTGAGAGACCAAGTGTGTGTCTTTGCTCTTCCTCACCTCCCACAACATTTGTCTGTTTCACGTATCTTAAAACTTAATTGTATTATCCTGTGCTGTTCTTTAGTATTTTATCCCATGAGCACCTGTCTCACCTCCCTGCCTAGGCTGTCACTTTCTATAAGCCTCTTGAAGGCAAAGGTTAGGTTCCGCTTAAATCCCATCTCCTCTATAAATTCTTTCCCCAAAATTCTCATCCCTTGGAATCCTCCTCTGAATCCATATACTGTTCATTTGGCATATACCAAGTGCTATTTTGTCAGTTACTTGCCTTTTGATGCACATACATGTTCCTCTTAACTAGATAGCAAGCTCCCTGAGCATAGGCATGTCTTACCCCTCTATATATAGAGTGCCAGATAATGAGTTCTATTTTGGACATATTGAGTGTAAGATATATACTGGACACCCACTTTGAGATGTTTGGAGAACCATCAGAGTAGAGGTGGTAATTAAATCCATGGAAGCTGATGAGATCACCAGGTGAAGTACTATAGAAGGAGATGAGAAGACAGAACCCTAAGGGACACCTACAGTTAGAGGGTATGATCTGAAGGACGATCCAGCAAAGGAGACAGCAGAGTGGTCAGATAGGTAAGAAGAGAATCAGGAGAGAGCTGTGTCCCAAAACCCTTGAGAGAAGAGAGTATCAAAGAGAGAGAGTGATTGACAGTGTCAAAGACTGCAGAGAGGTTGAGGAGAATGAGGATTAAGCAAAGGTCATTGGATTTGGCTGCTAAGAGATCATTAGTAGCAATTAGTAACAATAGGGTCAGAAGCCGGATTATAAATGGTTAACAAGAGGCATCTATTGTAGATGGCTTAGAAAGTAAGCTCCATGAAGACAGGGACTGTCTACTTTTGTATTTTGTGTCCCTAGGACTTTGTATTGTGCTTAACACATAGTAAGAGCTTAATAAATACTTTAAAATTAATTCATTCCTTGAATAGATACATGATGAAAAGAAATTGAACCAGATACTTGGGAAGGGTTCCCTTTCTATAGATGTGGTACCTCTAAATATTCAAGTTAATGAAATGGGAAAAACTCAAAGTTAGCAAGCATCTTGAAACATCAATTAACCAATAAGTATTTATTAATCAACTTTTATGTGTCAGGCACTGTGCTAACTGCTGGAAATGCAATGCCTACTTGCAAGGACCTTACATTCTAAAGAGAGTCAATATATACATAATGGAAATATATGCAGTGCAAATGTAAAGTGAACAAACATACACACATGTAATGTGTAGAAAATGTTTTGGGTGAAAGGGTGTTGGCAATTGGCAGGAGATGGATCATGAAAGGCTTCAAGTAGAAGATGGTGCTTAGGTTTAGTCATGGGAGAAAAAGAGTTTCTCTCCATTTTATTCCTTATCTGATCTTTCTGAAAAACAGAGTGTGGACATTTTTTCTTAGATATTTGTTCCCACTTTTGGATTAGCAGAAAATTCAATGACCATATTTTATTTAGATTCATAGCAAAGAGGTGCCCCTTGACTTCCCACCCTTTAGGAATTTCAAGGTACAGAACTAGGAATTCTGAATCCTGAGAGGAAGAGGTTAAGAAACATCAGTTTGAAGACAGACTGAAATTTCTTGGTGTTTCTGCGCCCCTCAAGAGTGAAGGTGAGACAAATGGAAATGTCTGTGTTTAAAGAATGTTTCCATAAATTATTCTGCTTAAAAGACACCTAGGAGCCTACTCAGTCATGAGAACTCAGGCCATTCTGCCATTGTTTTCATTGATTTTTCAGTTACCTTGTCACAGCCAGGCACAAAATAATGCTAATTGGATGAGACTGATCTAGGAACCCCTTGTTAGGAAGCTTGAAAAGGACATGGGAAAATATAAAAAACTTGCAGAAGCCCTAAGAGAGAAAGAGAAAAGGAAAGCATGAAGCTTATCAGTGGAAACAGTTGAATTGATGCCCCTAACCCCCAATAAAAAAATCTGGAAGACTATTTGTCTTCAAAGATGATAGTGTTGGTCCCATGGCCAGACTTCCCAGGGTCTGCAGAATTTATGCTGGGTAATCACTTGCATCACTGTCCTAACTTTCTTTTGGATTAGTCATCTGTGGCCTGATGATGCATAAAGTGAGTAATATGCCTGCTGGGTAGGGGGTTAGGTTATCACCTGTGGATCACAGAGATTTCCCTGAAATACCATTTAGCTCAGCTATGGATCAGCCTCTGTACCTCCATACACTCACCTGATGCATTACTTTGGTAGGACCACTCCTAACTAAACCCAATGCCTTCCTTCCAACATATGCTTTTGTCACTGAAAAGCAAATTTAGCCATCACCTGAAGGCATCATAATCATTATCATCAGTACACATTTATTAAATACTTCCTACCTGCCGGATACTGCTAACAGGGAGCTCATATTCTAATGAGGTAGACCATATGCACCTGTATACTGTATGTCTATAGTGCAGGATATCCATCCATATGTATATCTATATATAAACATATGTAAATAGTGTGTTACATATATGTATATATACTCATATAGTGAAAATTGAAGCAATCTCAGAGGGAAGACCCTAGCAGTGTGTGTGTGTGCACACATGTGTGTAACTGTGGCAGGAACTAGGAAAAAATTCTTGCAGGAGATAAGATTTTAGCTGAGCCTTGAAGGATGACAGGAAAGTGAGGAGAAAGAGATGAATGAGAGGCTTCCTGGTATGGAAGACAGCCAGTGAAAAGGCCATTGAGGGTTGGGAATTGGATGGCTCTTAATTGAGTGAGCTTACTTGTTCACTTTTAGTGCCTTGGTTTCCTTATTTGTAAAACTGAGATAAGAATATTTCTAACACTTACCTTGTAGGATTATTATGAAGCCCAAATGAAATAATGTATGTAAAGTTCTTTGTAAAATTTAAAACACCATGTAAATGCCCATTTTTATGATAGTAGCAATAAATAAAAAATGATTATGTATCCATACATCCCAATCCTCTCATTCAATTACAAAAGTCATTTTATTCACTTGTACAATAATATAGAAAGAAAAGCAAACTAGAGACTAGTTCTTCTACTATATGAACCCCATTAAAAAGATGAAGAGATAACAATGAATGAATAAAAAAGCATTAAGTTCTTACCGTGTTTCCCCGATAATAAGACCTATCCCGAAAATAAGCCCTCCCCGTACTGTGTAAGATTCCTCTAAAATAAGCCCTCCCCCGAAAATAAGTCCTATTGAGATTGCTACTGTAGTGAAGGTGATCCCCTGCGCTACACGCTACATTACGGTACCCTCTGTATGCACCGTCCCAAATGCACGCCGTGCTCTGAGCTGCATCCAATCAGAGCTGCAGCAGTGAGCGCGTCATCCTGTTCTTCCCCAGTGATTTGCTTGCTGGCACCATTGAGAGCAGTGCCGCAGAGGAGAGCTGAGGAAGGACAACATAAGCCCTCCCCTGAAAATAAGCCCTCTGGTGTTTTTCTTTCCAAAAAAATTAATAAGACAGTGTCTTATTATTGGGGAAACACGGTACTACATGCAAAGCACTGTGCTAAGTACTAAGGATACAAATAGAAAAGCAGAGATACTTCCTGGCATCTAGGAGCTCACATTCGAATGAAGGAGACAACAACAGAAAAGATTTAAGCAGATGATCAGAAGGAAAGTCCCAGTGGTCCTTAGGGTATAGCAGCAAAACATATGATAATGTATCTTCTTTGGTCTAATTTCCATGCATAAAACTATCTATTTCTGATGGTAAATGATGTGACAGTGCCAAGGATTTTGGATATGAAAACTTTCTTTGCCAGGTCTTCATTATCTGTGGATTATGGGGGATAAGGGGGTGGAGTACTGAAACTCAGGACCTACAGACAGTTGGAAGTTGTATCTTCCTAAGGTTGCTTGTAGGGGCTAGTTTGAAAGTCAGTAGTCTTGGGTGGGGGAGGTCAGTCAGGGTTGCACTTTTATTCCCAGAACTCTTGAGTTTACTTGCCCTCAGTGGCAGTTGGTATTGTGGATAGCAAATTTGATAGGCCTCTTCTACACAGGGAAGGCTCCATATCCAGGAGGACTTCTACCAGCAGTTAAGTGGAGTAGTGGGTAAAGCCTTGGTTCTGGAGTCAGGAAGACCTGTGTTCAAATCCACTCTGTGACATTTACTAGCTATGTGGTCCTAGGAAAGTCACCTAATCACTATTTCCTTCCATTTCCTTATCTGTAAAATGGGCATGATAATAGCACCTACATGGTTGTTGGGAGGACCAAATGAGAGGTTTGCAAAGTGCTCAGCATAGTGCCTAGCACACAGTAGGTACTTACTAAATGTTTATTCTCTTCCTTTTGAAGAGCGGTGCATTCACAAAGACAATATGACAACTTTTCCCGGGAGTCATTTTTATCTCGAGTCCATTGAAAAAGATGAGAAGAATGAAATGATAATAATAGTAATGATCACCATCTGAAAAGCCTACCCCATCAACTGTGCCACAAGAAGATGAGGGCAATGGCCAAATGGGAAAGTGCCAAGAAGAGTGATGTACATGGGGATTACCCAAATCCATTATAATAATGGGAATGCCTAGAAGGAACCCTGTGATGCTGGTGAATTGGTCTCTGGCATCACTGGGATGCGACTTCACCTGCGACTCAAAGTCAAGTCCACAAGTATTATTAAGTGCTTACTATGTACCAGGTACTGTGCCAAGTGTTGAGAATACAAATACAAGCTGAAAAATTGAGTGAGTTCCTGCCCTCAGGAAGACAACAGGAAGATGAAGACGACACATAAAAGGAAGCTGAAAAGTAGGAGGAAGAGCTCAAAGGAATGCAGACATGAACATAGCTGACTTTGTCACTTTCCTTAAAATAGAAGTTCCAAGGAGAATTGACTAATCAGAGGAAAGAATTGTAGAAGTATAGTGATCTTCCAGGATGAGAAGGCTGCTGGGTCTTGATGGAGAAAGAAATTAGGAAAGTGAGGAGTGAGTATTGGAATGAATGGGGCAGCAGGGGATTGTAGACTGTCCATATTCAAAACCATTATGGTGATCCACTTGTCACAGTGGATAGTAGAGCAAGTATCACTTTCTTGCTCTGACATCATAAGAGGGCAAGGAAAGTTGTATAAAATAAAGGAAGCAATTCTGGAAATTCTTCACTATGGATGGCACCGATTATTAAATTGGGCAGATTTTGAATACCCATGAAGTGGACAAAAGATTTTCATTTTGTGCCAATACTATTATCATAGCAATGTTAGAATCAGATCTTACCAGTTTAAGATAAGGGCTTCATGCTTTTTTGTCAATGGTATCATCAGATCTGAGTTATGGTAAATATATTTCCAGTCTGGACAGCTCAATTGTAAGAAATAACTTCAACCTTAAAACTGAAAGAGATAAAATAAGAATTGAAACTGAAGAGCAACTATAACCCAAGAATGAAAAGTTAAAGAACCCGAGATTATTGGAAATTATCACTTAAGGCAAACTATCCTATTAAATAGCAAAACAGATAGCAAAGAGAATTCTAATATCTTAAAACATTTTGAAAAGGTGATGGGCATCCTTAGATTGGAATTTTTAAAAGCCCCTTTTCATGGCTAAATATACAAATAGCACAGCAACTGTACCAAAACAGAATAATTAAAATCTGGAATTTCATTATGAATGAACATGTTCTCCCCTCCATTTGACAGAAAGTATAAAAAATTTTAGCATCTGCACACAATAGTATACATATAGTATTTTTTGTTAAAGTAGGAACTTTAGAATAGAAGGAAAGATATAACTATTAAGGAATACTTCTTAGGACAGGAATGAAGCCCTATAAGGGCAGATGTCATCTAAGAAGGCTAGCACCCCCCAAAATGCCCCGCCAAACCACTGGAAGATGAAATCAATATCAACTGTATCTATTATATACAATAGAAAACTTGAACACTACATCACCCACATAAAGTCAACAAGAAAGAAACAAGCAGAAAATTACCCACAAAAGTTTAAAGGGATATAAAATATCAAAAAAAGTACAAAGAAAAAAATAACTGAATAGTAATAAAAATTTTTTCTATGCAGGCTTTAGAAAAAAATATGAGAAGAGAGAGTGAGAGAATCCCTGAAAAAGAATATAGAAAATTTCAAGTTGGTCTCCCTGGTTGCAAGAAGTCCAACGCAATAAAAATTCAAGTTGGGTATAACACAAAACAGGGAATTTCTGCACTATTAATATAATAAGTGAGGATATTTATGTTAAAAGAGGTTACTGACACTAACTTTTCTACAAAACTGGAAGGTGGTAGAGCTAGATTACATTCACAATTATTAGCCCAAGCACTTTACAATAGCGTGTGAATTATAAGCAAATCACTTTACTTCTCATACACAAGCCTGATCCTGTCTTTCCTAACAGAAGTGACATATTTAGTACTAAAAGACAAGGACACTTTTATCTCTTCCAAATATAGGACAATTTTATATAATTCATACAAAGTATTCACAGTGTGTATCACTAAAAACCTATTATAAACATTCTCAAGAAAATAATATATTGTCTGAGTAACACGAATGTCTGCCAAAACTCCCCAGGGTATAAAGGACAATTTATTATTGATTCAGTGATTATTGAATAAGCTGATAGGAAACACTTTAATATTTATACTGCTGTTCTTGGCCAGAAGTAACTCAAGCCAATCTGATGGTTCAGGCTTGGGATTAGAAAGAAAAAAAAGGACATTAATAGATCACTTAACAAAAGGATCCTATTTAATAATAGCATAGAAAAGATATTCAGCACAGATGTGGCATTAATTCAGGTGAATGCAGCTTTTTTTTTTCTCAAGAGGTAGGTAGGCCTGAGCAGCATGGTATGAGGGTATGACAAAGCAATCAGAAGTCTGTCAAGGCTGAAGGGTGTCAACTTCTTTTGGATCTCCCTGAGGCTTTATGTGCCTCAAATAACTGGGAAGCTACTTCTATCTGAGCCATAGTTTCCTGGACCAATTAAATCTTAAGGATCATTTAATTGCCATTTTAGAGGAAAAGAAATTAGCTTATGGCAAGGATGGTGTTTCTTCCACACCTATTTTTTATTGATTATTACAAAGCATTTGATCAAGTTCTGCATTCATGGATTTTTCATATATTATAAAAATATAAAATAGAACTCTTCTTTATTTATAGAATACTACCAACACAATCATTTAAGAAACAATTGATAGAAAACATGACCTTTTTTTCAAGAGCAAGGCATTTATGATTTTGTCTAGCCTTAAGTCCAATATTAATTTTCCTAATAGAACTGAGTATAGCTTCTAAGTTAAAGAGGGAGTAATACCAAAACATGATATTAATAATTTGTTATATATGGATGACATCAAATTACTGGCTCTACCAAAAGTCATGTTTAACAGCTTCTGCATTGTGGAATCTTTAAGCATGTTATAATGTCATTTGAACTTAATAAGTATACAGTTCTTAACATATGCCAAGGAAAGATATAAACTTCAATCCATATGGCTTCAAACTTGAATACAAAGGTCAAAATGAACTAAGGAACAAAGGCAATGCCTATAAATACCTTGGTCTTTTTCAGACAAGGTACATTGAAGACAAAGTTATTGAGGAGAAAGCATTGGCTGGCTAAATTAAGAGACTTAGTGGCATCCTGAAATCAAAGCTTAATGGGAAGTGCACTCTTAAAGCAATTAACTCCTCTGCAAAGCCAGGCTTAACATAATTTTAGGACTACAAAATGTACAATAAATGATTTGGAATCTATTTCAACAAAAAGCCTGTACAATACTAATGAGTACTGAGCTCATCACCTTAAGGCAGCTATGGAAAAATAAATAGCCCAATGTCAAAAAGGAGGCATAGGAATGCCAGATGTAGTCAAAGCATATAATAAATTGATTGAAATGTATGCAAATACTTTTGGAACAAACTTATCACTTCAATGAGCAATAGGAAAGGATAACAGTAGGCATACACAGTTGGTTTGTTGATTGTAATCAAAGGGGGCTAATCTCTGGATAGAGGCTATGAAATGGCTAAGGTTCAAGAATGGAACCAAAGAGCTCTTGGTAGGTAAAATTCACATGAACTCAAACAACAATAGGTCAACAAAGAAGAGTCCAAGTGACTGAGTGATGCATATTTGTTTATCAAAACAAGTCTATGATTCATGATTGCAGTTAAGAACCAGGTCATTGTCAGGTTATCTTTAGGAAGCATGGAATTAGAGATCAGTGGAGATGATGAAAGGAATGGTAGAAATGGTAGAAGCATCAGCACAATAAACAAAAATTTATCACCTACCAAGTACTTAGCAAAGTATGACCTCCTGGTTAGAATTATACACCAGGAATTTGTTATCTTTTGCAGATTAACAGATGAGAAATCCCCAGAGTATAAAATGCAAACTCCAAATTATCCTTGATAATTCAACATATAAACTTCACTATATCTAGACCATTATCACAAGAACTATTGTCTCCAACTATCTAGACATAGCATTGATCCATAAACATTTAAGAACATTGTCTTTATTTTTTAAAATTTTTCCCCACTTAAGAGTATTTTCTTTTTTCCAATTACATGTAAAGATAGTTTTCAACTATCTTCCATTTTTATAGGATTTTGAGTTCTAAATTTTTCTCCTTCTCTTCCTTCTCCCCTCCCCAAGACAGCCATCTGATATAGGTTGTACATGTACAATCATGTTAAATATATTTCTACATTAATAATGTTGTGAAATAAGAATCAAAACAGAAGGGAAAAAGCATGGGAAAGAAAACAAAAAAGTGAAAACAGCATGCTTCAATCTGCATTCAGACTCCATAGTTCTTTCTCTACATGTGGATAGCATTTTCTATCGAGAGTCTTTTGGAATTGTCTAGGATCATTGAATGGGCATTGCCTCACTCTAAGTGAGAACCTGTAAAGCCTTAACTTAAAAAGGCCATGGTCTCACACTGCATCCTGGGCCATCTCCAGTCACCCTAATCTGTACCTTGACCCCGGATACAGTTGGCTCTGGAGGAGAAAGTGAGGTTGGTGACTTTGCACAGCCCTCCCTCACTCAAATTCAATTCAGTTGCAACTATCATCATTTCCCTGATGTCATGGTCCTCTTTGAGAATGAAGGACAAAGTACAAGCACAAGGATCATTGTATTGCTGAGAAGAGCTAAGTCTATCATAGTTGATCACTGCACAAGATTTCTGTATTGTATACAATGTTCTTCTGGTTCTGCTCACTTCACTCAGCATCAGTTAATGTAAGTCTTTCCTGATTTTTCTGAAATCTACCTGCTCATCATTTCTTATAGCACTATAGTATTCCATTACATTCACATATCATAGCTTGTTAGGCCTTTCCTTCAGTGATGGGCAACCCCTCAATTTCCAATTCTTTGTCACCACAAAAAGAGGTGCTATAAATATTTTTGCATATGTGGATACTTTTCCATTTTTTAATGATCTCTTTGGGATACAGACCTAGTAGTGTTATTGCTGGGTCAAAAGGTATGCACTATTTTATAGCCCTTTGGGCATAAGAAACAATGTTTTTAATTAGTCAATGACATTCCAAATATCCAGAAACTCAAAATTATGTGGAATAAGATACTTTAAAAATATAAAAGCCTAGAAGAAGAAATCAGAATTGTAGGGGAACAGGATAAGGTACCCTATCATCCTTTCTGCTATTGGAATTTTCCCAAAAATGCTTTAGAAGATGAATTTATATACTCATATTTTTATTCTGTTACAAAAGCAGTTATTTCACCCACCTGTGCAATAGTCCTCAGAATCTTCAGTATAAAAGAACACTAGCAGGAGGGAGGCTTTTCCCAGGGCTCCTTCTATCTAATAATGATGAAGATGAAAATTGTCTCCAATGTCCCATGGATTGATCAAACTGTGGACATGACGATAGAGCAGAACATTTCTGTAGGCCAGGTGCTATTAGCCTGTGAATTGGCTGATGGAAATTAGGAAAACTGCCTCCTCTGGGCAGTTTTCAAAGGTAATCTCATGTGCTGCCTAAACACTTTAAGCTCACAAGTTAACTTAACCATACATTTGGAACTACTTCTAAAACTATCACAGGAGAGTTTTAAAGGAGAACTGCAGAACCCCTCAGATGCAGGCTATTCAAAGAGAGGGAGTTGATCATGGAAGTTAATATGTCTCTATATAGAAATTCTAATGGAAGCAAGGTTAGGAAAAATTAGAGATGAAAAAGATTAAAAACCACTGGAGCATCACAGAATCTTATAACTGGAATGGCCCTTAAAGATCATATGAGTCTAAAATATTGCTCCATGAAGATCCCCTTTACGATGTTCCTGAAAAGTAGTCAGACAGTTTTGTCTTACTTTTCATGACCTCATTTGGGTTTTCTTGACAAAGTGGAGTGGTTTGCTATTCCTTCTCCAGCTCATTTTACAGATGAAGAAACTGAGGCAAACAGGATTAAGTGACTTGCCCAGGGTCACACAGCTAGAGTCAGGCAAGATTTGAACTCAGGAAGATGAGTCTTCCTGACTGCAGTCCAGCACTCTATCCACTGCCTCTCCTATGATCAGGAATATACTATCTCCTGATGTGACCCAATTTACTTTTTGATAGAATCATTGTCCAAGTTTAATTCATACCAGAAAAAAATAATCATTCTGACATAGTTGACAAGTGGTGAGAGGTCATTGGATCAGAGGTCCAGAAACTTCAAATTGAAGGAGACCTTTGAGGTTATTTTGTCTAATCCTCTCACCTAATTTTACAGATGAGAAAATTCAGGGTCAAAGAGATCAAGGTGGGGTGGCTAGGTGGTGCAGTGAATAGAGCACCAGTCCTGGAGTCAGGAGGACTTGAGTTCAACTCCGGCCTCAGACACTTGACACACTTACTAGCCATGTGATTTTGGGCAAGTCACTTAACCCCAATTGCCCCCTAAAAAGCAAAAAAAAAGAGAGATCAAGGTGCCAAAATTCACTACATTAAAAGTGGCAGAATCAAGATTCACACTCATGCTCTTTGACTATAAGTCCAAAGAGCTTTCTACCATATAATACAACTGGTCTACTATTTAAAACCTCTGAAAAAAAGAGAACTTTCTAAGGTAGTCAATTTTTGGATACCTCTAATTGTTAAGAAATTTTTCCTGATGTCAAGCATAAACTTGTCTCATAACATCTTCCATTCATTCCTGATTCTTGTGTTCTTTGGAACCAAGCCAATAGATCCATATAATAGTCTTTGAATACATAAAGATAGCAGTTATATTCCTCCCTAAAACCCTCTTCTCTGGGAGAAATCTCCCCAGTTTTTTCTAATGATAACAATTTGAGGTCCTTAAGTCAATCATCAGTCAGTCAACCTTCACTTATGAAGTGACCTACTATGTGCCGGTCACTTCACTAAGTGCTGGGGACACAAAGAAAGGAAAAAGACAATCTCTTCTCTCAAGGAACTCACAGGCAAATGGGGAGACAACATGCAAAGATGTACTAACAGTATGTACGTAAGATAAATGAGAGATAATCTTGGAAGGAAGGTACTAGAATTAAGAAGGATCATGGAAGGATTCTTATAGAAGGTGGAATTTTATCTGGGACTTGAAAGAAGCCACAAAAGCTTTAGGTACTCTTCAGTTTACTAGTCAGGATCTTAGGGCCAAAAGGGACCTTAGAAGTCATCAAGTCCAACCCAGCCATCCTGATCACGATTACCCTCTGTACCATACCTAACAAATGTCAGTTCATCTGATACATGAAGATATCTGAATATAGTGCAGTTCATTGACATCCTATCTGGTGTCCAGAGTAGAAGAGAATACTTCAGACATGGACTGATCAGGGCAGAGGATAGCAAGATGAAGACCTCATTCTTTCATAACTATCAGGTGGAACTATCAGGACCTAACCCAATCCCCTTCAACAAGGACAGGAAGATGGGAGTCCCATGTTCATTTGGCAGTCATGGTTCTTCATCCTGCTGGATATGTATATACCGTTATATACTGTTGTTTTTTCCTTTGTTCTCCAAGAGACCAATGACATCAAGAGGGTGATATCTTTGACTTGCAAGTAAATTGGATTTAAGTGAGGCAGAGCTGTGCCCCACTCTCTACTCCGTAGTCATTGGAGTCCAATGGCAAGATATAGGTTAGGATGACTAGCAACGGCCCAGCATGCAGTGGAAGACCTTAGCCTTTTAAAGCTAAAGTCTTTCCCAGGTCTCCTTTTGTCTGAGGCAACACCCATTCAGTAGTTAAAAAAGGTAGTCTACTTTGCCTTCTGGCAATGTGTCAAGCTCATTATGATTTTTAAAGAGTAGACAACCTTCAACATCCCGTACTTTCACCTCTCTGTATAGCCTCATCCATTCATATCAACTTGATAAATGGGGGGCAGTGGTGGTATGAATTATTGATTACTGGTTGACCCAATCAGAATCAGCTTCAGCTCCCATGCTACTAATAAAATCTAAGTTCTTTCCTGAATTTTCTGTATTTCACTAATCTCTAGTTACATGACCTTGGCAAATGGATATTGCCTCTTCACTTCTGGCTCACTCTGTGGTCTGTTCTACCTCCACACCAGCTGCCTTTCCCTTACATCCATTCATGTCCTTCTTCCCGAAAATTCTGTCTCCCCTTTAGGTTTTGTCTTCCACTTTAGATAGACCATAAGTTCCTTCTGGGCAGGGACTGTCTTTTTTTTTTTTCTCTTGTTTTTGTATGTCTTGTTTTATTCAGTGCTTGGCACATTGTAAACACCTAATCAATCCTTTATCTGTCTGTGTATCTATCTTTCTATCTATCTATCTACAAAGTAATAGAAAGAATGTGTTTAACTGTAGGTAGCATGTTACTCAACATGGAAAGTACCGACATTTGTCCTCTTGCCTCCATTTCCAACTTGCATCTTTTGTCTCTCCTCTTTTTCTTACCTTTGAGACCTTTGATTCATATTTCCAGTGGCTGAGAGGTATTTGCCACTCTCTTTGAATCCTGCAGGGTTATAGTGAGGATCAAATGAGTTAATATTTGTGAAACACTGAGCACAGTGCCTGGCACATAGTAGGCACTTGGTACCTGTATTTTCCTTCCCTTCTCTCTTCTCTTGCCTAATTAGTCTTTGCTTTCCCCCAGGATCATGAATTTAGAGCTGGAAGATATCAGACATCATCTAATATATTCTCAAACTTTTTGGTCTCAGGACCCTTTGGAGAACTCCTCCAAAGAGCTTTTGTTCATGTGGGTATTATCTATTGATACTTAGCATATTTATAAATGAAAACATCTTTGTATTAATATGAAAATGGCTTTGACCTCATGGATGCTTTGAAAGTGTATTGGGGTTTCCTAGGAGTCCAGAAATCACATTTTGAAAACCTCTGATTTAATACAACCATGTTGCTTAATTAATTAAAAAAACTCCTAAGGCCAAATAAGGCTAAGTGACTCATCCTAAGAATACTTCTAGGTTGTCAGAGTCCTGAAAAAGAATTAAGATCTCATATTGAAGATGAATGAATGAAAAAATTTTTTATAAAGTGCTTATCAGGCACCTTGCTAAGTACACAAATGTGAAAGTAAAACGGGCCCTGCCCTCAAGGACCTCACTTTTATTTTTTGCAGAGGGGAAGGTAGAGCAATTGGGATTAAATGACTTGCCCAAGGTCACATGGCTAGTTTTGTGTTAAGTGTCTGAGGCCAGATTTGAACTCAAATTCTCCTGACTCCAGGGCCAGTGCTCTATTCACTGTATCACCTAGCCACCCCAGGACTTCACTTTCTACTGGGGAAGATAGCAAGAGTTGGAAAATGGTAGCCAGCAAAGGTGGTTTGGTCTGGGAAGTCCCAGGGAGATGGGTGGAAGAAGGGCACAGTTAACTGGTACTCCCTTTTTAGATACAATAGTAGTGTTGATTTGACCTGATTATTCTTTCCA
The DNA here is from genome assembly GCF_028583685.1 of Petaurus breviceps papuanus. Taxonomy (NCBI): domain Eukaryota; kingdom Metazoa; phylum Chordata; class Mammalia; order Diprotodontia; family Petauridae; genus Petaurus; species Petaurus breviceps. Next base: position 34,949,304 of record NW_027185850.1, on the reverse strand, counting down.
GAGTAATGTTGGCATTGGAAGTAATTACTTTTACTCCCATACAAGAGGTAAAACAATCAGGGAAGGTGCTTGTGCTTTGGCAAGGTGGGTGGTAAGAAGATAGCTGGATGAAGCATGGGCACACATTCCCTTCTCAACTCACTATCCAACTCTCCCCAGTGGCTCTTCTAAAACTTTTCAATCCTCCTTAAATCTTCTACGGTTCCCCCTCCCTTGACCATCTCAGATGAGATTCTTGCCTTATAGTTGACAGAAAAAATGGAGGTCATTTGCTGTGAGCTTCCTCTTCTCCTCTCTTCTTCATCCAATATCTTTCAGATACCTTTTGCTGTTTTCTCCTCCACCATTCCTGTCTTACATGTTGAAACAGCCTTATTCCATACCAAGGTCAACCCTTCCTTGCTTAAGGGATCTCATTCCATCCCATCTCTCCCAACAGATTACCCCCTCTGTTATTTCCACTCTTTCACTTATTTTCAATCTCTCCCTATCGACTGGCTCATTCCTTACTGTAATCTACAAGTATGCCCATATCTCCCGTATTGTGAAAAAAAAAAATCCCTCACTTGAGCCTTCCATCCCCACCAAATATCATCCTATACTTCTTCTGTCTATTGTAGCTTGTTGTTGTTCCCTTGTTTCAGTCAAGTTCAACTCTTTGTGACCCCATTTGGGGTTTTATTGGCAAAGATGTTGGAGTGGTTTGCCATTTCTTTCTCCAGCTCACTTTGCAGATGAAGAAACTGGGGCACACAGAATAAAGTGACTTGCCCAGGGTCACACAGCTAGTAAGTGGCTGAGGTTGGATTTGAACTCATGAAGATGAGTCTTCTTGCCCTTTCTGTCCCAACTAAAACCTCACCTTCTATAGGAAGGAAATCTTTCCCAAATCCTCTTAATTCTAGTGTCTTCTCTCTGTTAGTAATTTCCTACTTATCCTGTATATAACTTGTGTATATAGATTTGTTGTCTCCTCCATTAGATTGTGAGCTCCTTGAGGGCAGGGACTATCTTTTAACTCTTTTTATATCTCTAGTGCTTAATATGGCGTCTGGCACATAGCAGGTATTTAATAAATATTTATTGTTTTATTGAAAATATAGGAAAAACCAACCAAACAAGCCCTGGTCACATCTGAGTTACTGCTCCTGAAAACAGCTGTTAAGAAAGCAAATGAGCCCAGGAAAATATTGGTTGAACTTTAAACTCATTAGTAATTAAAATAATCAACCCAAAGAAGAAAGGGAAAACTGAAAAATTCGCTGGGGCCACCACCAAATATCCTCTCGACCGCGTAGACCCTGCCCCTTTCTAAACGCCGGCAGCTGCTGTTTGCTGTGCTGCAGAGGCTTCTGGGGGAACTTTGCTGAGCTGAGTTACTTCGACGTGACTTTCAAGCTTGGCAAGCCTCCCATTTTATTTATGATATCAAAGCTGCAACTCTGCTTTTTCCTCAGCGGAAGACATAAAAGAGATTCAGAAGTCATCCAAATCATCTTGTAATTAATGTTACCACGCACGCCCAGGACATTAAAATGTTAACAGTGTTAGAATCGTGCGCTTTGGAATACCGAGTGAGGGCTTTATTAGAGAGAAACGCTCGGCACATGTCATCCGCCCTAATTGAGGACATCAGGGTGCCTGCTGCTTGTTCTTATCAGTGGTGCAGGGTTTTTTTTTTTTTTAATTTATTCATTTTCCTTACCGCTAGAATCTGCTCTCATTATTAGTCTGTCTTGTCACTCATTTGCATTTCAAGTGCTGGGACTGTGGGGTACCAGCCAGCCGCCTTAGAAGAACACTTCAAGGGGTTACTCTATCAAATAGCAGCACAGTAGCGCAGTGAATTTGACATCTGGGTTATCGTATTCCCAGATGCTCTATGGTGTCATTAGCAGGATTAATCTTAGCTTTAATTTCATAATGATTCTTATTCTAATATATGTGAATGAACACAAAGTCTCTTGACTCATTATCACCAATTTACCCAAGATATGTAATCAGGCACTTCCATCCACCAACATTTATTTTTGCTAATACATCCAAAATTGTAGATTAAGCAAATAAAGTTAGTTCCAGCTGAGTGAATGCCTACTGAGGTAGCAATGCAGTATTTATGTTTTAATTAAAGTACATTAACGAGGTGGTTTTTAAACGGGGACTGACCTGGAATGCTTTCATGGGGAACACTCAAGTCGTCGTTGTTCAAGCAGCGTCCAGCTGTAAAATCCGTCACGGCAGCGTTGCATGAGACACCATTACCAACTTCCTGGGCAAATAATTTAAATTCCCTTCGTTAATTATCTTTTTAACCTTTATAAATAGGATGCAGGTACCTAGGCCTGATTTTAAACAAAAGGCTCCCTATGGAACCAGGATGGAACATCCTTACTAGTAAGTACTACTATAATGAGCCTAATTCTTTTAATTTCTGCTCGTGGCTAATGTGTCATCCAACCCCAGGGTGGCTGAGTGGAAAGAGCTTCTAGCTGAGAGACCCAGGATCTAAGTTTGAATCCTAGCTCTGTCACTTACTGTCTGTGGGCAAAAGTATAAGCACTTCCAGCATTACATAAACAGGAGCTATTTACTATTATTAGCAAGAGGATCGGCTGGAAGCCAGGAAGCCATGGTTCTAGTCTCAGCTTTACCATGGACTAGTTCTGTGACCTTGGCCAGTTGCTTCACTTCTGTCTTCCTTAGCTGGCTCATTGATCAAATGAGAGGGTTGAACTAGGTGACCTAGAAGATACCTTCCAATTTCTAGTTCTGTGCTTCTAGGAACCAATCAATAGACACATGTTAAGTGCTTCCTGCTTAGGCATGGGGCAGCTAGGTGGTGCAGGGTCTGGAGTCAGAAAGATCTGAATTCAAATTCAGCCTTGGACATTTACTAGGAGTGAGATCCTGGACAAATCACTTAACCTCTGTTTGCTTTAATCTCCTGGAAAAGGAAATGGCAAATAATTCCAGTATCTTTGCCAAGAAAATCCCAAATGGGGTCACAAGGAGTCAGACATGACTGAAACAACTGAACAACAATAGCATTTAGGTATAGTGGTTAGAAAGCAGGTCTCAGAGTCAGGAACATCTGGGTTTAAGGCCTGCCTCTGACACATATTAGCTTTACGACCCTGGACAAAAACATAATGCCACATGCTTAAAGACCTTCACATTCTGAGCCCAACCTACCTTTCCATTACTTGCCTTGACTTACCATATGGTCATATGGCCAAGCCCCACTGACTTTCATTTTTTTCCTCCCTCTCCCCTCCCCTCCCTACTCTCTCCTTCCTTCCTTCCTTCCTTCCTTCCTTCTTTCCTTCCTTCCTTCCTTCCTTCCTTCCTTCCTTCCTTCCTTCCTTCCTTCCTTCCTTCCTTCCTTCCTTCCTTCCTTCCTTCCTTCCTTCCTTCTTTTCTTGCTTCCTTGCTTCCTTCATTTTATTTCTTTTCTTCAAACAGTGGACATTCTCTCTTAGCTCTGTGTCCTTTTATAGGTTGTCCTTACATGCCTGGAGTGCCCTCCCTCTTCACCTTCACCTCTAAGAATCCCTCTTTTCCTTCAAGGGTCAGTTCAAGCACCACCTGCTACATAAAATCCTTCTTGGTTCTCCCTTATAGCTACTGCCTCCCTCCCCACATTTCCTGGTGGTTAGTTTGTAAACATACATGTAGATATATAATATATGCATATAAAATCTAGGAAAAATATGTGCATCTATACATATGTATAATTTATAGATATTTGCAAATCACATGTATAATATGTATTGTACATTGATGTATATAATATATATGGGCATGTGTCAATGTTTGTATGTTGTCTTCCTTGATTAGATTGTAAACTCTCTGAGGACAGAGACTGCTTTACTTTTGCCTTTGTATTCTTTTGCTTAGTACACAGCCTGGCCTGTAGCAGTCCTTAATAAATGCTTGATTGGTTACAGAACTCAGTGCCTCAGAAAATTATTCTCTAAGACTGTAGATTTCAGAGTAAGTGCTGATTTCTATGGATAGAGGAAGTTTCCTTACTGGGAGTTCCCCACCTCAGTGGAATTATAAATCTTGACCAATGAAATCAAAGAGAAGTTCCGTATGCTGTGGTATATACTGGGGTTGCAAAGACACACACACAAAAAAAACCAGACCTTGCCTTAAGGGAGTTTACCTTCCTAAAATATGTATTTACATGATAATTTTGGCCTGGAAAGCCCTAGAGGCTGGAGAGATCATGAGAAGTTTCCTGCTGTGGATGGTACATGAGCTGTGAACAATTGTCACCTTTGGTTTATCATCCCACATGGGCCAGGCACCATGTCCCATTTTACCCAATACCAAGTTTAAATTTGTCGATGGGGTTTGGATGGAAAGTAAGGCATGGAGGACATAGGGAAAGGACCCATAAGAAAAATGCCAAATCCTTCATTCTAAACAGCCCTACCCAGCTTTTTCATTTGCCAGATGTTGCAGCCCAGCAGCATCTCCTGGTTTATCACCAATGGATAAAATGTTCAAACATTTAAAGAAATGAAAGTCAGCTTTGCATTTTTAATTAATTAATTAAAAGCACTCTAAATGCCAGCCTGTTAATTGCTCAGCACCTGCAAGCAGACACAGGTTTTTGGGCACTCTTTCTTTGAATATTAAATTTTTTTCCCCTTGCATGTCTTCTGAATGCTTGGAAAGTCTCCCCCGCAAACATATTAGTGAAGAGTAAATATTGAATCTTAGACAAAACTCATGGCTTCATCTTTCACTGTACCCAGAATAGGATTTAAAGAAGATTTAGATTTCCAAGGCTTCTAATTAAGTAGTGATAATCAGGCTTTCTGCTGAGGGTCACTTCCTGGGAGTAATTTGAGTTATTAAAATGCATGTTTTTGTTTGTTCTTCTTTGCGAGCTAAAACTGATCCCTTTTAATATAGCAGCAAATATGCAAATTGGTGTTTCATTATATTGTGCAATTTATGGCAATCTTCTCTAATTTACTGAAAGGTCAGGAGCCTGACCTTGTCATTCAAAAAAAATTTTTTTTCCCCTGGTAAAGCTAAACTAATTATGTGGATTTTTTTTTAAATGAAACTCTGCAAGTGTGCAGCTCGGGGAAAGAATGTGACAAATTTGCCTGGTGTTTAGCTCTCATGTTCATTGAGACAGCCTTCAGTTTTGTTGGAATCCCAGTGATGAAGGTCAGGTAATTTTAACTTATGTTTTGGAATCAGTTGGTTTTAGGATCTGAACAGGAGATGAGGACTTACAGCCCCCTCCCCCCCAAAAACCCACCAAACCCAAATCCCAAACCAAACACCTCTGTCTTCCAACACAAAATATGGACACCAATAGTACTCAGCTTGCTGCAGGAGTTTAGGATCACAGATTTCAAGCTGGAAGGGGCTCAAGAGGTCATTTAGAACGGCCGCTTATTTTTATTCTTCCTTTGGGTGTTTAAAACACTTCATAATCTGGCCGAACACTTTGGTTCAGCCAAACCGGTCATCTTACTGTTCCTCACATCCAAGACTCCATTGTCCATCTCTGTGTCTTTGTATTGGCCATCCTTCATACCTGCAGTGCATACCTTCTTTATTCCTGACTTTTAGAACCCCTAGTTCCTTTCAAAACTCAGCTAAAGCACAATCTACATGTAGGCTTTCTTAATCTCTCTGTTAGTTCTTCCTGGCTTCCAGTTAACTTATACTTAGTGAGGGTGTGTGTGTGTGCGTGCGTGTGCACATGCATGTGCTGTGTGCGCGTGTGTGCATGTATGTGTGCATGTGTGTGCGTGTGTGCGTGCATGTGTGTGTGTATTTCAGTATATGGGGTGCTGAGGGAGGGTGTGAGGGCTTACCAAACCCTTTTCAGGACTGCTCATCTTTTGGACCCCTTTAGTGTCAGATTCTTATCCAACTCTCACCTGTGGCTCCAAGAAGCCACAGCATGCACAGCAGCTACACCACAGTAGAACTGTCTCAGCAGATGAGGGTAACCAATGGGCCATGAGTTGTGAGGGTGTCTACCCCAAGCATGTGAAGACTTTCCCTGGCATAATGGGCAGATGGAAACGATTTCTTCCAGTGGCCACGATAGTGGCTGAAACAGATTCAGTGTAGTGCTTAAAGCTTGATCAGACATTAAAGATGCCAAGGCCATCCACTGCATCCCAGCCATTATCAGTCACCCTGACTTTTGTCCTGCCATTGCACCTCACATTTAATTCATGGCTGAGTTAAGACATCACCCTGCGATGTCATTGGTCCTCTACAAAAATGAAGGATAAGCAGCAATGTGGCTCAGCTGACAGGAAGGAAAGGAATAAACATTTATTAAGCACCTAGCATGTACCAGACACTGTACTAAGTACTTTACATGCATTATCTCATTTGATCCTCATAACAATCTAGAGAGGTAGATGCTATTATCTCCATTTTACAGTTGAGGAAACTGAGGCAGAGGTTAAGTGGCTTGCCAAAGATCATACCACTAATAAGTGTGAGGCAGGATTTGAATTCAGGTCTTCCTGATTCCAAATCCAGTGCTCTGTCCACTTTGGCACCACCTAGCTACCTCTAAAGGAGTCGCTCTTTTTGCCATAATGCTGACCAACTTTCTTCTTCCAGTTTTACTACTGCCTCTGGCCATGGTGCTGACAATTAGTATATGGAAAACTTCTTGTCTGGAATGGATAAAAGGAATTCTTATTACATTTTGAGAAAAGTTAAAGCCCCAGTAATGTACTCTTGACTCCTAAGACTCAAAGTGCTATCTTGTCCAAGTGTATTTGCATTTACATAGAAGGCTCAATCTTAGGACAAAAGAATGAAACTTTAATTGTGGAAATTTCAGGCATTAGTATAACTGGTTTGTGGTACCAAAAAGGACTTTCTTTCAACTCTGAATTTTTATTATGTAAGGCTGCCTATTAATAAAAGCTTGTTCTGTCACTATTTGGGCCATTGTCTTTTCTGTTCTCCATATGCACCATTTTTTATTTTTAACTCAGTCCTTTCTCATGTTATCTCTCCTGCCTGGCATTCCTTCTCTTCTCCTTTCCTCTTATCCAAATCTTTTTGGCTAGTCTTCAAGACCCTTCATTAAATCTCCCATGAATGTTCATCCAAGTTGACATTGAAAATTCATGTTGAATTATTTGACAATTTTCAAAAAATTCATTATACCATGGGGCCATCAAGAAGTGGTTTAAAAAGATGCTGTCTCTTGCTTTTGAAGTCTAATGTGCACATCACACATGCTGTCTCTTTGGGACATCCTTGTGTATGAATGTGCGACATTAGTCTGAGCAATATGCATTTTCCATTTCCTATTTTTAAAAAAGATTATTTTTGATTTATGGAATAAAATAAGAATTTTGTAACATATTAGAAAAAAAAGATTGTTCATGAAACTGCAAATCTACTATTGTACAACTTGCTATTCCTTTCAAATATACAAAAAAATTATCATATAAATTTTTTCTCCTCCTTCTCCTGCCCTAGAGATGGCTACCATTAGACACAAATAGGTATATATGTTGAATTATTCAATATGTGCTTCTGTTTATCAGTTCTTTCTATAGATGCAGATAGCATCTTTCTCCACATGTACTTTATAGCTAATTTGGGTATTTATATTAGTCAAAATAACTTATTAGTCCCATGTCATTCTTAAAACAATATTGCTATTACTGTATGCAATATTTTCTTGGTTCTGTCCATTTCACTCTTCATTATTTTGTGCAAGTCTTTCCATGTTATTCTAAGACCACTGCACTAACCATTTCTTATAGCACAGTAGTATTTCATCACAATCATACATGACAACTTGTTCAACTATTCCTGAGGCCTCAAACTCTTACCAGATTTGTAGTACTAAAGCATCTTTCTCTGCAAAATGGAGATAAAATAGCCATAGCACCTACTTTATATGGTTGTTGTGAGGATTAACCAAAATAATGTATATAAAATACTTTGCAAATAGGAAAGAAATATAAATGCCAACTGTGACTATTTATCATTGTTATTATAATTATTATGGTAAGACTGAATGAAAATCTTTGTGTTTTTCTCTTTATACTATAAAGTGAAAGCTGCTGAATTCTAAATGTTATTGGGTTTTAAAAAAAATTGGAGCTGGGTCTTTTAAAGCTGAATGTGACCATAGAGATCACTGAATTCAAATGAATGAGGAAACTGAGGCTCAGAGAGAGAGAATGACTTGACTGAAGCCACACATAGTGGGTGTCAGAATCTGAACCTATCTTCTTACTCCCAATTTAGTGTTCTTTCCATTACACCATATTGTAATTACATCTTTCCATTATATCATGTTGTATCTAAAAATATTCATAATACTTCATCCCTACTTTTATCTTTTTCTTCTACTTCCTCTTTTAGGGTTAGCTGGGTCTCCTATAACTTCTCAATACATATCTCTTATTGTAGTCAGGCATGATTCCCCAATGTTATCCACACTTGAAATGCTCATTTCCACCTTTTTGCATTTGCCAACATTATTACAAGCCCAGAATGCCCTACACCTTTTATCCCTTTTCTGACCATTCAATCTAACCTAGACTTGGCTACTTTTCTTCAGTGTTTCAATAATGTCTGATTAAATGGGTGAGGTTGTTCTCTTTACTGCATGACTTGGTAGATGGTCCTTGAAAGTTTCTGAGACCAAAATTTTTATTACATTATAGCCAATCTGATAATGAGCCTCTCTGAACTTAACTAAAATAATCAGACAACACATACATAATAAATTTCCAAATCCACTTTTTTTTAGCTTTGCAGAACCATCCAAAGATTGCATTTCACTGGTATAGTTTTCAAGAAACCAAGGTCATCTCCAAACAACCAAGAGGCATGCCACAAGGTAGAGGAAACAATCACAGTCCCTTAAGTAAGTCAGTCAATCAGTCAATAGATATTTATAAAGTACCTATGAAGTGCCAAGCACTGTGTTAAGTATTGGAGATACACAGATGAGAAGCTCTCCACCCCACCTTCTATTTAGAGGTGTCCCAGAGGTGTGGTGAGTTGTGAGTACCAAGACTGATTTGCTCTTGAATGCTGAGGTGATTTCTATAGGCATGGTAAAGAAGTCCAAAGGAGGGCAGTTGGGGAAGGCCTTTCCCTGCCAGATCAATGGAAGACTTTGCTCTGGGAATTAATTTAACCACTTTACAACAATAGTCTGTCAGTTCTTCACTTTGATTTTTGTTTGTTTTTGATGACACTTTCCTTTGAGCTTCAGTGTAATCAATTTTGTTTTGCTATGGGCTTGAAAGATCCTTAGAACACTTGACTTCCATACATTTAAAATGGCCACAATATCTCTAACAGTCACTGAAGGATGCTCTTTAGGAGCCAAAAACTTTTGCATAAGTCCTTATAGTAATATCCATCATTAAGAACCATAGAATTCAATCTACAAAAGAGCAAGGAAACATGGACTACAGCATGAAATCCAGAATATACTGATAGGATTTAACTAAAGGTGGAAAAGCTAGTTCAGTGGAGTTTAATGTCATTCAGATCAAATGTTCTGAATTAATTTACTGTCAATAAAAGCACACATACATGACTATTGCTTTCACAAAATGAAAGCATATAGAATTATTATTTGTACTATGTAATTTTACAACATTGTACATGTGTATAGACTTACACATATATTCATACACATATACATAAATATACACATACAGATAGATGGAGAATAGACAGATCATAGAAAGGTAGATAGGGACCAGTCTAATAGTTTCATTGTTGTAGGGAACCATCAAAGACAAAATTTCCTTTACCAGTGCATGTTGGCATCTGTTCTTGAACTTATTGTCTTAGAGAGTGGCCTGAGACTTTGAAAGGTTAAGTGACTTACTCAAGGTCACACAGACTGTATTGTCAGAATCAAGATACCTAGATCATCTTGAATCTGAGACCAATTCTCTAGTTTCTAAGTGGCACAGTACTGGGCATGTGAAATATTTGAATTCAAACCCTGCTTCAGACCCTTGTTAGCGGACCCTCGGTAAAAGTCATAGCACCTCTATGTGTCTCCCCTATAAAGGGGGGGGATAATAATAGTGGCACCACTCTCTCAGGGTCCTTTTGAGGATCAAATGAAGTAACATATGTAGGGTTCTTTTTAAGCCTTGAAACACTATATAAATTTTAACTATTGTAATTAACAACTATGCCCTTGCTACCTTTCAAGGATCAGATTACAGGAGGATTTTAAAGTCATCTACAATCATTTGAATGCAGATACAATGACTTTAACTCTGTCTCTGTCTCTCTCTGTTTTGGTAGAGGACAAGTCAATACACTAAAACATCACACCTTCTGAGTTCGGTGGGATTTTTAGCAGAGAACCACTCATTTGAGCCAAACTCCATGTATTCCAATCTGAGTTATGTAGAGAAGAAGTAGGTTCCAAGGGGAAGTGAGGGTTCCCAGTTGGAAGGAGTTGAACTGATAGTGGACAAAGCTGACCTGGCCAGGAGAGAGTGTTAGTTGACCCATAACCTCATTACTGGTAGGTTTGGAATTTCCCAGCTCCTTTCTTGCCAGGGAATGTGTCAAAGAAACAAAGGTGGAGGAGATCCAGGCCAAGCAGAGCTCAAGAGCTGGAAAAAAATCACCACTTCAAAAAACGCACCCCAAAATGACTTGATTTCGGAAGACAGTGGTAAATGATGCTTTTCAAGGGAAGCTCTTACTTTTTTTTTTAATCAACTAGACCATGGGAAAAAGGCTGCTTTTCTGAGTCACAGACAGAATACCAGCAAACTAACTGGAGTGAACTTCCTTAGGATGTCCTTAAAGAGAGAAGTGTTGATATAGCCTGTGTGGCAACTCCATAAATAAAATAACACCTTTCAACTTCTAATTAAGTTTTAACATCAAGTACATGCAGATGTCAATGCTTCTGTTGGGATTAGTGTCAATTTTGCTATTTAGCAATTAGCCCATTTATTTTGGATGATCACAGAGGAGGTTAAATATGGAAACAAATCTCCTCTCCCTGGTTTCCTGTTTCAGACAGACCTTGAGTACTGAGTTGGCAGCTGTTTCTTGAACCCTGGCTGGATGAAATCTCTCTTTGACCCATCTTGCATCCAGTACCTAAACAGAGCATTCTGAGGCATGGTTTCCTGGCCTTGCCCATGAATGGAAGGGGGGCAGAGTGGTGCATGGCATCCCCATGTGGGCCCAAACTGTTCTGTGCTTTGATTTTTCTTGGTTCTTGACATATCTTTTCTTGGCTGTTGAAGACTTCCCAAGAAATTTTACTCTTTGGTGACATTCTCCTATTTATTATTATTATTGGTAATAAGACTTCAGAGAAGCCATCTAGGATTGTGGATAGGAAGTCTGGCCTGGGATCGTCTGGCTTCTGACACCTGCTAGCAGATGGTTCTCAGCAGGGCACTTAACCTCTTGTGTCCTAGGCCACTTTCTAAGACGATATAGTAGTAACTCTCTACTAGAGTTCTCAACTCTGGTTAAAAGCAAACAAACAACCCTCCCCTCTCCTCACCTAGGTTGTACCAAAAGTCTTAGTGCATTTTAAAGCTATGAAAACTTGAAAATACACTGACATTGGGGACATTGTATAATGTCTTGATAAGGGTCTATTTTTGGGGAAGGGGTTTCCAGTATAATGGTTCAGGGCTTTCTTAATTGAAATTGATCACTTTAGGTCTTTTCTATTAGCTGCCTCCCAGTGTGGCTGCAAGGAGAGAAAATAGAAATTTATAGATGTGTTTTCCATATTGAAAGCACTATGTGTAGATATAAGATGTGGCTTGAACTGACTGAATGTGTCCTACGTGAGGCAGCTTTTTGCCACCATTGCCCATGACTAGGGGCAGGCAAGTTACAGCACTTGCCTTAGGGTCATAGAACCACAAATGAATCCATTTTACATTAAGTCAGACCAGCAGCCTTCCATTTTTTGCTTGATGGGAACCAGTGAGGAGGATGCCACTGCCATCTGGGGCAGCCCATTCCACTTTCAGATGGCTCTAATTGTTAGGAAGGTCACTGATTTTTTAAATTGACATCAAGGCCAGTTAGCCAATATGGCTATAATGGATAGAGAAATGATAAAAAATGAGGAAGACCTGGTTCCAATCCCATCTCTGCCACATTCCGTCTGTGTGAGTTTGGACAAATCACTTGACCTCTCTGTTTTCTAGGCAAGTTTCTAAGACCATAAGTTCCTGAGAAGGTGTAGTCTTATGATAGTAGAGAGTCTTCTTATGGATTTCCCTACACTAATAAAATCACAGACCTAGTTCTTGTCCCTTTCAAGACTAAATTTGCCTCAATGTTACTTCCATGCATCAGTCTGTGTTATGCCCTCTGAGAATAAATAAGCCCTCTTCCACATGTCAGCCCTGTCAATACCTGAATCCAACCATCATTCCCAGGGCCCCAGTCTTTTTTTTCTCTAGAGTGAGTACCCCCAGTTTCTTCATAAGATTCTCATATGACAGAGGCTCTTTAACCATCTGGTTGCTTTCCTTTGTACAGTGATCAAGTATTTAAATTAATGTGAAAATATGGGTTATTATAAATATATTGGAGGTTGGATTAAAGTCACCTGTATGGAGTTCTGAGCCTGTGCTCTGAACAGCTCCTGGGAAACAATTCAGTTTGGGGGCTTGATTTGCCTCTGAGTCAAGAGGGCTGGTGACTCAGCGGGCCTTCCCTAAGCATCGTCAGGAAGTGGCCAGCGCAGGTTATGTGGGTCTGTTTCAGGTACTCTGTGTCTTTTTTCTTCCTTGGATCTACTGAGGGCTTTTGGAGAGGAGACAGTTACAAGGAAGCTCCATAACCTCCACATAGGCCATGCTGCTTCCAATATACATATCCTCTTCTTTCCTTCCAAGCCACAATGCCAAGAGTATTTTAAAGTCTTTATTGAGGTAATACTTTGCAAAAAATAAAGAGGTTCAGACAGAATGTGTCTATAAATACATACATACACATATACATATTCATACATACATACGTGTACATATGTGTGGATATACATATATATCTATATATAAACAAATAAATATATCATTTAATTGCAGCTGTAAATGCAAGTTTAGTGACAGCACCTTGGTTGGAAGAAGGTCATTTAATCATTTTTTTTTATCATGATGGTGCCTGTGAGATGTCAGCCTTCTTTTACACTTGGGGTTTTATCTGTTAGTGAATTGACTTCAGCATTTCAAGATTTGGAAGGCTGTGGTGTTCAGAGAAAATCTGCATTTCTTAAAACCAAGATTGATTTCTGCTTTCTTGGGCCCCGTGCTGTTTTATGCAGGGCAAATGAGATGAAAGGCTCTAGAGTGTCCAAACCTTTACCAGACTCTTAATTGACTGTGTGACCTTGGACAAGTAGGTTCACATCTCTGTGCCTCAGCCTCTTCATCTGTCAAAAAAGGATAATAACTGCCCTGCTCATCTTGGAGTTGTTGGGAGGGCTGAACTAGATCAAATATTGTAAAGTACAATGGTGCTATCATGGAGTTAAACAGAAGGTAGGAATGATACATATTACAAAGCTTATATGCACAAATACAAAGCTGGTCTCTATAGACTAGTCAAATTGGAAAGTTATTGCTTGCCCTGACGAAGGGAAGGCAGTATGTATAGTAGAGAGAAGGCTGGATCTGGCAGCAGAGGTCTTGGGTTCAAAACTTGCCTCTGTTACTTGTCACCTGGGTGACTCTGGACATATCACTTCTTTTGTCTGGGCCTTGGTTTCCTCATCTGTAAAACAAGGGGGTTAGATCAGCAGTTTTCAAAGTGTGGGCTGGGGGTCCCTAATACCTTTTCAGGGGTCTATAAGGTCAAAATTATTTCGATAATAATACCAAGATGTTATAAGTTCTAATATAGTAAATACTGATAGATGTAATCCATATAAACAAAAGTTCTTTGGGGGCCCTCAATAATTTTTAACATTGTAAATGGTTCTGAGACCAAAAAAATTTGAGAATCACTGGACTGGATGGTTTGTGGGATCTTATCTACCTCTAAATCTATATTTTTCTTTAACAAAATCATTTCCCATGAGAGAGGAAGGGAATGAAGTGAAGGAGCAAGGAAGGAAGGAAGAAAATAAGGAAAGAAGTGAGGGAAAGAGGCAGGGAAGGAGGAGGAAAAGAAGGAAGAAAGGAAAGGAGGAAGGAAGAGAAGGAAATAAGTAAAGAAGAAAGGAGAAAGGAAGGTGCTGACTTCAAGACCAGCACTCTATCCACTGAGCTACCTAATGCATCTATAACATATTCCAACATCTGATTCCTTTGAACCCAGGGGGAATTTTGTAGAGGCAGAGAAGGATTGTAGGGGAGAGGGAGAGCATCAGGAAGGCATCAGGGGTATAAAGGAGAATGTTTTGGAGTTGGAGGGGAGGGAATAAATATTTATTAAGCACTCACTGTTTCCAGGCACTGTGCTAACCCCTTTACAAATATTATCTCATTGGATTGAGTTGGAAGAATTGGCTACACATCCCAGCTATGAGCCTTCCTAATTTTGTGACCTTGGAAAAGCCAATCAACCTCTCTCACCTTCAGTTCCTTCCTATGCAAAATGAGGAGCCTAGATAGCTTTAAAGGTCCAGCCCAGATAAAAATCTGATTATCTGAAATCTATGATAATAATAGTTAATACTTATCTAACCCATTAAGATTTGCAAAGTACTTTATACATTTTTTATCCTCCCAACAGCCCTGTAAGGTAGGTGCAATTATTATGCCCCTCCCTAGCCATTATTTTACAGAAAGGGAAACTGAGGCAAAAGAGATTAGGTGAGCAGGGTTACAGTAATGGTAAATACTAGAGATAGGAGTCAATCTCAGGTCTCCCTATCTCCATGTCCAATACTCTCTAGGGACACCTAACTGTCACGATCCTGTCATGTACCTGGGTCAGTGGCTCCCTGGGATAGTACCCTGGAGTTGGGAGAGGATGGTAGCCCCCCCCTCCCCTCAGGTGAGAAAGCAGAAATGGCAGATTGGAGGACACATGTTTACTCCATTCTTCAAGTCTTGGGGCAAAGCCCTGGTCTTCCCATATGAGTAAATGAAGCTTTTTATTTACATTACCATGAAATTGCCTTTGTTTTGAATTATAATGTGAGAGCCACGTTGGACCACCTAGTGAAGAAATAAGAAAGCACCATGAGAATCTGCCAGCTCCAATCACCTTGGCCTTGAAGGATCTGCATTCTGTCCCTAACTTCTTGTCAAAGCAAGGGAGGAATGGGGAGGAAAAGGAAGAAAACTCCGGTAGAGAAAGTGAAAACCCAGCAAGCAGCATGTCTGATCAGCCATTTTTTGATTTAGAAGCTAAAGTCAGCTTTCGTTTTTTGTATTGACGTTTCCCTGTCTGCCCTTTCTTGTTTTTTTCACATCAACAGTAAACACCTTTGTCTTCTTTGGTTTCCTAGAATCCAGCTCCCAAGTGGCAATGCCACAATACTTGATGGTGGGTATTAGGAAGCAATTTTTCTGTAAGCAGAATTCAGCCGCAGAAAAATGCGAAAGCATATGTTTTTGTCTTCTTTCCTTCTCCAGGAATGGCACCTAATCCATTCATCATAAAACACTCAGAATCAAAGAACAAGATGCAAGAATTGCCTAGCAGAGAGCTTGAAATCTGGAAATCTGTCAGACGGAAAAGACTCTTGGGGAGGGGAGGGCAAGGTGGGAGATGAGAAAGGTGCCGGAGGGAGAGAACTCAGGAATGAAAGAAATCAAGACATTAGAAAGGAGCAGTCTCACTAATGCTGGTCATAGAGGTGTCATCATGTCATTGGGTAAAGCTTTGAATTATGTGAAGGAAAAGAGTGGTTCTCAAATATGTCCTGATAAAATCTCCTTTTTACCAACTTTTGGGCGAGCTGGGAAGAGGATAAACTTTATGGATTTCCTCCTGCATGGGGCATGGGACCGTGGAAAGAGCTTTGTAATCTGGTATCAGAAGATCTGGGTTTAAATCCTGACCTTGGATTTGCTAGCTATATAACCTTGAGTAAATCATGCCAGCTATATGAGCCTCAGTTTCCTCACCCGTAAAATGAGAGAGTTGAATTAGGTTTCCTCTAGGGATGCTTACAGGTTGAAGTCTATGGTTAATTAATCAATCAATCAGTAAGCATTAATTAGTATCTATTATGTGCCAGGCATAGTGCTGAGTTCTAGGGACACAGAGATAAAAATGAGATTCCCTCTCTTTTCTGAGTTTACATTTTTTACTGAGAATGAAAACATGTATATCTATACATATATTCAAAGTAAATATCAGGTAAATAATTTGAAGAAATCACTAGCAGCTTGTATATGGGAAGGGGGGATCAGGAATGGTCTTATTGTAGGAGGTGGTATTTGAACTGAGTTTTGAAGGAAGCTAGGGTTTCTAAGAAGCAGAAGTGAGTGTATTCTAGGCAGAGGGAAAGGAGGGAAGGGAATAAATATTTGTTTTACAGGCTCATATTTCTTTTTTTGGTTTGTTTTTAATATTCTATTTTCTAATTACACATAAAAACCATTCTTAATCTTTTTTATACAGTTTTGAGTTCCAAATTCTCTCCTACCTTCCCCCCTCATTGAGACGACAAGCAATTTGATCAAGGTTATACATGTGCATGCAAAACATATTTCTATATTAGTCATGTTGTGAAAGGAAATATAAAAAAACTCCAAGAAAAATAGAGAAAGTAGAAACCCAGTATGCTTTGATCTGCATTCAGATTCCACCAGTTCTTTTCTGTGAAGGCGGATAGCATTTTTCATCATAGGTCCTTCAGAATTGTCTTGGATCTTTGTAGTGATGAGAATAGCCACTATGCCTGGCACATAAGTCATTCACAGTTCTTCATTGTACAAGATTGCTGTTACTGTGTACAATGTTCTCCTAGTTCTGCTCATTTCACTTTGCATCAATTCATGTAAGTCTTTCCAGGTTTTTCTGAAAGAATCTTACTCATCTTTTTTTTTTATAACACAATAGCATTCCATTATAATCATATGCCACAACTTGTTCAGCCATTCCCCAATTGATGAACATTCCCTCAATTTCCAATTCTTTGCTACCACAAAATGAGCTGCTAAAATATTTTTGGATGTATAGGTCTTTTTCCTATTTTTAAAACCTCTTTGGGATATACACCTAGTAGTGGTATTGCTTGATCAAAGGGTATACATAGTTTTATTGCCCTTTGAGCATATTTCCGAATTATTCTTCAGAATGGTTGGATCAGTTCACAACTCCACCAACAGTGTGTCAGTGTCCCATTTCCCCACATCTCCTTCAACATTTGTCCTTTTCCTTTTCTGTCATGAAATAAGTATTTATATAGTACCTACTATGTTCCAGGCACCTTGCTAAGTTATTTTTACAAATATTATTTCATCAGAGCCTCACAACAATCTTGCAAGGTAGATGCTATTAGTATCCCTGTTTTACCATTGAAAAAAGTAATGACAACATAGGTTAAGTGACTTGCCAAGGGTCCCACAGTGTCTGAAGCTGGATTTGAACTCATATCTTCCTAACTCCAGGCCCAGTGTTCTATCTACTGCAACACGAATTGTCTCACAGGAGATGCCTTGTACAAAACTGCACATACAGTAGATTGAATGCCATCACCTTCTATTGCCATTTTCACTAGGTATTGTCACTCTTGTTTCTAATGAAATAGAATCATTGCAAATATCCATTTTCCACCCATTCCACGGACAGGGATTGTGTCCTCCATAGGATGCATTTTTAGGCGTGGAGGAAAGGACATGCTAGCAGTAGAAAAACCATAGCTCTAGCTAAATCTCTAAGTATCTTTAGGATGCATTCTGCATTGATAGAGGTTTCCTCATTTGGAATCTCTTTCTGTGAAAACACAGGGCTAGCTCCTATGATTATGTATGATTAGGTGCTGAAATGAATAGTATAGATAGAAAGTAGAGGATAAAATTGATGCTTGTCCATCCCTTAGGCTGATTCTGTTTTTATCTTTACTCGTGTTGTCCTTCATGATTGGAATTGACTCACCTTCCCCTCCCCAAATCTATATGCTGAAGTTCTTAAGGCCCAACATACATATTACCAGCTCCATGAAGCCTTCCCTGTCCCACTAGCCAAAATGATCTCTTCTTCTTCAGTTTTATCATAGCCCTCTTCCTACACTTTTTGTATTCATCAAACTTTCCAGTGTATAAAGAGATACTGAGTAACACAATCATAGGTAAAATGCTGGAAGACAAGTTGGAGGCCACTGAGGCATACCCTCCTACTTTATACGTAAAGAAACTGAAGCTCAAAGAGTCTTACTTGACCAAGATGACAACAGCTAGGAAGCGTCTATGGCAAAACTTGAACTTGGGTCTTTCTGTCTCCATCCAGCACCTTACAGTACACCATCTAGCAGGTAGAGAAAGCTCCTAGGGGAGCTGGGAAGGGCTAAGATCAAGCTCACAAATCAAATGGTTAGCGTTGGTTAGGAGAGGAACATCTCTCAGAAACTGAAGCAAAGGAAGAGGGATAGGGGATGATGTAGAAGGGTGTTAAGGAGAGGAGAAGAAGGCAGAGGACCTTTATCTTTTCAATGAAGTAGGGAGTAAGATTCTCTGCTGAGAGAGAAGGAGAGAACTGTGGAGACCACTACGGAGGTCAAGAAGGTCATAGGGGGAAGGAAGCTATGAATACTGAGCAATGCAATTTTTCCCACTCATCTGTCCCCTGATACGTTCTTGATGGTGGGGTGAGTGGGATGCATAGGAATGGCCTCTGGAGAAGACATCTGGTCCACAGTCTGAAATTCAGCAGATGCTATGCCATGACGTCAAACCCAGGGCCATAAGCTTGTCGAAGATTCCAGACTTCTTAAGGTGTTTTATTATATCAGATGACACTTCCAGTCTTTCACAATTTTCAGGATTCTGGGAGAATGACTAAGCCAGAAGTCAGAATATATATTTGTTGCTCTCCAGATGGGGGAATACACTTGTGAATGAGACACAGGCATTCACTTTATGCTTCTGTACATGCAGACCAACCCTTGCCTAGTTTCCCCAACCAACAAAATATATTTCAAAGTTTCAACTACAATGGAAAGAGGACTGTTACTTGAAGTCTTCAGTCTGAATTCTGATTTTGCCACTTAGGATCTGTGTGACCTTGGACAAGTCAGCTTCCATCTCTAGGCCTCCATTTTCTACTGTATAAAATGAAGGGTCTGGAGCAAATGACAACTGAAATCCCTTTCAACTTGAAACTTATGTGTCTATCAGTTAACAGTCCTGGGTTCAAGTACTGGTTCTTCTATTACCTGGGTGGTTTTGGACAAGACCTTTCCCCATTCTGGACCTCAGTTTCTTCATTGATAATGAAAGGGATGGACTACATGACCTCTAAGTCCCATTTCACTTTGAAACCTATGCTCCTGTGTCTACACGATACAGCTTTCTATATTATTAGGCAGGCTCTTATATGACTTTTTAAAAGGCAAAATATTGAGGCAGTGAAACCCTTAGTTAAATAACATGAATTGGGAATTATTAATACCAAATTCACAATGCCCTAGTTTAATGTTCACCAGCTATCAAGGCCAGCCTTGAGTGAAGCCTTTTTTATGTAAGGAAACCAAGGTTTCAATCTGGCAGGAAGTTAAGTTTCCTTTCAGGGGCCAGGCTACAGCCTGAGAGTTGCTCATTGAGCCCATTCCCTACTGATATAATGACCAGGGCTACATTGAGTTGGCATGAATTATTCATGGTAGAGAGGCACTGTTTGTCCAAGAACCAGGTGCTCCAGCTGTCTTCTCACCAGAAGATCATGCTGCTTCTGAGAGAGAAGCCTGATGACTCAACTGAGACAGCAGCCTTGCCCTGGTAGGGCCCAATGTACTTAACCCACATTCCCAAATGGGTTTGGAAATGGATTAGGGGATGATGAGCTTGTTTTAAGTGTGATAGTCTTTAAGAGAGAGAAAGAGGAGAGTAATCCTTACCAGATAGTTCAAAAAGTAAAATGAAGACTTCAAATTGTTTTAGTAGCATTTTCTGTGGAAATCCTGTCAAACAAAGGGATTTCCTTCTGGAGACAGAATGAGTCTTCTGACTGGTGGCAGCATGGCAGGCCAGGGTGTGAAAATTGTAGACATTATTATTTTCAGACTGAGTCTTAGCATGCTGGCCTCTTGCTTGGCTGACTCTTTTCTTCCATAAGATAAAAGAGCTGTGATTTCATCAGAGTGGGTACCCCTTCTTTAGAGAACTTACCTTAGAGATCTTTCTTTATGAGTTACTGTGCCCCCTATCCCAAATAAACCCCCCCAAAACACTTTGTGGTCAATGCACTGATGTCTAGATTGAAGGAAATCCAACAGATCAGTGCTCACTATGCATAAGGCACCCTATTTCTCTTCTCCACACTTCCTGTGTGAACCTTAGACAAGTCATTTAACTCCATGGGGCCTCAGTTTCCTCATCTGTAAAATGAAGAAGTTGGACTTAAGAGCCTCTGAGTTTTTCTAGCTCTGGCTTCATGATTCTATGATCACACTTGACTTCCCTGGGCCTTAGACACTCAGATGGAAAATAAGAAATTTGGATCCGACCTCAAGGATCTCTTCTTTAATCTATGATGTTCTAAGGTTCTGTAGTGCCTTCAGAATCAGCAGTGGAAGATGAATTACATCCAAAACAAGGCCCTTGTCAAATATACTTGGCTAGGTTAGTACTCAGTGGAGTCTACTATTCCAAGTCCACCAGTCTACCATTGGGCATATGCTTAACTATCACTGCTTTCCAACACACCAGGAACCAGTAACTTTTTAAAAATCTTTTTACTTTTATTGAAGCTTGTGGTTATTTTTTTTTACTTCACTTTCTTTTCCCAAATAAATCTTCCCCCATTCGTACCCAGGGAGTCATTTCTTATAAGAAAAAGTGAAAGGAATAAGATGAAAAAAGTTAAGTAAAACTAACCAATACAACAACTGAGTCTCAGAGCATAGGCAATATTCCAAATATAGGATCCTCCACTTATACAAAGAAAGGATGAAGAGATATTTTTTTCCTATCTCTTCATGGCCAAACTTAGTAATTTTTATAAAACCATGTCCCTTTTTTCCCTTTCTTCCTTCTTTCCTCCCTCCCTCCCTCCTTCCCTCCCTCCCTCCATTCCTTCCTTCTTTCCTTCCTTCCTTCCTTCCTTCCTTCCTTCCTTCCTTCCTTCCTTCCTTCCTTCCTTCCTTCCTTCCTTCCTTCCTTCCT